>NC_046156.1:66257173-66598289 GCF_011064425.1 Rattus rattus | reverse complement strand
GACTGTGGGCAAAGGGTATTCTCCTCTGACTTCTCACCCTGTTGGTGACATCACTTACCACGTTCATTCAGCTTTCAGGCTTAGGGCGTGTTTAGTTTGATTCTACAACTCTTTTGCCTTCATCCTGACACACAGAAGGCAGGCTTATATTTTTCAAACATACTTTAACGAGAGTTCTTAAATACTTTAACCTTCCTTCCTCTAGTCCACTACCCCTCAGAGGTATCAGAAAGGCAAGGTTATTAGGGCAAAGGGTAGTGGACCTGTTTAGAAGTAGTTCTTTGGTGTAATTCCAATCTTCGTTGTCAGGATATCAGCAGTTCAGTTCACACAAATCACCAGTGGTAGCTCCATGGAAAACACCATTCACAAATCAGCAATGGCAGCTTGATCTGGAAGAAACCACAGGGATCTGCCAATGGGCCTGAGTCCACAGAAGCGGCAAAAAGCTGAGGGCATATCACAAGTGCAGTGAGCCGTATTGGATTTGGGCCTAGCCGCTTTGTGAATGCATAGCTCAAGGTGACTACTTGACTCTGGGCTGCATGGCCACAGAGGTTTAACCTTGAATTGACTGCCATACAGACTTGAGGTTGTTGAACTAAGAGCCTCTCCCAGGAAGACCCTGGGAGCAATGACAGGATGTTTCAGCCTGAGCAAAACACTGGATGTCCCTGAGCAGATTCCTGAGAAGGGTTCGACCTTTTCAAAGAACATGTCCCCGCAAGACTGTTGCCTCTTTGTTATAGGAGGATATCTTACAGTATAGTGATTCACCTTATATCCTTGGGCACTTCCCAAACTCCCCCACCCTAAGCTTCAGTTCCTGCTTCATTTCCTGCCTCAGAGCTTTAAATGCTGTACATTCCTCTCTATAAACGAGACCTTGACAACAGAACTCTTGCTTGGTCTCCTTCTTTCTTCACCCCCATTTTGGCCCACAGGTAGAAAGCCTCTTGGGACCCTGAATAACTGGGTCCCGCTGGCGGGGACAAGTGGCGCCCAACAGGGACCCCGAAGCAAGGCCCGACTACAGGATTTCACGGAGATAAAGAGCTGCAGTGGAATTGAGGACTCTTCAGGCTGCATCGCTCGTGCGTTGCTGGAGAGGGAGGTAAGGACCGGTCGAATAATTGTCGTCTAATTGCCATGGGGAAGGTATGGATTTAGGAGGCTTGTTTCATAGGAGAGATCAAGCGCTCACTCAGGGAGAGAGGATTAAGAGTTAAGAA
Source organism: Rattus rattus (assembly GCF_011064425.1). Lineage (NCBI taxonomy): Eukaryota > Metazoa > Chordata > Mammalia > Rodentia > Muridae > Rattus > Rattus rattus. Next base: position 66,597,057 of record NC_046156.1, on the reverse strand, counting down.
AAAGGATTAATCAAGTTCTTTTGTTTTATTGATGAAAAGTGTCCAGGGTTAATTTTAAGTGAATTTTTTTTTGTCTTTGTGTGAGAAACTTGTCCTTGGTTTATTATTGAAGGAGCAGAAATTAATTCCTATAGTTGGAATAAGGTTGGAAAGTGTTTAAATGTCTTATTGTAAGAAAAAGGATCCTAGGCGGTTCCGATTCAGGAGGTAGTGTTGTCTGTGTCTTTGTGTCTTTGTGTTTTGTGCCGGCTAAACTCTGGGTCTGTAGTTGCTCTCGAGTTCTGGAGTTCTGGAGTTCTGGTTTTGCAGCTGCTCCCATCTCAGGCTGAGAGGGAGGATCGTGTCTCAGGAGAGACACAAATGTGAGCGGTAGATGTGCCAGGGACTCACCGATTAGGCTGCCCTGGGAGACGTCCCAGGAGGTAAGAAGGACCCCAGGGACGCCTGGGGAGATTCCTGTCTGGGTGCGGTGAGGATTCGGCGATTCTCATGGATTGGACAAAAGACCCGCCTTTCCGGCTGTCTGTATTTCCAGAGTGGTCTTTGTCTGTGTGTCTTAGGTCTTTGTTTTGTGTTACCTGTGACTTTGACAATGGGAAGATTCTGGTTGGGAAGGAGGAGTGATGTGGAATCCGCTCCCGTTCATCTGTCTTTGCTGAGCTCATGGAAGCTCCCATCTGAATCAGCTCAGTTTTGTGGCAATCTTGTGGCGGCCATTGTTTTTTGTTTTGTCGCACTTTTGTTTTTTGTCTGTTAATCTTTTGATTGTCTTTCTATGTGACTAAATGCTTTTGCCCTCTTCAGCAGACCTCTATTTTCTGGACTCTCTTCTTGTTTTCTCACCATCCCACTTGGGATGCTTGTTAGTGGCTGTTACAGGAAATCTCTAATGCTCACTTGAGTGTGCTTGAGAAACAAGAATTTCAGGTTTGCCCTGGGTTCCTTTGGGATAGGTGTGGGGATAGGCTTGATTTCTATTGCAAATGATGTAACATTGCATATATTAGTACTCGTAATACTTCTTGGGACTGTGCATCTGGGATCACAACCTGTATAAGTTAAGAAGTTCTAAAAGGCAGTCATGACCTTTGTGTGTAGGTTCAGATAGTGTCCAGATTGGAATCCTGATGCTAAAAGACTTAGTAAGACACAAAAGAGAGTTGAGAATTACTTAGGGCTATCTTAGGCGGAGTCCAGATTTATGTAAACTAGCTGCAGGAGGAAATTCTTACTGGGGCCTCGCAGACAAATACTTACCCCTAATTGAAGCCCCTCATGGGTCTAGTTTTAATGAAAGATATGTCGGTTGTGACACTGTCCATCGATGCACCAACATTAGGGAAACTGACTTTTACGTCTGTCCCGGATCCCACAGAGATCGCTCCCTAAACTATAAATGTGGATACAGGGATCAATTCTATTGTGCCTCCTGGGGGTGTGAAACCACAGGAGACGCATACTGGAAACCCACCTCCTCTTGGGATTATATCACAGTAAAAAAGGGGTGGCACAATTCTAACAGAAACAGTACTCTAACCCAGGAATGCCGGAACACTGAGCTTTCCAAGGGCTGGTGCAACCCTCTTACAATAACTTTTACTGATGCTGGGAAAAAGATCACCCCAGAAAACTGGCATAGGGGGTTTGAGTGGGGTCTCCGGATGTATGTTGCCAATAGAAACCCTGGAGTAACCTTCAAAATTAGATTATTTAAAACCACCCCAACATTAAGGCCTCCATTGGGCCTAACCCTCAATTGCATAGCCAGGGTTCCTTGCCGCCCAGGGTGGTGACTCAGCCCCCTTTTTAACACCTCTAGTCCTCCAACTACCCTTTTTCAGCCCACTATACCTGTTGGGCCAATGTCCCCAAAGCCTGATTTTATCTGTTCTTAACACCTCAGCTCTTGCCTTGGTATATCATGAACAGGAAACAAATACCTCTATTTATGAGGAATGCTAGATGTGTTTTCAGCTAACCCTCCTTTCTATGAGGGTATAGCCACTTTTGGCAACATCACATATACTAATGACACTGGTGGTCTCTCTTGGAACACCATAGAACTCACTATCACAGAAGTCTCAGGGATAGGAAGCTGCCTCCTCGGGAAGAACATGCTCCTCCCTAAACAATTATTAGAAATATGTAATCATACCATAATCGTTGACAATCAAAATACATATTTACAAGCCCCCAAGCATACTTATCTAGCATGTTCCACTGGTCTAACCACATATGTTATAACATCTCAATTTTTAAAGACTAAAGATTACTGTGTGCTGGTTCAATTATTTCCCAGACTCAGCATACATGAGCCAGAGACTTTTCTTAAATCCTGGGAAAAGGGCTGGGATATACCTCAAAGGTAAAAGAGAATCAGTAACTGCCATCACCTCGCGGTTCTCCTAGGTCTAGGGGCATGGTGCAGGCACTGGCATCGCTTCTGTTACTTCCCATCAATACTATAACCAGCTTAGTGAAGCCATAGATAAGGATATTGCTGAATTAAGAGATGGATTAGCTAACTTAAAGACTCAGTTGCCTCGTTGTCTGAAGTAGTCTTACAAAATAGAAGAGGCCTAGACTTAATCTTCCTACAACAAGGAGGACTTTGCGCAGCCTTAAAAGAGGAATGCTGTGTTTATGTAGATAAGACTGGACTTGTAGAAGACAGTCTAAAAAAGGTGAGAGATAGCCTAGAAAAACGAAGGAGAGAGAGAGAGCAACAAGAGTCTTGGTACCAAAACTGGTTTTCTACATCCCTATGCAACACAAGGCTTATGGAGATAAAGCTTCAGTTGTGTTAATACAGAATTGTAGGCTAGAGTCTTGAAAGTATTAAAAAAAAAAAAAAAAAAAAAGAAAGAAACCTGGTAAAACATATCTTATTCCAAACAGCAATTAAATTGGTTATTACAAAATACTGATATTTGGCCTATCACATATACAAATTTTTCAGGCAAAGTTGGTAATTTTACTCTTTGCATGCTTTTATACTTCCTATAAATTTGTGCATGTAACCCATAGGAAATGAGCTTACTGTATTTATAGGTGGTTCATCTAATGAAAAGGCTACATGTATGATTGTATCACTTGTTTATTCTCTTGAGTTTCTCCTGCTTCAGCACAGATTATTGAATTACGTGCTGTAGCCACTGTTTAAAAAAAAAAAATCAAGCTTTCAATTCATATACTGATAGCCAATGTATGGCTTATGGTTTACAGTTGATTAAAAAGTTTCCTTTTAGATACCACTAGCCTCAAATTATACAATTACTTAATGCTATATTAGAGGCAGGTTTTCTACTTAAAATCAGAGTGATGATTTCAGTGTGAATGTCTGACAACTCACTGTCCTTTCAGTGCTCTGGCTGAGACAACTAAACAAAACCATAGACCCAGCTCTTTGAAAATGATAATGGAGTTGATAACACTCCCTCACAAAAAGAGGAAGACTCCATTTGCTTACTTTCAACTCCCATCCTCACCTTTACCAGCTCAGGGATTTCTAGTGCGACTGAATCTGGACAATATTTATAGGATTTGGCATCTCTAATTAATGCTTATGTTTAGTAAATAAAGCTGGTGAGGGGCTGGAGAGATGGCTTAATGGTTAAGAGCACTAAGTACTGTTCCTTAATAGGCCATTTAAGAACTCAAACTGGATTGCCTGGACCCCTTAGCAAGGGAGGACAATGATACCAGGCAGATTATAGGCCTTATATAGAAACAGTTAGTCAAAAAATCTCATTCTTTATATATCCAAAACAATAATGCTGGAGACAATAATTTGGTATAAAAGTCAATTTATAGATACTCAGTGCTCAGTGTACTCAATTTAATCCTCAAGGACTTATCTTAATAAATAATATTTTAACAATATTTTAATAAATAAAAAAGGGGAGTTATCCCTGTATGCTAAAATATGCTCCTTTTATTTCAATTTTAAAATTTGGATGCCAAGGAACACTCTGAGTTTATGGCACCCTACAACTAGGCATACTTCTGCCTAGGTGAAATAGAAAGGTCCACATATTGGCATGATCCTGTTCAGATATTTTATATGGGGAAGAGGGAATCTTTGTGTTTTTTCTACAGGATGCTACAAGAGTATGCCAGCTGCCTGAGTGGCTGGTGAGACATGCTGATCCTGGGAGCATGAAGATTCAGCTCTCCTGGTTCAGGTCCCTGGAGTCATTCCTGTGTCCTTGGAGGAATATGGAGGATTCCCACTCATCTTTTGTCATCACAGAAATTCTGGCGTTGCTGCAGTCATTGTGTCCCATCCCACCGCGGCCTGCGCTCCAACCCTCTGTGCACTACTGCTTGTTCCAGAGAAGAATGACCGATCCTGAACTGTCCTGGGAAAGACCTTGGCACTTTCGCTGCTATTGTAGCAGCCATTACTGCTGCAGCCATTGTGTCTGCAGTGTCTGGAGTTACCTGCCCCCCAATCTATTGTTAGGCAAGCACAGTGGATGAACTTTCTGGAGTAGTTGCTAACAATTGGGAATTCTAAATTTTATTACAGGAGAGGCTTGACTAGGCCCTTGGTGGTATGGCCATAGCAGCTGAGGAGAACCAGATGAGGTGCCCACTACTTATCGGGAGAGGCTCAATTTCTACAATCTCTTATATTAATGCCATCTGGCTCCTACTCTTTCGCCCCTGGGCTCAAGTAAGAGGAATGAGAAGATGATCCAATGTAGCTATCCTCAGGGACGGGCAACTTCCTCTGACCCTTGACCAATCTAAGACATGGTGCCTTGGGGGCGACAAGGTGATCCTATGACAGATAAGGCTGGGGTTCGAGAGGTCGATCCTAAGACAGAGGTGGCTACACCCCGTTTAAATGTACGGGCCGGTCAAATGCTCCTCTGCCCAGTTCCTCCCCCAATAACACACACGTATAGCCCAGAACGGTGTGTTACAGCATAAGTTCATTCCTAGCCATTGGGGTGCAGTCCTAACTGCAAGAGTGGCTCGCCATGGCCGAGCTGGGCACTCTGTGAGGCATGTCTGATCTATCTCAGACCACTACTTCCACCTAATGGTCCTTTTTTTTTAATAAAAGAATAACGGGGGAGATGCAGTGAGCCGTATTGGATTTGGGCCTAGCCGCTTTGTGAATGCATAGCTCAAGGTGGCTACTTGACTCTGGGCTGCATGGCCACAGAGGTTTAACCTTGAATTGACTGCCATACAGACTTGAGGTTGTTGAACTAAGAGCCTCTCCCAGGAAGACCCTGGGAGCAATGACAGGATGTTTCAGCCTGAGCAAAACACCGGATGTCCCTGAGCAGATTCCTGAGAAGGGTTCGACCTTTTCTAAGAACATGTCCCGGGAAGACTGTTGCCTCTTTGTTATAGGAGGATATCTTGCAGTATAGTGATTCACCTTATATCCTTGGGCACTTCCCAAACTCCCCCACCCTAAGCTTCAGTTCCTGCTTCATTTCCTGCCTCAGAGCTTTAAATGCTGTACATTCCTCTCTATAAACGAGACCTTGACAACAGAACTCTTGCTTGGTCTCCTTCTTCTCTTCACCCCCATTTTGGCCCACAGGTAGAAAGCCTCTTCGGGACCTTGAATAACTGGGTCCCCGCTGGCGGGGACACACAAGAAGTTCTTCAGTGTGCTTCTCTCCACAAAGTTAAGACAGTTACCAGTGAAGAAGGCAAGGTGAACCAATGCCAGAGTATTGTCAGCAGTGAAGACCAGCATCAGCAAAGTCCAACAAAGACCAGCAAAGAGTAGCAAGATGACCTAAGGCCAGAGAATCGTCCACTGTCTGTTGGCCTATACCTATACTCTTTCAAAACATCACATGTCCTCCCAAGCATCTGCTCCAGGAAGCAGCTTCAGAAAAAACACAGCAATACATCCTGTTCTCAGCAATACATCCTCTGGTAAGACAGTTTCCAGAAAAAAAATCACATGACTCAAGAGAAACCTGAAATTTCCACTTCAGCAAGGCAGTTTATCTGCTAAAGCTAGCCCCTGAAAGAGACACAGTTTTCGGCTATTCACTGGATATACAAATCAGAATAAATAATAATAATAAAAATATAAATATAATAAAATAAATATAAATAATAAATAAATTATCTGGGTGTGTGTCTGTGTACCATGTGTGTGCAGAAGTCTACATGGGTCAGAAGAGGTATTGAAAGATCTCACGCAGAGAGACCCTTACTCAAGTCTTGGGAAATCGCGGACCCCAGACACAGAGAGACCATTTTGGATGTAATAAGCAAAGGCGAGGTTTATTACAGAGACCTATTACAGAGATCTCTGGGCCGACACATATCCCACGCAGGAGACAGAGGTGTTGACCCCAGAGGCTGGGAGAAAGAGCATTTAAAGGCAGAGGCTGTGAGCCCCAGGGGATGGGGGGTGTCAAAGGGGAATGCACCACAAGTTACAGGATTGTTTTATGGCTCCAGGAGATAAGGGGACGCCAGAAGGTTTTATGGCCCCCTGGTTCCTGGAACAGAGCTACTAAATCAGGAGAAGGGTTGGGTCTTTAGGTCCTCATTATTTTTAAAAGTTTGTCAGAATTGATGAAGCATCTGTATTTGAAACACCTCTGCTTAGGCTTGGGCCGACTGGTTTCCTGGAATGCTCTCTGCAGGATGCAATGGCTGGAAAGCACAAGTAGGGGCTTAAATAAACATCACAGGGGCAGAACAAAGAACAGTTACTCACACCGGGTGATAAGCAAAGTAGTTCTCTTGCATTTTTAACAATCTGTCTTCCAGAGACAGGTCCTGTTGCTGAGTTTCGGGCTAATTTAAAACTCTATCTCTCAGTATCAGAGCCCTGGAATTGGAGTCGTGAGCTGTCACGTGTGTGTTAGGAATTGAACCCGAGACCTCTGAAAGAACAGCCAGTACTCTTAACCACTGAGCCGTCTATCCAGCCCCTACGGGCAGGTTTAAAAATCTTATTCTGAAAAAAAAAAATAGCTGGAATTTTTGTCTTGATTAACCCCTGCCCTATCTGTTGAATCTCTTTATAAAAATGCTCACCTCTCTTGTACTCAACTCTTCTGCACAAAAGGTATACGTGAAAATTAAAACAAATACAAAACAAAAAATCTGAAAAAAAAATCAAGTTATAATTACTAAATGGGCACACAAAATTTATTATAACCCAGAGAAAACAAAAGCCCAACACCTAGGGAGGTGGGGAGGAATGGAGAAGGAATCAAACATTAAAACCTTCCTAACTGCTCTCCTCTAGAGAAAATCTGCTGTGATCGCCTGAAATCCAAAGTGGTCGCTAAGCCTCCCTCCAACCAGACAGATAGAAGACAGCAGGGTTGGCTCCTACTTCTGTCTTTCCCACAAAACACCTTTGTACACAGTCTAGACACAGACACACAGAAGCCAAGGATAACCAAGTCTTTCTAACTGACTGCTTGAGAGAGTCCCTCTGAAACTAAATTCCTTAGGATGACATAGGAACAAAGGAGAGAGTGGAAGGCTCCACAGTGGCAGACCATCCTGGGATGGCAATGACCTTAGACCAGACAACAGATCTCCTGAGTAGAAGCGCCCTAGCAATTGTGGAGTACGCTAACACATGGTGCATGGGACTCTGTGTGTGTGTGTGTGTGTGTGTGTGTGTGTATGTGTGCACTCTATAGTGTTAACAGCTTAACCCAAGACGAGTCAGAATTATGTTGTGAAACTGAAGACCAACTTTAAACGTTAGTACAATTCAAGACTGGCAGCCTTGAAACACTTGAAAGGCTAAGCCATGAATCCTGAGCTCAAGACTAGCACGTGCAAGACAGAAAGACACTATCTCAAGAAACAAACAGAAGCAACAAAAAAGTCAATACAAAAACTTAAATAATGGGGCCAAGTGTAGTGACAGTCACCTTTAATTCCAGACCTTAAGAGGCAGAGGCAGGGGGATCTCTTTAAATTCTGGCCTTCAAGCCAACCTCTCTGCATGGTGAGTTCCAGGACAGCTAGGCTTACAGAGAGATCGTACAACACCAGAATCAAACAAACTTAAGAATGAAACCGTGTAAAATTTAGCTGGTTATGTCCAAGACACGTAAAAGATACAGCTTGGTCTCACCCCATTGCAGGGAATCTGAGCTTTCTCTAGATTATGAGGCTTCTTGTGTGGGGATATTTTCATCTTCTTTCCCCTAGCTCTTCTAGCTTTTACCAGAAAGGAGAACCAAAAAGGAGGCTGGATCAGTATTTGGGAGTAAATCAGGTCTCTACTGCGTTTGTTGCTTTGTTCCACAGATATCATAAATCCATCAGTTTTCACCATGTGCCAGGCAGAGGCATGCAGTGCCTATGAAGAGCTTATTCTTCAGTCAGAGACCAATCAAGTCAGCCACACAGTGAGCGAGGCAGGCGTCAAGGACGATTCCAAGCTTCAGCAATAACTGGATGCTGGAGAAGGAACAGAATCTGATGGAACTAAGGTTATTATTTTCAACAAAGCAACTATGTCTGTTAGATTATCATTCAAGGGAATTACTAGAAGATAGAATTTAAAACTTAGGAGTCAACGGCACAGAGAGCCAGAAAATGTTTCTTTGCGTATGGAAAGGGGAAGGGGCATGATAGCTGGGGAAAGGTGTTCTGATGAGGTCACAAGGCAATCCAGCATTTAAACAGAGAAACAAGACCTAAACAAGACAGAGAGCGGGCTGGAGAGATGGCTCAGTGGTTAAGAGCACCGACTGCTCTTCCAGAGGTCCTGAGTTCAAATCCCAGCAACCACATGGTGGCTCACAACCATCTGTAATGAGATCTGATGCCCTCTTCTGGTGTGTCTGAAGACAGCTACAGTGTACTCATATATAATAAAAAAGCAAATAAAAAAAAAAAGAAGAAGACAGAGAGCATTGACTAAGACAGAAGGAAAGCCAGGACAATCGGGAAATCATGAAAACTAAGCTATGTGCATAAAGTGGAATCTTATTCGGAAGGTAAATCATGGAGCCTCGTAGTTTACACGGAAGAATACACAGGAGAACCAAGTAAGTTGTGGACAAAAGTGCAAAATGGTGCGTCCTCCATAGCTCAGGCCCCCCAACATGGATTCGACCAAACACAGACCAAAAATGTAATTTTAAAAATTACAAACTGCATCTGTATTGAACATGTTTAGATTCTTCCCATCGTGTAAGAAATACAATATGACAACTATTTACATAGCACTTATACTGCATTGTGTATTAGGGAACCTAGGAATGATTCAAAGTTTACGGGAGGATTGCATGAGTCATATATAAGCACCATACCATTTTATATGAATTATTTGGGCCTCAACTGATCTGGGTAAGCTTGAGTGGTCCTAGAGCCAAGTCCCTAGAGATGCTGAGGAACAACTATAAGTATATTCAGCAGTTAATACTTCGTGGAATTCTAGCATCGTGGTGGATGATAAGCAATTGAGACTGTGAAGAGATAGTGAGGAGAAGGAAATGGCGGATGTGTTTAGTTTACTCCTTTTAGAAGCTTAGTGGTGAGGGCAGGGGAGGAGACTGAAAAGGCTTCATGGAAAAAATATGTGGTTTGAGGGGTGAAGATGAGAGAGGAGTGTGACTGAGAACTGAGGTGAGAAGAACCAATGGAGAGGAAGATGAAATACACAACGAGGACATGGATCAAATGATTCATCAAGGCCCTTCATGGAATCAAACACAGCAAGGCCCTTCATGGGGTCTGGTGAGTGGAGACAGAGACAGGCACAGGCTATCTGCATATGAGGTCTATCAAGACCTTTCTGGGCAAAGAATTATCTACCTGTAGTTATATTTTCTGTTTGTTTTCCTTTATTTGAGTAGCACACTGGCCTGTTCAATGGGTGTCTCCCATATACACCAGAAGGGAAGATAAGCAGTCAACAGTCCAGCTTACTGAAGGGAAACGATGGCATGTAGAAAGAGAAACATTGTGTATTTTTATGAGGTATCACATACCACACTGTTCGGTAGCATATGAAGATTGACTGCACTAGCATCCAACAGCTACTTCTGGTGACTCTATCTGGGATACTCTCGTTTTTTAACAGATTATCAGTTCATGTCACTGTTTTTTAAGTCACCCTTCCAGATGCACAGACCCCTGTTTCAGCTTCACTGTCTCACAGATTTTTCCCTCTAGAGACCCAGTCTACTAAGAAATTCCAGACTGTTTTATACGCAGCCTCCACTCCTTCGTATACCCCACAACGTATTTCTCTAAGAATGCGGGCTAAAGAAAGCCATCCTAAAAGTGGGGATGACATCACTGAAGACAAGATGTGCTTACAGCTAAAGAGACTGTAGTAAGCCTTGGTTATGGGTGGATCACACTGCAGATGTGAAATGTATCTTCCAACAACTTACAGGATGCAAACCTGGGCCGTCTGGTCATCTGCACCAGATTCACAGGCTGGTGGCACAGCTTCCGGGTTGGGAAGGGCAAGGAGCCTCATTCTTCAGTTACTGACCGACAGGTACTGGGGACACAGCGGATATGTTTTCTGGTTATCGATGTGACTGACATCTAGAGCTAAAACTAACTTAAAATGAGCATAAAAAATTCTTAAGGCTACAGCACTTTTCAATGAATGAAATAGATTTTCATTAAACATTACCACCTGAATTCCAGACCCAATCTTATACCTATTAGTGTATACACACACCTCACGTTGTTTCAATATATGTGTCTATGAAACCAGCATTGCAGCCACACATGTTCGTAGAAGGTTATACACCTCATCTACATTAACATGGAATTCAGACTCTGAACTGGAATTCAGTTTAATGAGGGAACTCAGGCCTGGAGAGGTTAATAATTTAACCAAGAGTCCATACTTGAGTAGAAGCAGAATTTCTCAAGGGTCTGTGAGCCTCGAAAGCCTAGGCTCTCATTCCTTGAGATTAGATGACTTTGTTTTTGATTAAGCTTTTATACATGTATATATTGTATGTTGAACATAGTGCCTCACAATGCACGGTAAGCGGTTCATACTTTTCTAAAGTTAGAGATAAACGTAGGGAGAAATAAGGATAAAGGTGGAGATAGATATTCGTGCATAGATAGGTACCCTTACAGGCATAACTAACAAGATTAGGTGAAAACATATAAATATCTTTTACCTTATGTTTTAAGGACACAGTATAAACTTCAATGCATTTAACAAAGCTGAAAGTTATACTAGTTGGTGAAAATTACTAAGTACATCAAGGATGTGACCACATAAAACGACCTGTAACATGAAATCCTATGTTATGATTTAGCATATTTAGAAAACACTGGGGATAATGGAAAAAAGTTCTGGAGATGTGTAGAGATGATACAGCACTGTTACTATGTGACTATACTTAGTCCATTCAATTGTACTTTAAATGATCAAATGTTAATATTTGCTACATGTAGTTTATCAAAATGGGAAGGGGGTAGCAAAAGACTTTTAGAATCTACATAAAATTACGGACTTTAAAGCTGAAATGAGGGATTAAGTTTGTCATACAGAACTATCATAGACACCATAGAAGCCAAAGTCACTGAGCTGAAGTCACATGATGGAAGGGACAGATAAATTCAGATCTGACCCGGACAATACAAATGTGAGGTCAGACTTGCAGCGAGCTCTGTGTTATGTACATTTCCACTTATTTTCAGTGCATGTTATAATCTGAACAAACACAACCATGTTCTCTAGAGTAAGCCATCATTTCCAAAGCACCACTTGGCATTATTAACTCTTTAAAATTTGTTATCTCTGAAACCGGCATTTTCTTTCAATCAAATAAATGATCAAAAGTCAAAGAGGGGAAAGTCTTGAGGTCAAGATCAGGTGCCCAATGCTGTCAAAGTCTAGCATTATCTTAATAAAATGCATGAAGCACATAAGCACTCTAAACAAAGACAGCAGGCGTAGCTGAAGGGCACTTGTGAGATGCTATGCTTAGGAGAATATCTGTCCACTGAGGGGAGCCACTCTTGATTGATTCACTTTTGAAGACACAACTCTGCAAATAAAACCCAGAAGGCCCCTTAGATGGCGATAGGCAGCGTGTTGTTTCTTAAGAGCAGCTGAAAAACAGATTAGCTTACATTTGAAGGCAGCAGGATAATGTTTACCTTATCCAGATTACACGTAGACAGCAGATTTAAAACACAAATTTAATTCATAGTCTAGGTTTTCAGTAATAAATTTGAAAATTTGAGAATGGGAAAAGTAAAAAATTAAATGGAGTGTAATGAGGCATGTTTATGTGTGTGTATGAGAAGAGCAAGCATGTTAGCATGCTCATGTGTATCTGGCCTTGGCTACTTTGTAGGTTTTCTTTTTCCCAGGCTTTATCTGTGCTAGTTTCACCCCTATCACTAGATAGGAGAGAAAGAGGGGGACGGGGAGGGAAGGGGGAGGGGGAGGGGGGAGGGGAGAGAGGGAGATCCCTGAATTTAATTTCTTTCCTTTTGTTTCTTCTTTGACCACTGATCAAACTGAAGCCAAACCCCTTGAGCCACCAACAGCCACCAACCCTGCCACTCGGGGCTCTGGCATTTATAGACCCTAGAAGAATTCCAAATGTCACACAATTGCAGAATCTATCTGCAGCTGGCAAATCATGCTTTTTCTAGAGCACAAGGCAAATCATAGCCAGCTGCTGTGGTCGGTCCAAATCTGTCCCATATCCCCGCACTTGGGATTAAAACAGAAACCCATTCTTAGAATATTTCTGGGTTTTAAAAAGAAACCACAAACCTGGAATTCTCATTACACACATGGGATGGTTCAATCACCATTGTCACCTTGGGTGGGTTTGGAATCACCTAGGAAATACATGTCTAGGTGTTATCTGTGAGGACGTTTTCAGAAGTTTAACAGAAGGAAAGACCCTCCCTGGATGTGGGCAGCACCACCCCAGGTGCTGAGGACCCAGAACGAGTCAAATGGGAAAAGAGAAAATGGCTGGGTGTCAGCCTTCATCTCTGTCTGCATCCTGACTGTGGAGGTGGTGTGACTGCTTCTCACACAACTGCTGAATGCCTTCTCGATGTGGTGTTATAATAAAAATTCAGTGAACTCTGATGAGCCATTTTATGTGTATGTATGATGAGAGTCATTAGAATCCCCAACCAGAACCACAGATAATTCTTTCTCATTACAAATGTTGTTTCTTAATTGGTATTTGGTCTTTGATACCTGGTATAGCGTGTGTGTACTTGTATCTGTTTTTAAGAATTGTTATTTCAAAAAGCAATGGATGGCTAGTCGAGTCCAGAGTTCTATTATAAAGAATTTGGGGGGAGGTGATCTGAAAGCTTCTAAAAATATATTGACAAATATATATATTTGCATGTATTTGACAAAGAAAGAAGCTCATAGCTTTTATCACACTTTCAAAAAAATCTGTTATTCCTGATCCTCTCACCCAATTTTTAATATCATATTTCTAAAAGAGATCTTATGATGAGGTGACTAGGTATGACCCCCTTAGACTCAAGTGTCTGAACAAGCCTGGGGGTGGCAGGAAGTGTAATGTGGTGGTGTAATTATGCTTGTGCCATGGGAAGTGGCCCTCTCAGGAAGTGTGGCTTTATTGGAGAAGTGTGACCTTGTTAGAGGAGTGTGTCACTATGGAGGCTTTCAGCCTAGTTCTTGCAGATGGAGTCTTCTCTTCCTAGCTGCCTTCAGACCAAGACATAGAACTCTCAGCTCCTCCTTCACCATGTCTGCCTGCACGTGCTTCCTACCGTGATGATAATGGACTAAACCTTTGAAACTGTAAGCCGGCCCAAATAAGATGTTTTCCTTTATAAAAGTTGCCTTTTATTTCATGGTGTCTCTTCACAGCAATGAAATCCTAACTAAGACAACAACAGAGTGAATCTATAAAATTTGCAAAAATTAGAGAGACTTTATGTTCTTAGATCCTAAAACAAATCAAAACGACAAGTCGCATTCTAGAACTGAGTCTGGATTATTGACAGCTGGTTAATCCTGCCCTAACCAGTAATTTCAGTTTCAGCTCCAGCCTGCCTCTTAGGAGCAGCATCAGCATCAGCTCCAGCCTGTCTCTTAGGAGCAGCATCAGCATCAGCCTGTCTCTTAGGAGAAGCATCAGCTCCAGCCTGTCCCTTAGCCCAGCATCAGCATCAGCTCCAGCCTGTCTCTTAGGAGCAGCATCAGCTCCAGCCTGTCTCTTAGGAGCAGCATCAGCATCAGCTCCAGCCTGTCTCTTAGGAGCAGCATCAGCATCAGGCCTTCAGTAACACATGTACCTGTTACACATTTCAGGGTCCATGCTGGCATCCTGTCTCTTCTCACTGCACTCCTTAACCCAAACTTCCCCAGCTTATGGGTTTCTGTGCCTCCAGACACTCATTTTTCCTTATAGCCCTGCTATTTTGGCTCTCCTCTTTGTTTCTGTTTCTCTGTCTCTCTCTGTCTCTCCTCTCTCTCTTTCTCCCCTCCTTCCTCCTGGCCAGGTCCGGTCTGCTGGCCATGTTCAGTGCACTACTTTCTCTGCGCGCTGGACTCTGCCGGATGCCTCTAACTATTCTCTCCCTCATATCTACAATAAAAAAAAAATCTGCTTAACTGAACCTTGGAGAAGTCATGTCCTCAGTTTATACATTTACAAGTTTGCCTCTATTGTGACCCTCTGTCAATCACAACAGGAACAATGTTTTATCGCTGTGCATTTATACAATATTGTGTTTTTATTCCCCCCTCATGTAAGTCAATATTAATGTTAATATTAATTGGGATTTTTAATATCATTTAATTTTAAATACTACATATTAAAATATTAAATACTAACAATTACCAAGCTTTTATTTTATCCAAGATACTGGTTTGAGCTCTACACGTATCAGTTATGTAACCTCAAAACAATCTTCCCAAGTCGGCTGTGTCGTTATCCTTGTTTCACAGATAACAGACATGGGGCACAGTGTGAATGAAGCAGTTTGTTCTCTCTCTACCTATGCATCTAACCCAGAAGGGACGCAAAGAACTCCCAGAGGTATCGTGTTAATGAGACACGGTGACTCACAGTATTTTTGAAAAAAAAAAATGACCAATTTTAGCTACTTATTCCCTTAATTACATTAAAGCCACAGCTCACAGTTCACTGTTCAGAATAGAATTCTACTGGAAACCATGGCTTTAGTTTCATCTCTCTGGCTATAATAACATATCCCAAGGACAGCGAAAGCATGCTTGTCCTCTGCTCCTGACTATGGATGTGGTGTGACCAGTTCCAAGTACTGCTGTGGCTTCTCTGATACATGACTAAACATGGAACTTGAAGCCAAGCATAAGTCCTGCACTGTCATCGAGACGAGGCGCAAAGTCACTGCTAACTCAGAGGAGACATGAACAGCTCAGCAGGACCCTGAGACTGCCTACTGCTCCTCACAACCCTGTCCTCAAGAGGAATTTTCAAAAGGAACAGAGCAGAGCTGGAAACCATCACATATGTAGGCGAGCTAAAGGGGGAATTTTTCTAAAACACGTCATTATGTAGTTGCTTGAAGCTCAACTGTTCAAAAAGGAGTAAATACATGAGATAACATTTACACGTATCCTTTATATAACTTGAAATACACAAATGAAATAGCATTCCACCCACATATCTATATCATGAGCATTAATAAATGTTTCCAGCATTACTTTAGCGATAAAATATTAACATCATACTGAAAGTCCCGAGGAAAGGGATGCCACTTTAACTAATAAGTTTTAACTAATAACCAGGCCTCGGACACTGCCTTCTAAAGTGTTCCGAGAGCCTATCACTTCCCTACAGCAGCTCTAGTTTAAATATGAAGTTAATATCGAGCATCAGCAAATGTTTGGTTTCCTGTGAGTGCTCAGCTCACTCCGTAGTTACAGTGAGCCTCTTAGGTATTTGTCAAAGTAACACATGTCAACACATTTTGATGAGTTCTGTTGAGAATTTGATAAGCGTATTAAGTGAGCTCACATGTGTGAAATAAGAGAATGCCTAGCGATGACTAGCGGTTTGTAAGCTTCTTAACATAAATCTCACGTTGCCCCTGAGGACACAACTTGCTCCATCTGTTCCTCTTCACAAAACCTGTAGCTTAGTTTTAGTTTTAGAGTTTAGCTTTGTTGTTCCTCAGTAGGGTCTTGCTATGTTGCTTACGCTGTCCACAACTCTTAGAGTCAAGCAATCCTCCTGCTTCAGCTCCTCCCACGCCCACGTAGCTGTTACTACAGACTCTTGGTCTAAAATTTAACACTGATGTCACTTTGAAAGACTGAACAAAGGTCAAGCTAAAGGTCATTTGCTCGCATTGCTTTGTGCCTTTCGTATTTGCCTTTGGAGACCCCAGAATAAAAAGGAGGATAAAAAGGGCAGTCGTATTTCACTAGCATGAGTTTTAATATCCATAATACCAAACATTGAGTGAATGATAGATGCCCTTTCAGGAGCTGTTTTCAGAGGCATTAGGGCATATATATATATAACCATGAATTATCATTTAGGCATATATTTAATAAATGAGGTGTAATTAAACCTTTTATTTCTCTCCTATTCTTCTTATCAGACTTCCAGCAAGTTAGGACCACTGAGACCAATAAATGCAAAAGCTATTCAAGAGAAAAATCATCTCTGAATTTCCTCCTCAAATATTGGAAGAGAGTAAACATGCATATAAAAGATTTCTCCTTTGGTCAGACAATGTGTTTATCATTGTACAAACCAGTCTCACGCCCGACAGTTTGGTCCAAATAGTTCTCCTTGGCAGGCTCCCTCAAGTGAAGATGTGCATATTATACTTATGACATCTTGTGCATGTTGACATGTGAGGAAAAATACAGTGGATTATTGTTCCATCCTTTAAAAGCAAAACAAAATGCATACTTCTGCCAGTGTGATCCAAAGGTAATCACTAAATATTCTAGATCTGTTAAAATTTAGAAACATTACTTCCTAATTAAAGATTAATTTAATTCAAATTCCATGCATATGTGGAGTGGGATGGTGGTGGTGGTGTCTGCGCACTTGAATACTAGTGATCGTGAAAGCAGGAGGGCCTGTGACTCCCCTGGAGCTGGAGTTACAGCCGGAGCAGCCTGATATGAGTAACAGAAGCCAACTCCAGGCCTCTGCAGGACCAGCGCGTGGTCCAAGCCATCTCTCCAGACCTTCCTAAATGTGCCTGCAGGGTTTTCTGAAGAAAAGTATCTATCACAGTGAGGAAAAAATAAAATCTTTAAGATATATGTTTTTATTGTTTTATTAAATCTAGGCTTCTGAGGTAGCAAAGTAACGATTTTGCACAAAATTCATAAAATAATAACTCATCTACCTTGTAGTCTCTTGTCTCTAAGAATAAAACCAAGAGTGAGCTTGTTTCTGGGAACAGTAAAAACAGAGAAATTAACACAACACATTGATGCCACATTGAGTGACATGATGAAATCTCATATAACCATTCTGCATCCCTGTTATATAATTTTTCAAATGAGCAGATAAAGAATTCCATGAGGCCCTCTGTTCGGGTTTTTATTTAAAAGAAAAGGAAAAGACAAGAACATTCCATTCCAACATGGTAACAGAGCAAAGCTGGCGCTACCTGGAGACGGCGTGTCTACAAATGAAATAAACACTAGTGGCTTAACTAACATATCTATTTAGAGCTAAAGCTATAGAAAATGTCCATACAGTTTTCAGATATTTTTTTTTGAAAAGTACCAGTAGGTAGCAATTCAAGGATATAATTTTTTAAGATGGTGGTTCATGAATAAATTATGATGGGCTGCTCTGAATTTGGAGATAAATATTCCACTTTGTTTATTTAAAAGATACTGCTTTCTTCCATGATTAGGGGGAATTAAATGTCAAACTATATTCCCATGAGCATTATTAAAAGCTCTTAAGGAAAGAATAACTACAGTCAATGGACTACAGCTTAAAGTTCAGCTATGACAGACTATTAGGAAGCTGTCAAACTGTAGGTTAACTCCCCTCTGTGACCCAGCAAGTCTACAGCCGTCCGCTCCCTTGTATCAATAATGTCCACATGGTGATTTAATGTTCCTGCTGCTACCCTTGGGTGCTACAAGCTTGTGCCACCATGTCAAGAGTTAACATGAAACTTGTAAGTTTTATCAGGGACAAGACAAGGCTGCCCACTCTCTCCCTATTTATTCAATATAGTACTCAAAGTTCTAGCTAGAGCAAGTAGACAACAAAAGGAGGTCAAAGGGATAAAGATTGGAAAGGAAGAAGTCAAGGCATCACTATTTGCAGATGATATGATAGTATACATAGGCGACTCCAAAAATTCTACCAGAGAACTTCTACAGCTGATAACCAACTTCAGCAAAGTGGCCGGATATAAAATCAACTCCAACAAATCCGTAGCCTTCCTCTATACAAAGGCTAAATGAGCTGAGAAAGAAATTAGGGGGAAAAAAACAGCCTTCACAATAGTCACAAATAATATAAAACATCTTGGTGTAACTCTAACCAAGCAAGCAAAGGATCTATATGACAAGAACTTCAAGTTCCTGAAGAAAGAAATCGAAGAAAACCTCAGAAGATGAAAAGATCCCCCATGCTCATGGATTGGTAGAATTAGCATAGTAAAACTGGTCATCTTACCGAAAGCAATCTACAGATTCTGTGCAATCCCCATCAAAATTCCAACTCAATTCTTCACAGAGACAGAAAGAGCGATTCTCAACTTCATATGGAATCCACCCAAGAAAGCAAAAACAATTCTCAACAATACAAGAGTTTCTGGAGAAATCACCATCCCTGACCTCAAGCTGTACTACAAAACAATAGTGATAAAAACAGCATGGTATTGGTACAGAGACAGACAGGTTGATCAGTGGAATAGAATTGAAGACTCAGAAATAAACCCACACACCTATGGCCACTTGATCTTTGACAAAGAATCCAAAACTATACAGTGGGGAAAAAGACAGCATATTCAACACATGGTGTCCATCTAAGTGGCAGTCTGCCTGTAGGTGAATGCAAATTGATCCATTTTAATTTCCTTGTACAGTGTTCAAGACCAAGTGGATCAAAGACCCCCACATAAAACCAGATACACCAAGTCTAATTGAAGAGAAAGTGGGAAATAGCCACAAACACATCAGCACAGGGGAAATTTTCCCAAAAAGAACACCAATGGCTCAGGCTCTAAGATCAACAATTGACAAATGGGACCTCATAGAACTACAAAGCTTCTGTAAGGCAAAGGACACTGTCAATAGGCCAAAATGGCAACCAACAGATTGGGAAAAGACCTTTACCAATCCTACATCTGATAGAAGGCTAATATCTAAAATATACAAAGAACTCACAAAGTTAGACTCTAGAGAATCAAATAACCCTATTAAAAATGGAGTACAGAGATAAACAAAGAATTGTCAACTGAGGAATATCGAATGGCTGAGAAGTACCTAAAGAAATCTTCAACATCCTTAGTCATCAGGGAACTGCAAATCAAAACTACCCTGAGATTTCACCTCACACCAGTGAGAATGGCTAAAATCAAAAACTCAGGTGATAGCAGATGCTGGTGAGGATGTGGAGAAAGAGGAACACTCCTCCATTGTTGGTGGGATTGCAGACTGGTACAACCACTCTGGAAATCAGTCTGGAGCGTCCTCAGAAAATTGGACATTGCACTACCTGAGGACCCAGCTATACCTTTCCTGGGCATATACCCAAAAGATGCTCCAACATACAACAAAGACACATGCTCCACTCTGTTCATAGAAGCCTTATTTATAATAGCCAGAAGCTGGAAAGAACCCAAGTGTCCCTCCATGGAAGAATGGATACAGAAAATGTGGAACATTTACACAATGGGATACTACTTATATATTAAAAACAAGGACATCACAAAATTTAAAGATAAATGGATGGAACTAGAAAATATCATCCTAAGTGAGGTAATCCAGACTCAAAAGGACATACACGATATGTACTCACTGATAAGTGGATATTAGCCAAAAAGTTCAGATTACCCATGGTACAACTTACAGACCATATGAAGCTTAACAAGAAGGAAGGCTCAAGTGTGGATGCTTCAATCCCATTTAGAAGGGGAAACAAAATAATCACAGAACAGAGAGGGAGGGAGGGGCCTGGGTGGGGGAGGGAAAGGAGAGGAAAAAAGAGGGCAGGATAAGGTATGGGGCGAGAGAGGAGAAAATCCCAGAAAGCCAGGAGAATGACTAGAAATATGCAGCAGTATGGGGTAGGGAACGGGGGTGTGGGAGGGCACTAGAAAGTCCCAGACATCAGGAGTGAGGGAGGTTCCCAGGACCCAGTGGGGATGCCATTAGCCAAAATGTCCAACAGCAGGGACATAGACCCTGACGAGAACACCTCCAGTAGATAGGCATGGCCCCCAGTTGAAGGATAGGGAAACTCACCTATCTCAAAAATTTTAACTGAGAGTTGTTCCTGTCTAAATGCAGGGACAAAAGAATGGAGCAGAGGCTGAAGGAAAGGCCATCCAGAGACAGTCCTACCTTGGGATCCATCCCCGACACTATTGCTGATGGCAAGATATGCTTGCAGACAGGATTCTGGTACGGTTGTCCTCTGAGAGGCTCTACCAGCACCTGACTGAACCAGGTACAGGTACTCACAGCCAACCATTGGACTGAGCCTGGGGACCCCAGTGGAAGAGTTAGGGGAAAAGCTGAAGGAACTGAAGGGGATCGCAACCCCATAAAATAACAACAGTATCAACTAACTGGACCCCTCAGAACTCCCAGGGACTAAGCCAGAAACCAAAGAGCATACATGGGCTGGTTCATGTCTCCCACCCTGCTACATATATAGCAGAGGACTGCCTTGTCTGGGTTCAGTGGGAGGAAAGGAGCTTGGTCCTGGGGAGGCTTGATGCCCCAGAGAAGGAGAGGATACTAGAGGGGTGAGGTGTGAGTAGGTGGGTAAGCAACCTCTTAGAATGGTGTAAGGGGATTGTGGAGGGGGGTCTGGGAAGGGGGACAACATTTGAAATGTAAATAAATAAAATAATTAATAAAAAATATTCACTTGAGTTAAACAAGTTAGAAAAGTGTGTTCGAAAAACTTACTTGCTAAATCAAATGAACTGTTAATTTTCAAAGTATTTTAAAATAAAATGTATATTGCTTATTAGATTAATATCATATACTTTCTTTTATATCACAAATGGCTTAATCCAGGCAAACAAGAGTAAAGACCATTACCCAAATTCTTTAGTCAAATTATCCATTCCTTTTCTGACAGGTAGGGCTATCTCCCTGAAGCAGGGTTTGAAAAGTAGCGTTGAACACGGAGAGAGCAGGGGTTACATAGGCTCCTAAAACTGTAAGACTGTGGGGTTTTCATGGGTTCAGGAATTTCTAGAGGAATTTTGGTTACATAGGAACTGGACTGAACATTTAGAAATTATTTGGAAGAATATCTTATAAGGGTGGATGCCAGGATGTAGGGTATGGAACATGTCAAATTCTAGAAGATGGGCCAAGATCTGGTCAAATCCAAGTTTTACAGAAAACAAAAATGAACGTATTTTGACCTTGTAATACGATGTCTTCTAATCTTAAGATCTTGTCAGGCTGGTCCACCAATAACCTTTTTTTTAAAACCCAGAACCTTTGCTATGTTGTAATTTCAAAAGATATTTCAGTGTAGAAAGATCAGTCTGGGCCTTAATATTCCTAATATTTCAACACATTTTAGTATTCGGGAACAGTATCTTCTCTTCTAGTGGAGTTTTGGGTTTTTTTTTTCTGCTTTGTTTTTGTATGAGGAGAAACAGGATATAAGAAAAAGTCTCATTTTGAAGAACAGAAGATTTAAACAAATTTTCTTCACAAGCTTTATAAAATTACCACTAGTGGAAATACTTAACATGATGTATTTTCATAAAACTCACGTAAATGCCTTTAAATGAGGTGAATTAGTATGTAATAGCATTTTCAGTTGTTCTTAGATTTCTGATACCCAAAACCACTGCTCTTTTTTTTCTATTAGTATTTGTGTTAACTGACTGAAACTCGTTAAAACAGAGATTCGAATTGAAGTGTCCTGGTAACACAGTAAAGTCATTTCTCCTCAAGGGGAAATTAGTGTTTGTGAAAAAGTTCATTAGTTTACCTATTACACTTTGTAAATTGAAAGAACAAAAGGGCAAAGCAATCTAGAAACTTTCTATTTAAAGGTGTGTGTGTGTGTGTGTGTGTGTGTGTGTGTGTGTGTGTGTGTGTGTGTACTGAACACACATATCCTAAACACACCTTCCCTGAGCACACCTGCCCTGAACACACCTGCATTAAGCACACTTGCATTGAACACACCTGCCCTGAACACACCTGCATTGAACACACCTGCACTGAACACATCTGCACTGAATACATCTGCACTGAGCACACCTATACTGAATATACCTTCAGTGAGCACACCTGCCCTGAACATACCTGCACTGAACACATCTGCACTGAACACACCTGTACTAAACACACCTGCAGTGAGCACACCTGCCCTGAACACACGTGCACTGAACACACCTGTACTGAACACACCTGCAGTGAGCACACCTGCCCTGAACACACGTGCACTGAACACACCTGCAGTAAGCACACCTGCCCTGAACATACCTGCATTGAGCACACTTGCACTGAACACACATGCTTCGCATGCACCAGTCACTCAAGCAGAGAGATTTGCATTCATTACCACAACAAAGTAGGTTTCCTTTGCTGCTACACTTTCCTCATCCCTGACTTTCAGTTTCCAATTACAGCATGAGCCTGCAAGGCTAGCTATGGGCCTCCTTCTGCCATCCCCTCTCTCTCCCCACTCTCTTGCCAGCACACTGGCAAATTGATCCATCAAGGTTCTGAGGCATTCCTTTGCTCATTTTAGAACCTACTTTTTGGGATTCCAACACAGATTAAAGACCAGGAGCTCTTTAGGAATCTTCTAGGACCCTAGCACCAGACTGGAACTGCTGAGATAACTAGTCTCCTGGACTGAACCAAGGATGATTGGCCTTTCCATCAGTAGACACCCATTATGGTGTACCCAGACCACAGCCTATAAACAACTCTAATAAATCTACCTTTAATATCCATCCTTTAGGGAACCCTGACTAATACAGGTGACTTTGGGTGGAGGTGGCACATGCTTTTAATGCCAACACTCAGAAGGCAGAGGCAAATAGTTCTCTGGGTTCAAGGCCAACCTGGCCCAGGGCCAGGGTCTTAAAAACAAACAAAATGGGGTTGGGGATTTAGCTCAGTGGTAGAGCGCTTGCCTAGCAAGCGCAAGGCCCTGGGTTCAGTCCCCAGCTCCGAAAAAAAGAAAAAAAGAAAAAACAAAACAAAACAAAACAAAACAAACTGAAATCAAAGTGGGCAAAACAAAAAACCCCAAAAACCAACTAGTAACTAGTACATTCTATATTATAATCTGACAGAGAAGCTTAATAGCTCTTCCCTGCCTGGGTAGGCCTCATGGAGTGAATATGCTTGACCCAGGGACTGGCACTGTTAGGAGGTGTGACCCTGTTGGAGAAAGTGTGTCACTGTGGGAGTGGCTTTGAGACCCTCCTCCTAGCTGCCGTGAGACAGTCTTCTGGTTTCCTTCAGAACAAGATATAGAACTCTCAGTTCCTTCTTCAGCACCTTGGGGTCCATTCTGGATACAAATTATAGCAGTGTTTGAGAGAAATAACCCAAGGAGAGTAGGTTTTGTTCAAGGAAATAGATATATACTGTGACTTTCCATTTTAAAATACTGTTACACCAAGTAAAACCTAAGGATACCTTTTCATCATACATCCTAATTTTATTTTAAAGAGAAACCACCTTTCAGTCATTAATGCACATTTTCAATGGAGACTGTGCCCTAAAGTGGCCATTATGACAATTAGAACAAACATTGTAAAAAGACCACACACTGGAAGAAGCCTTTGGGGTTATCATCAGTCAGCAGGTTTTTATTTAAGGTAGTAATCATTTGCAAATATTTGAGTTCACTTTTTAAAATATGTGTATCACATACACACACACACACACACACACACACAATCTATTTTTCTAGTTATCTTGAAAAATACAGAGTACAGTCGTGTTGGTGTTGGACTTTATACTTGCCAACAAACCCCAAAGCTATATGTCTCACACACACACACACAAATCCATTTTTCTCGTTATCTTGAAAAATACAGAGTACAGTCGTGTTGGTGTTGGACTTTACACTTGCCAACAACCCCCAAAGTGTTTGTTTGGGCAGGAAGTGTGCTGTCTAGTTCAGTACAAATCCCATGAGACACTGCTCACAGCTTGTTTCTGGCAGGTATACACATGTGCAGTTGTGTTTGTTCTGAACTACCCAAGCTTATAAAAATCATTTAAATAATTGATTTCTTATAATTAATATTAAAAGGGTGTACTGGTTGCTCTTCATTTCTTCAGGATTCCTCTTTTTTATCCTCAGTCTCTGAGCAGACCAGGACTGAAGTCCTAGAACCTGGAAGGTCTGAACTTCAGGAGAGGCAGGGGTAAAAATCTCACATGATGTCTTGATAGGAGCTGGAAGAAGAGAGAGGCCATTAGGAGAGAAAAGGAAGGAATAAAGGAGGGCTGTGGAGGAAAGGAACACATGGACATGGGAGACTTACCGTCTCCTTTTCCTGATGATATAGTAGGCCACAGCACACACCACTAGAACCAGAATGGCTACTATCAAGAAGATCAACACCGGGGATACTTGTCTGCCACCTGTTTTGGAAGAATACAATGTAACTCTCAACAAAGAACCTGTCTCCGTTTCAAGTTCTCTATTTTAATTAAAAGTATATCCCCCCCCTTTTTTTATTCCTCATGAGTTTAGATTGACCATCTCTTGTCAGGATCTGGCTACGTGCTATCCAAACAAGTGTGAATCTGTCTACTTCCAGCCCTTTCTGTGTGAATCTGGGTGGTTATCTTCTGTTAGCAGTAACTTCTTCATTCTCAGAGTCAGAATAACAATACTTGCTTCAAAGCTAAGTGATGAGTTGAAATGAAGCGCCCAGAGCAAAGTAGCCAGTGCTCACTCAGGATGCACCCAAATATACTACAGTTATGTCTGGGGTCCTGGGTCCTCTCGACCGGGGGATGGATCTTCCTGAACTTCTTTATTTGCCATGTCCTCTGGATCCTTTGGGTTTCTTCTTATACATAATGCATCTTATCTCAGCTCTTTTGGGGTTTCTTTTTAGCTAGAATCCCCTCCTTCTCTCTCTTCTTTAATAGGGGCTTCACCTCTGAAAGTAGGTTTGTTCCACTCTCACTCCATGTTTGAAGGGCACCTCTACTCACTGGCAACCCAGGCTGTGGTTCTTTCTTACCCCAGTAGAGGACGATGTCCTGCCCCTCTAGACTGATGTGCTTCACCCTGCAGGCCAGGCCAGCCTCGGCGCCAGCCTCCACATCCAGGGTTGCTTGAAGATACCACGTCTCATCCGCATTTGGCAGGATGTCACCTCTGTGAGTTCCCCCTTGCTCCTGGTCACCCCGCATCCACATCACCCACACAGGCTTTGGGTGGAAGCCAGAGACATGACATACCAGCTGCAGATGGCCATGGGCAGGGTTGGGGCCACGGGACAACCAGGCCACTGGCTTCTCTGTACCCATCAAGAGAATAAGAAAGTGTCTTAAAGCAAGGATTTTTATATTAGGGGCTCCAGGGCACCTATCAAGTTCATGATTCCCACAGGCCCACCTCTGGAGATGAAATTGCCTATAAGTTTAATCTATTTCTACCCCTCTGACTGGGAAGACCATCCCTGACACTGCTACCCTCATCTGAGCCTCCGGTAGCCCTCCTCTGTACTCTAGAACAACCTGAGCTCAGCTGATATAGCCTGTCTCAAATACCACATGGCTTAGCTTTTATCCCCAGTGTTTATTTAACTCAATTTATAGAATCCAAGAATGTCAGTGAAAAGAATAAATCCTGCATGCCTTAATCACCTCTTCCCGGGCCTTGCCCTTCCTCTACAGCTGACAGGGATGGAAAAAAACCTAGATGGATCCAAGCGGAGAACCAGGGTGAAAATAGCAGACTGACCTTGCTTTTCTAGGTCTGGCTTCCCTGCTTCTAGGAGGCCACGGACAAACTGGGGGCAGGTGTCGTTCAGGAGTATCTGCACTGCTTCTCTCGTTCCTTCGTCAGCGTTGAGCATTTTGATGGGCAAATCTAACCAAGATGGGGCCTCTGGGACCTTCTGCCAGGATGTTCCATGGAATCTCACGACATATTCTCCTTGAAATGCTACGTGTAAAAAGCTTTCTGAAGCATTCCCAGGGTACATTTCACAGCCAGCAGACAGTTGGACCTCGATGGGATCTGTAAGGAGGAGTGGGTGGGGAGCAAAGAGCAATTAAGGGTTTGGAAGAAAGGAGAAGTTGGCATGAAGATTATGGTTAGGTGTTGGGAAATGATCATGGCTGATCTAGGGCAGAAACGGGTTATTTTTAGAAGGGACACAGATTATTTTTAAACAGAAGTGAAAATCAGAAGGGTGGACAGAGAGAAGCTCATCATGTATGCCCAGTTATCCAGCCGGGGTTCTGGATCACTCCCGCCCACTGGGTTCAGGGTTCCATCCCTCCACTCACAGTCTTCTTTAGGTGACATCATTTTGACTATTTCCTTGATGTCCCTGGTAAAGCTGGTTCGATACACTTGAAACATATGCTGCAACTTCTCCCACTGCTGGTTACTGAATTTGCCCTGGGACCAGGGCTTTGTGAAGCTGATGGTGTCTGAGTCATTACTCCACCGGTGCGTCTGCAGATCCCCCAGCCAGCCCACACTGTCAGTGCGGGACCAGCTTCTGTTGGCGAAGGAAGAGATCTGCAGGCAGCGGAAGGTGTAATTCTGCTGGACTGGAAACAATGGGAAACGAAAGGACATAGCGAGTCAGCAGACAGACTGCAGGAGGAAAAAGCACCGCTTTAGGTGGGCTTGAGAAGTGGCAGGCTCAGCGAAGTTCTGAACTGTGCTGGTTGTGAGCCTGATCCACACTTTGTACCTCCCACTTGTTGCAGCAAGGCAGGAAGCGATTCTCACCCCCACCCGCCCACTACCGCACAGCGATTCCAGCCAGGCTCTCTCCCTTCTTTCTCCAGCCGGTTCTATGTGCGCTTTTACTCACCTTCGGATTGTCCCCAGACCTGTGGGAATGCCCACAGCAACAGGCACGGTAGGTACAGCATAGTGCCGGCGGTCTACACAGCCCTGGGCTCCGACTTCTGCACTTTACCCTGCTCCCCGCCTGATGGGGCTCTGTGGCTTTTAGGCACTGAGCCCACCAAACCCGGAAGGAGGCACAGGCACAATTGATTGGTAAATTACTCTTTTACAAAGCCAACTCCCCTCGCCGCCGTTGGAGTGCAGCTTTAATGAGTATCCTTCACAAACCACTTTCCTCAACCGTCTTTCTGTTATGCTAAAGAGTGAGGTGGAGACTGTTTGCCATTGTGTCACAACTCCGAGGGTATTAAAAATGCAAGGGGAACGACAGAAGGAAAGTTTTGGTCTAGCTAGCAGGGACTGTCTGCTGGTGCTCTGTTTTACATGTTTGGCTCCTCCCAGATCTCCACAAGTATCACATTAGTAATAACGATGATGATGATGATGATGATGATGATGATGATGATGATGATGATGATGATGATGATGATAGACGTGATTCTCACAGTGGTGTATTGAGAGAATAGGACTAGGTGGGTTAAGTTCCTTCATGGCTTTCGTATCTCCACAGTCTCCCTCGTCAGATTCTTTCTCTTCTTCCCAGGTGTCTGTTCTCCCTTGCCTTACTTACCTCTGGCTTTCCTGACTCCGTTTTGGGAGAGTACAAGCATATTTTAATTGTACTATATATTGTACTATGTCATGATTTGAGAAAAATCGAAGACTCGTGCAGTCTGATGTGGAGATGAGCTAAAAGTGACTCGATGTGCCCACTCAAAAGGCTACAGCCCAGTGAAAACACGTGCCCCGTACCCCTGCATACAGGCGCCTTTCCCTCTCACTCGCAAAGAACGAACCTCTTGTTTTTGAGAACAGAGATAAGATTGCAGGGTGTGCCCGTGAGTTTGTATGGCTATTCCCAATTTCTCATGCTTAAACAATCAGTGACAGAAACAGTGGCTCAAAATTTCAGTTACCGTGAGAAAGGAGAAGTCGTCCCTGGTAAATCGGACTGTCGCAGCCTCTTGATAGCATCTTCCTTGTTCCTTTTCAGTCACCCCACTGTGTTTTGCTCTGTCTGTTTGTCTTGTCTCCTAAGTGGGTCCCTTCTCTATGTCTCTACCCTTAACATCACCACAACCTTCTTCTTCAACTGTATGAAATACCTTCATGAGAAGTAAACAAACAAACAAACAAACCAGCCTGTAGGATCATCTGGCCCTGCTCTGGCTTGCCTTGGAGCATTGTCTGGGAATCTACCCTCAGCCTCAGATACTTTCAGTCCCTTAGATACAGCTTCTTCCTGACTGTGGTCTGCACAAATAGACCCCTTGAGGAACTCCTGCCTCCAAGCCCCTGCCTAGTTTCCACTCAGACTTCAAACTCCAATGTAATTCTCCCAGGAGAGCCTTCTCGAGCTCCCCACGCAGTGTGAATAAGGGCAGGGAAGCTAGTCAGTCTCCACACCCTGGGCGGGGGCTATGCTTGGGGGTCTTTCTTCCTAACACATAGGCCTCTAATTACAGAAATGTCAGTTTGACCCCTTCTTTGTCCTCGCTATAGTTAGCTGGAGTCTGTCAGAACACAGGAATCACATTTCTTACCCCGACCCCTCCCATTCTGCCTTCACTAAGACTTCCCTCCTGCTGTGCCCCACTCTAAGTCCTAGTGGACAAGCTTCTCCCTCTAGGCTGTGCTTCTGGAGGTGGCTCTGATCCATTAGCTCTTACTTCACTGGATATTGCTCCCAACAGTTTGACATGACACTGAAAAGTTTTGTTAAAAAAAAAAAACTAAATGGTTAAAACAATAATTATTTAATTAAAAATATTTTGTTTTATTTTATTACAATATAATTATCTTTTCCCTCCATCCTTTTCCTTTCTCCAATTTCTCCCATGCCACCCCTCCCCCCACTCATTCCTTGGCCTCTTCCTCATTATTGCTTTAAACACACACACACACACACACACACACACACACACACACACACACACACACTATCACATATACAAACACTTCTCAAGTAAATGATGTCAGAACTTACTGCTTGTATTGGATAACCACTTAGCAGTTACTGTTCCCTCCCTGGGGGTAGGAATACATCTTTCATTTTCAACATCTCTCAGTTCTTTATCTAGAGGCAGGGCCTTGTGAAGGTTCTCCATAAAACTAGAGTATGGTGCATATATATTCAGAGTTATAAAGGCTTCTTGGTTAATCATACCTTTAGTTAGAATGAATTAGCCCTTTGTCTCTTCTCATTAGTTTCAGTTCGAAGTCTATTTTCTCTGATGATAGAAGAGCAACACCTGGTGGCTTCTCGATCCATTTGAGTAGAATGATTTTTCCCCATGCTTTCAGGTTGCATCTATCTTTAATTCTAAGGTAAGTTTCTTATAATCAGCACAAAATGGATTTTGCTTTAAATCATTCAGCCAAGCTTGTCTTTTGATTGGAAAGTTAAAGCCGTTAACATTTAAAGTCATTAGTGAGAGGTGTATGTTGGTTACAGTCATTCTGAAGTTTTTGTTTGCTTGCTCTTTGTGTTCTTGTTGTTCTATAAATTTAATAACGATAGCATCAGTTCTTTTCTTTCTAGAGGCCCTTCACTGTACTCATCTCTATCTTTAGTCCAAAGTGTTATTTCCTGAATTCTGCTTAGGGTTGGTCTTCTAGATAGAATTGTGTTAGCATAATCAGGTCATGGAAAGGTTTTCTTTCTTTTTTAACCACAGCATTATATGTTACAGTACTCTAGGTTGGTAGTCACGGTCTTTTCGAACGTGGAATCCATTGTTCAAGGTTCTTGTGGCTTTTAAGTTCCCATTGAGAAATCAGGTATCATTGTGAGGAGTTTTGGTTTATATGTAGCTTGTGTTTTCTCATAGCTTCCAATACCTTCTTTGTTCTGTACAGTTAGTGTTCTAATCATAATAATCGCCATAAGGGATTTCTTTGCTGGTCTCGTCTACTGGGGGCTCTGCATGCTTCTTGGATCTGTATGGTTATGTCTTTCCTTAGTTTGGAGACGTTTTCTTTTGTGATCTTGTTAAAGACCTGGTCTGTGCCTTGTCTTCTCCCTCATCTATGATTGTAATTGGAAGATTCGGTCTTTTCACAGTGCCCACATTTTCTGCTTATTCCTTTTCTGTGTCTTTTAAATTTTTTCAAATTCTTTCTTTGTGTGGCCTAACTCCTCTACTTTATCTCCAGGTCCTGATGTCTTGTCTTCTGTTTGATCCATTT
The DNA here is from genome assembly GCF_011064425.1 of Rattus rattus. Taxonomy (NCBI): domain Eukaryota; kingdom Metazoa; phylum Chordata; class Mammalia; order Rodentia; family Muridae; genus Rattus; species Rattus rattus. Next base: position 66,566,581 of record NC_046156.1, on the reverse strand, counting down.
TCCCCGTACGCCTTTCCTGTGAGTTTTCTAGCTGGGTTATTGTGTTTTTCAATTCCATTTCATATTAGCTTGCGTTCTCTTCGATGTTTTTATCTCTTTATTGAATTTGGTTCTCAAACCCTGGATTATCTGTGCTGTTACACTCCCCCTTGTATTTGAGTTTTCTTGAATATCTCAGGCATTTTATTCTTTTTTAGTTCATTTTCTTTATGTTCCTTGAGCTAGTTGTGTCTTCTTTAATTTCTTGAAGTCTTTGATGATGTTTATAACTTTTTAAAAAACATTTTGTGTTCTGGGTTTCCTATGGGCAATTCTCACTGGAGAGCATTTCTATAGGACTGGTAGATTTTGAGGAGTACAAACTGTCTTGACCTTTCATGTTTTTATGGTGTGACATAGGCATATATGCTTCTTGTGTTGGCTGTGTGTCTGAGGTAGACACAGCAGGCTAGGTTGTGCTACCTGGCCTGAACTGTGTGACTGCCAGGATGTACAGGATGGTCATCTGCATCTCTGCACAATGTGGTCTGACTAAAGGATTACTGGTAGGACAGAGTGTAGAGTCCGGGGAGTTCCTGTGGGACAGTGAAAGGCACCCTGGTTCCCAGTTGAGCAAAGGTTCCCAGTGATCCTGAAAGGGACGATAGGCGTTTTCGCCTGACTCCCGGCAAACCAGGCCCTGTCACTAGCCACAGCCCTCCATTGATTTGTGGCCATCAGTCACGTAAGGGCAATGCCCCAAGCCCAAGGTTCAAGAGAAGGTCATGATCTCTACCAAGCAGCCAAGGGCAGGCTGGAGTTGATCCACCTTTAGTTCTTGGGATGTGAATTTTCAGGCGGTATTTTCTAACTCTTTTTCTAAATACAACTTGTCCTTTCTATCATGGCTTTATCTTCGCAGAAAGCCTTGTTAGAGTTCTCTGTTTCCTCATGTAAATGCCTTTATACAATCTGTATAAGACTGGATAGCCCAGAGACATAGGGGAAACCCAAATACTATTGTTTTGCTAAAGGAATGTACCAATAAAATGACTCCTGATGACATTCTGCTATAGTCACAGATCAGTTGCTCAGCCATTATCAGAGAAGTTTCCCTCTGCGGTATATGAGAATAAAAATACAGAGGTACACAGCTGGACAATGGGCAGAGAGTGACATACATTGGAATACTCTGTCCTTAGTGGAATGTCTCTACCAAATCCCGCCTCCCCTCAGGGCTCAGGGAACCCTGTGGAAGAAGAGGCAGAGAGAATGTAAGAGCAGAGGGGATGGACAACACCAAGAAAACAAGGCCTGAATACAGCAGGACTGCTGCACAGCTGAGCCCGCACATAGTGTGGCAGCATGCAGGGAGCCTGCACAAGCTGCACCCACTGGGACCCAGTGCTGTGAGGAGACATGGACACAAGTCCATATTCCTAAACCAGGAGCTATCTCCAACTGATAACCACTCACAAATGAGAAATCAGCGTTCTCCAGAGGAGTCTCACTGGGTATACAAGCCATGCTTACGGCCTGCTCAGCCGTAGATGGCTGACGGATAATAAACGCAATGGCATTTTCAGAGGTTCTTAGTCTCATAATGCTTTGTTGGGGTTTGTCTTTTCTTTTTTCTACCTTACAGGTCCTTTGCATATATAGCATGGTTTTTGGTTTTGAGTTTGTATTAGTTTATTTATTTTTTTGTGAATTTGTGTGTTTCTGTATCTCTATATGTTTCTGCAGCTTTCGCTATTTTTCTTTGGTTTGTTTGTTTTGTCCTATCCTGGTCTATTTGTTTTTCCTTTATCTAATTTTATATTATTATTATTATTATTATTATTATTATATGCTTATTTGTATTCTAATGTGAAAGAAAAAGAAAGGATGTGGATTTAGTAGGGTGGAGCAAGTGGAGATGATCTGAAAGGAGTTGGGGAGGGGAACCATAATTAATATACAATAATATATAATATTTTAAAAATTTGAAAAGAAAACTGTGTCACAAGTTCTTCTGCCACAGCCCTTAGAGTATCAGTTGGATAGCTCTTGATTTTTAGTCAGTTTTTAATTTACTAGCTGTGATTCACCTTATACAGACAATAAAATGTATTCTCAAACCAGAACATTTCACAAGCCTAGGGTTTTAATTTCTCCTGGATACCTTTTGTTCTTCTAAATCTTATCTAAGACTACCTCAAAGATTCTCTTCCCCAAACATGGCCGTAAGACAGAAATGTCCTTATGCTTTTGTTGCAGACCTTATGAACAACAGAGGATCGTACTTAGGAGACTTCTTTTTTTCCATTGTCACCTCTCATCATTCCATGGCAGAGTGTACAGACCCCTCATGGATGTTAGAAAACATTGCCCAGCACATAGAACCAGAACAGTACAATGTCACTTTGTCAGCTCACTCTCACTATTATAGATTTCTTCCTCCCCCCGCCTTTCTTTGTAGGCAAGCTTCTTTGAGTTTATATCCAAGATGAACATTCCAAGTAGCCTTCCCCATACTGATGACAAACAGATTGAGAAAGACATCAGGAAAACCTGTCTTTCATAGTAGCCTCAGGAAAAATAAAATATCTCATGATAATTCTAACCTAGCAAGTGAAAAACTTATGTAGTAAAAATGTTAAGACATTGAATGAAGAAGTTGAAGAAGACACTGAAGATGGAAAGATTTTCCTGCAGGTTCAGCACAATCCCCATTAAAATTCTAAACATAATCCTTTGCAGAAATTGAAAAGACAGCTTCATATGCAAACACACACACACAAAAGGTCCTAGGATAGCTAGGACAACTCTCAATGATAAGAGAAATGCTGGAGATACCATATTTCTGATTTTCAAGTTGTACCACAGAGCTAAAGTAATAAAAAGTCATACTATTGGCATAAAAACAAACATTTTAATGGAATTTTAGACCCAGATATAAGCCCACATACCTACGGACACCTAAGTTTTGACAAAGAGGTAAACACACACTGGAAAAAAGAAGCATCTTCAACTAAGGGTGCTGTAGACTAGATGACTGCATATAGGAGGCAAATAGGTCCATAGTCATTACCCAGCCCAAAACTCAACTCTACATGTATCACAGACCTCAACGTAAGGACAGATACCCTGAATCTCATAGAAGAGAAGGTGGGGAATAGTCTTGAACTCATTGACACAGAAAGTACTTTCTGATACCTATAAACAGGTACCGAGAACAATTAATAGAACCAAAAATCTTCTGTATGGCAAAGGATACCATCCTTCAGGAAACGTGGCAGCCTGCAAAATAGAAAAGGGTCTTTAACACATGCCTTAAAGGGTTAATATCTAGAATATATAAAGAACTTAAAAAACAAAAACTGGACTTCAAGAAGACAAATAACCCGATTGAAAATAGCCATATCCAGTACATTGTGATGACATAACCACTCTGTAACATGGCTAAGAGGAAGGTTTTATTGTAGACATGAGACGGAGAACAGTCAGAGGGATCTAACAGAGTTCAGAGCAGAGACAGAACGTAGTAGACTGAACATGGTCCACAGACTGGACCTGGCCATGATAGATAGAAGCTGGAGAGAAGAGAGAGAGAGAGAGAGAGAGAGAGAGAGAGAGAGAGAGAGAGAGAGAGAGAGAGAGAGAGGAAGACAAGATATAGCTGGCACAGCAGGGTTTTAAAGAGAAGGGAGTGGCTGAGGGGGAGAAGCTCATGAGGTGGAGAAGTGTAGAGTTGGGGCTGCTATGTACCTGTGATACTGAGAAAACATGGAGGCCAATGTTTGCTTTGGTATTCGAATAGGCGCCATTTTAGAGAGAATTTTGTGTGTATTGTATGGAGGTATCACCTGTTAATTAAAAAACTATGGCCTATGGCTTAAGCAGGAAATAGAGGTGGGACATCTGGGAAGAGAAAAGAATTCTGACAGAGCCAGAGGAGTAACTCACTGGAAAGATGTGACAAGACAGAGAGCACAGGTGACCAGCCACATGGCAGGATATAGGCCAGAATAAATGTGATATTTTACATTATATCTAGTCAGACAAGAGCCTAGCTAATATAGGCCAGAATAAATGTGATTTTACATTGTATCTAGTCAGACAAGAGCCTAGCTATATGGCCAAGGTATTTGCAAATATATTTTTCAGTCTGAGTTTTATATCTTGGAGCATGGGGTAGGAGGAAGATCCAGGCCTAACTCCAACACACCATTTGTTCCTTTTGCCATTACTAAGGGAAATGGCTCCTTTTGTAGAGTAGAACCTGCTTCACAAGTTCCTGAGGAATGCTGGCTTTTGTCTAACTGCCAGAATTTGGGGACATAAAGTTTCCTTTGGACATGACAAAGATCAATGACCACGCAGGCAGAGTCACTCAGACTCTTTGTTTTTCGTTTTTTTTTTTTTTAATAGAGAAAGGAAGGAAGGAAGAAAGAAAGAAAGAAAGAAAGAAAGAGAAGAAAAAAGAATGAAAGAGAGGAGTGAATAACTTTATTTTACAGTGTGCTGTATTTAAAGGACAGGGTTGTGTAAGTGGGAGCACCAGGCCTTGCCTGGATGGAGCTTTAGAGGTTAGAAGGCTCAGAGCTACCACCTGAACATATTTCCTGAAAACTCTCATCTATTCACACGTTCCTCCTGGCTATCAGATTGCCCTGCGGTATTCCATAGAGACACGTGAGAAGCTAAGGGGAGGATAAACTGAATTACAGGTTACCTCTGAAGAGAGCTTTACAGGCTTCTGTATAACAACAAAAAAACGGGATACAGAACCCAAATGATAACATTAGACTCTGAGAAACAGAGTCCTCCAATGATAAAACATAAATGGCTGAGAAACACGTAAAGGAATGTTCAACATCCTGAGTCATCAGGGGACATGCAAGTCAAAACTACCTGGAGATTTCAACTTAAAAATCCAGAATGGCCAAGATCAGTTTATACAAAAAAGACAGTTCATGTTGGCGAAGATGTGGATAAAAGGGAACGCTTATTCACTGCTGGTGGGAGTGAAAACCTGTAGAGCCGCTGTGGAAATAACTGTGGTGGTTTCTCAGGAAGCTGGGAATAACCTCAAGATCTACCTCTACCACTCAATCCTGTACATGTATCCAAAGGACTCTACACCCTACCACAGAGACACTTGTTTATCCATGTTCGTGGCTGGTCTACTTACTGTTGTGTTATAAAAAAGATAAGGAGAGGGGAGATTATGTTCTATGGAGGTCTGGGGAAAGGGGGTGCCTCAGAGGGTCCATGTTGAGGCATCCCTTCCCCTGAGGGACCAGAGAGAGAGAGAGAGAGAGAGAGAGAGAGAGAGGAGGAGGAGGAGGAGGAGGAAGAGGAGGAGGAGGAGGAGGAGGAGGAGGAAGGAGGAGGAGGAGGAGGAGGAAGGGAGGGGAGGGAGGGAGGGAGGGGAGGGAGGGGAGGAGAGAGAGGAGAGGAGACCAGCCATGAGCACGTGGAGAGAAGGGGAGAGGGGAATGGGGAGAGAAAGGACAAAGGGCAAGAGAGAGCAAAAGGAAGCAGGAGCAAGAACAAGAGACTGAGGGGGGAGGGCAAGCAGCTCCCTTTATAGTGTCAGGCATACCTGGCTGTTGCCAGGTAACTGTGGGGTGGAGCTTAGACAGAATGCTAACACTTAGAATAGACAGGAAGTAGGAATATCCTAGATGTCCGTCAAGGGAAAAATAAATAATGAAATTGCCGCATATTTACACGAGGAATATTATCCTGCTTATTAGAGATAAACAAAAACAAACAAATGTGAAATTCAGAGGTAAATGGATGGAGCTAGGGGAAAAAACCACCCAGAGTGAGATAACCCAGACTCCCTACAATATGGTATGTATTTATGTAGCTGTTCCTTTGTAAGCTGTTGCTAGACAGGCCAGAATCATACAACTGTTGGGTTCGGGGTGGAAGCCACGAAAACTCACCTCAGAAAGTGAAGCTTAAAATGAAAGCTTTTTTCTGTGTGTGCAGACAGGAAGCTACTTTGGGATCTCATTCCCAAAGGGAGATCTTGCTAATGGAAGACGGCGGCAGGTTCTGACAAAAATCACACCGTGCAACAAGTCTCATGTGAGGAGTTTATTAAGAGGAAGAGGCATAGAGGCTACCTGTGGATGGAAGGAAGAGAGGAAGGGATGGGGGAAGGCAAAACAGCTTCTTATTGGGGCCCTGGTTCATGCTCAAGAGGACATGAAACAGGGGCCTCTGGGCATCTAATGATGTGTCTTCTCCCAGGGTCCCTGGGAGCAGGTTGTGAAGATGCCTGATTGTCAACATTGTCCTCGGAGTCCCTTTTGCTGTCCGTGGATGCACCTGATTGCTAACACAATATTTTTAAAGCATTGGGGATAGCATGGGCTGTTGCATTGACCAATCATATTTTGACACAAGGGGTTAACATTGATGACTGGGTCTTCTCCGGGTCACCTGGTTTGAGGGTCCTTGAATCAACTTTTGCTGTCAGGTCCCTCCTGGACTCTGAACTGGAATGTAGAGTGGATGAAGGAACAAAGGAGGGGCAAACAGCATGGCATCAATTAAATCAAGACAGGCAACACATTTATGATGTGTGCCTTGGTTTAGAGAATAGGGTAAAAGCATCTCCCTTCTTTACATCCCTTGCTGGTTAACAGACAAACATGAAACACCTGAAGAAGCAGGGTAAGGGTTGGGCTCAGGGCTTGGGAGAATGAACTTAGTTTTGATCCTGCCAGTAAGTGGAACTTGTTCCTGAGATGGCTGAACTTGAGGAAATGCTTCCTAAAAGTAACCTTAGTGGTTAGATACAGAGAAAGGGACTGGGGGGAAGGGAGAATCTCACAAGGAAGGGGAAATAGAATTCATAGGTATGGAGATATGAAAACCTTAGTTAGGGTTTCCATTGCTATGAAAATACACCATAACCAAGATATGGTTATGTCCTCTTGTAAGGACAACATTTAATTGGGGCTGGCTTACAGGTTCAGAGGTTCAGTCCATGATCATCAAGGCAGGAGCATGGCAACAATCAGACAGGCATGGTGCAGGAGGAGCTGAGAGTTCTACATCTCTCCTCTGCCAACATACCCCCACAGCAACATGCTTCCTCAAATAAGGCCACACTTACTCCAACAAGGCCATGCATCCTAATAGTGCCATTCCCTGGGTCAAGCATATTCAAACCACCACATGGAGAGAGAGGTGGGGGGGGGGTTGAAATGGGATGATCAAATGGGGAGGAGGGGAGTGGGGAGGAGGGGAGTGGGGAGGAGGGAATACAACTAATTCCAAGGGTCATTTGAGTGTGCGTGGTGGTGGTAGGAGTCATATGGAAACCCACTACTGTTAATGCTTCTTAAAATATATACATATGAGGGTGGGAGAAATTATATATATATATATAGATAGATAGATAGATAGATAGATAGATATAGATATAGATATAGATATAGATATAGATATAGATATAGATATAGATATAGATATAAAGGAAATCTAACTGGAGCCACCAACTAACAGGAGAGACAAACCCCAACCAAATATTTTTCATCATCAAGTAAAACATCTATTGCCAGGAATGAGTTATATCTAGTTGAGTCATTTGACAAAGGTGCATGATAGAAACCCCCAAACAACTCAGGGCTAACACCAAGGCTGACACTCCTTGGGTGGCCAAAAACCTGAGCCTAGATATGCCATAGACTTAGACTTAGTGGGGGAATGATCAGACTCTTGTCTTGGTGTCCTTCTTGGCATCTCTTGTCCCCCATTCTCTCCTAGGTGGTCCCCAACCTCCATGACTGCCCTACGGGCCGGGGTAAACTGGCGCCCAGATGTGAGGCTTTTGGGGGTCACAGAGGAGAGAACGCTGCTCACCAGGGAAGGATAGGCCTATCCGTTTATCACAGAAGCACCAGAGAGTGACTTCAGCACAATAAGATGCCACGGTACTGGGCCTGAGACAGTCTGGGAGATTATAGAGCAGGCGCAGATCTTAAGGTAAGTTTAAGTGATGGCCAAGCATTCTCATCTTAAGGTAAGTTTAAGTGATGGCCAAGCATTCTCTAACCAGTCACCTTTTGTGACAGGATACAAGGAGTCATAGAATATGCGAGGAATTAGGGTTAAGAAAAAAGATTCAGGGGTTGGGGATTTAGCTCAGTGGTAGAGCGCTTGCCTAGGAAGCGCGAGGCCCTGGGTTCGGTCCCCAGCTCCGAGAAAAAAAAAAAAGAAAAAGAGAAAAAAGATTCAAAGAAATTCTTAGACTTTGTAGAAAATATTTGCCCATGGTTCCCCCAGAAGGGAACAATTAATGCAAAAAGATAGCCCAGAGTTAGTGATTGTTTAACGTCTATTATGAGACTTTGGCCCTGAAAAAATTCCAGTCGCTGCCTTCAGTTACTGGTCTTTTATTAATGATATCCTTAGGATTAGCCCCACAGCAGCCAGTGCCTGCCCCTGTGGTCAAAATGCCCCAGGTTAGGGGGCAGGGGAGCCCCTAAAGTAGTTCCAGAAAGAGTCTGCAGCAAACTGAGAGGAACTTTGTTTTGCCAGACAGATTTCAGAACAGGCTTTGGCTGGGTTTACCCTAAGATGTTATCAGGAGAAAGTCTTGGCACGGGCTCTTCAGCCTATTCCAACTGGAGGCTGTGGCCAAGGTCAGGATCAATGTTTTCTTTTCCATGGGCGTCTAACCCAGTGAGACAGCTTGGTGAAGCAATGGACTCAAAGCTTAGGGACTGCTACTGGAGTCCTGGAATTCAGAGGCACGGGGAGGGCTGTAGCTCAATTAAAGGTCAGTACCCCAGTGTTAGCAATCTCTTTATTGGATGTCAGAGGCAGGAAGCCTAGGTCAAGTGTGACTCCTGCCTCAGGAACAGCAGCGGAAAGAGTCCTTATAGTCCCAGGCGAGCCAGTTATCTCTGACTACAGCTTACTCTCTGATACCCGAGGCTTCAAGAGGCTTCAATCGGATCACACACCCCTGGGCAAGCTTCCCTTCAACACTCTAGAGGCTCAAATGCTTTTCTCCCCTGATCTCTTGGCAGAGACAGCTTATTTGGTGTCCAAGAGCCTAATAACCCCTTTATTAAACAGCTAGTTTTTGAAAATGCCAACTCCTCTAGGAGGTTCTTCCTTCCAGATGCTCGGCTCCCTAGGCTCTGAGCATGCCCAGCGCTCTCCCCACCAGTCTGACTAGAGCTGCCCTGGCGCCGGAGCTCCAGGTTTTGTGTGTGATCCTAGGTGGGGCCAAGACAGTGCAGTCCTTAGGACTCTCGGGTCTGTTGAAATTTCCCGCCCGTGACTTCATCTACAGCCTACACTCCACCAAGAGGAGTCGATTGTTTGAAGAGCTGCACTGCTTCGAGTCCATTGCCATCACACAAGGAAAATAGGAAGCTCTACCACCCACTCCAGGACGCTGAGACATGTACTCTTCCACAATGCGATACCTGTCATAGGGTTTGGCTTTTTGGATAACACAATTATGATTGTTGCAGGAACCGAAATTGAATTGTCTATTGGAATAATTTTGGGAATTTCAACAATGGCAGTCAACATGTTATCTGTTCCTTCTATGTATCAACATATTATTTAACTTCCAGTCATTGATACTGTACTGTACTGACTTGGGGTTTGCTTATTTCTTACATAACATGCATGCAATACCTATTTATGTCTTTATTTTTTTTTCTGATGGTTATAATTCAATGCTGAGGTTTCTCCAAATTATTTAAGATGTTTAATATCAGTTGAAGTTGTAATTCCCTGCCTTGTGGCATCCCATCTGTGTGTGATATTCCATGGTAAACATTTGCAATCATATAAATTCATTCAATTTTTAAACTGCCACATCTATCCAAAATGGAGCAGTGTTTTAAGTATAACTGACCATTTTAATTTTGACCCACACTGTCTCTAAGAGTCAGAGGTTAATCAGAAAGAACAATTGTCTGCCCCCCCCCTTTTACATAAACCATACATGCTAACAAGTGTACTTATTTCTGATTGGCTTTTTACTTTTAATTTCTCAACTTTGAGCAATTACAGTGCATTCTGGTTTGTGAGAGAAAGGCAGTGCTTGGATACTTCCTGTGTCTTAGAATAGGGCTAAAGAGAGCATGAAAAGGGTCAGAGAGGCTTAGAAAAGAGAAAATGAGAAAGAGAAAAAGCTGGTATCAAAATTGGTTCTCCACCTCCCCTTGGTTGTCCACCCTGCTTCCCTCTCTGTTGGGCCCCCTAGTAGGCCTTCTTTTGCTTATATCTTTTGGCCCTTGGGCATTTAATCGTTTAACCAGCTTTATTAAACAACAGGTAGATAATATGTCAGCAAAACCTATTCAGGTATATTATCATGCTATGGAGGGTGCCTTTGATGAGGGCCAAACTCACCTACACAGCTCCTCCCAGCCCAGGCAAGGACATTTTTGTCCTTGAGCCAAATGAGGTCAACATTCTTTTCTGCCTGCTGTCCTGATGTCTTTGCTGAAACATCAAAGAATTGTCACCCCTACGTGCTGAACCAGACAGTCAATGACGGGTAAGAGAGCAATATACTCACGAATAAAGGGTCTAAGACAGGAGGGCTGCCATTAGCTGCTGCCTTATCCCATGACAGACTTGGCCATGAGATTCTCTTGGCCACGTGACAAATATCGCTCCAACCTAAGACAGACGCAGTTCCTGAGGGGCTCATTCCAGGACAGCACAGCCATTGGTCACCTTTTCAGGAAGGGGGAGATGTTGGGAGTGATGCCCTTCAAACTCTCCATTTTTGATGTTAGCATTATACTTAGAGTTAAGTATGACTGGGTTCATGGGAAATCCCCAGCCAGCTGCAGAAGACTAATACAAATATGTGGTGGTCAGGATGCCTAATGATATGACAAACGTGTGACCTTTCTGAGAAACCAACATCCTGTTGACATCAGCTGACCCCAAGAGCACTGTGTTCTTGGCCTGTGTAAATGTTAAACCCCCCCTCCCCATTACCTCTGCTATGGTATAAATTCAGCCTTGGGAAAAAATAAAATGTGTTGCCTTGATCAGACTCTGTCTTGGCATCCCTTTTCGAGTCTCTTGTCCCCCATTCTCTCCTAGGTGGTCCCCAACCTCCGCTGACTGCCCTGCAGGCCGGGGCATGTTTGTTTGTTTGGCTTATTGATCTTTTGCCTGTTTTGATTTTCATTTTTGTGGGAATTTTTTTTTTTGTTTCTTCATTTAGTTTTTGTTCCTTGTTTTTTGGTTCGTCTTTTGAGAGAGAACATAAATTCAAGTGGTAGGGAAATGGAACCATGTGTAAGGAGTTGGTGGAGGGGAAAAGATGATTAAAATATAAATTATATGAAAATATTTAATAAAAAGGAAATTATTTATAGCAATGTCTGATGTTGCTTTGTTTTTAGATCCCTGACAGGGAGCATTTATAATTCAGAATGGAGAAAAGGAGAAAAGGCTTAAATCATCAAAGTGAGATAGATACCTTTGCAGTATTGAGGGATTACAGATGTCTAGCCAGCGTTTAGAAGATTTGTTACAGAGAAATGGGAAATCATTGCATCTACTAATGGCATTAGGGTTGGTGTGAAAGTTATCAGAAATATTTGTGTCTCTGTTGGAATTGTATAGTAAAGGACAATTCGATTTTTATGAGCTCTGCTAATAGGGATGTCTATATTGAGCCTGGAAGCCTGTATGTCCAATAAGTTGCTGAATAAATCATTACATAGACTATGTCTTAGTTAAAATTTCTAATTCTGGGGTTGGGGATTTAGCTTAGTGGTAGGGCCCTTGCCTAGGAAGCGCAAGGCCCTGGGTTCGGACCCCAGTCCCGAAAAAAAAAAAAAAAGAACCAAAAAAAAAAATTTCTAATTCTGTGATAGAACACCATGAGCAAAAGCAACTCAGGGATGAAACTGTGTTTTGCTTAGATTTTCATGTCACCATTCAGCATCGACAGTCAGGACAGGAGTTCAAACTGTAAAGGAACCTGGAAGCAGAAGCTAAAATCAGAGACTATGGAAGAGGGACTACTGGCTTGCTCCTCATGATTTGCTCATCTTTCTTTCTAGAGAACCCAATAACACCAGCCAAGGGGTGGAACCACCCGTGGTGCACTAGTCACTAATTAAGAAAATGCTACATAGGCTTTTCCTCAATTCAGGTTTCCCTTCCCCAAATGCCTTGACCTAAAACTAGCCAGCACAGTAGTAGCTCCCAAAACTTAGATATTTGATTGTGTGATGAAATTCTAATCCCAGGAGCTCACCATTCACATTCTATAGTTTAAGAATCACAGAAATCTTGGTGGCTGCTCTCAGAATATCCAACTTTGAGTTTGTAATATTCTCTTCCAGCTGTTCCCTACAATTTACAATGCAAATGTCTTTGAAGCATCAACTCCATAGAATAGCCAATTAACTGCATGTGTGAGTTTCTTAACCATATGTTTTTTATCTCTTGGTCTTGCTTCATTATCCCTGCCATATTTTCTCCTTTCTCATTTCTCCCCCTTTACCCCACACCACTTGTCTTCCCTTTTTAAACTGACCTCCATCTCCATCCATGTCTAACAAGGTCATTCTTCTCTTTCCCTCTCCCACATTCTTCTTTCCTCCTTTTCTCTCTCATTTTTTAATCCCTTCATCTCATTCTACCTGTGGACAGTGCCATCACCCCCATTCCTAGTGTAATCATGCCTGTGTTAGAATAAAAGCACAAATCACTGTAAGGTAGCATAGAAATCTGGTTAAATCTAAGGAGCCCTGACCTGACATCTTTGATTAGTTCCTGTTTCATATAGAGATGACTTCAATGTGGATTTCAGAGGAAGTGAAAAGTTCAAAGAAAGAAGTGAAACAAGTTTAGGGAAGCAAAGTGGCCTCTTAGGTCAATTCTTTGATTACTAATATTTCGTGAAGAGTTTCTAAGTGGAAATTTTATAGTAAGTACTTTACACTAAATTTTCCACAAAATTTTGATAAATATTGCTATTAACCACATTTTCCAGATAAGAAAACCAAGTGTTGAAAAGACAAAGTAAAGTCCACAAGATTATACAATTTGAGGGTACCAGCAACATGGCTGGTTTCTTAACTGCTAGACTCAAAGAGGGAAAATGGGGACCTCATTCCCTTCTCTTTCCCATCCTCCTCTGAAGTAGAAATGGTTGAGAATATTCTAATAAGGTCATATATCCACAAAAACAATAATGCGAGAATGTTGGTTTTCAGAGTGGAAATATGGGACTTTGGATTCCAAAACAAAAAGAAGAATTTGAACAAATCTGAAAAAACACGTATAAAAGGGGAGATAGAAAATGATTCAGGTTCTGACCATGGTGAGATGGTAGAAGCCTGTCTTCATTTGTTGGCTATTTTGGTTTATTACCATGCTGCAAACTGTAAAAGGATAAGGGAGAAAAGTCTAGTAGAGCATAACAGACTAGCCAGTATTGCTTATCTCAGCATCGAAGCAAATTTAGACCAGATGTGTCAATTAGGACAAGACTCTGAAGCTCTCTCAATAATTTCTACATCAGGAAAGTAGAAAGAATTAACTTTTCTTTGGTATTTGGATTGATTTTGGGGTACAAATATATGATATTATTATCATGTAATAGACAAATGTTGTAAATGTTTTATTTCCTCTGATGATGGAATGAGATGAGAGTCATAACAAGGTGTGCAAATACATGAGTTGGGCTGATGCCAGAACATTGCTTTCTCTGTTCTAACCATCTCTAGGTCCAGACCTGGAAGCTTCTAGCTTTCATACAATCTAATCTTCTAAGCTGACTGATTCAATCTGGCTTCTCTTGGCTTCTAACTGAATTGCTCTGTTTGGCCTTATACTAATTTTGAGAATATGCTCTTTTTTTTTTTTAAATTATATATGGGTACACTGTAGCTGTCTTCAGACACACCAGAAGAGGGCATCAGATCTCATTATGGATGGTTGGTAGCCACCATGTGGATGCTGGGTTTTGAACTCAGGACCTCAAGAAGAGCAGTCAGTGCACTTAACCACTGAGCCATCTCTCCAGCCCCCATGGTAGTATGTTCTAATCTTCTGACTCTTTCCCATTTTCTGGCTTATTCCATCTTCACCTGTCTCTAGCCTGTCCTTATAAAACTGTCCCAGTAAAACAGCCACACACACGCACACTACCATCATCTTTTCTCTCCCTGAACTGCTCTTAAGGAGCCTTTCTTTCCTGTACTGTTCTCATGAGAGTTGGGCATATCCTATCTCTGACATTCTGTCAAATCTTTCTCTGACTCAAAACTTTGTCTGCCCCTTAATTAGACATCACTTTCAAAAATGGAAGCTTCCTTCTACAAACTAACCTTACCTTCAGTGTTATGGATTAAAGATGTGTAAAAAGTGTGTGTATATTCCAGCCAGATCATACCATAATCCAGAGTATGTCTGCATTCCAGTTGGATCACGTAGACCTAGAAGGTCTTTGGATGCGATCCCTTGCCAGAGTAGCCATGTTGCCACGTGTGTGTGTGTGTGTGTGTGTGTATGTGTGTGTGTGTGTGTGCGTGCGTGCGCAAATAGAACTGTACCTTACTACTTTCTTTTCTTGATTCTACCCTAGGCTCTCAAATCTACCAACTCTTCACATCTAACCAATACCCTGCACTACTCATCACCCCACTACCACAACTGCTTTGACTAGGATCATTTTTTCCCATTTAGACAATCACAATAGCCTCTTTGGCCTCTCTGCCTTATCTTTTCATCTTACAGTTATTAATCTTAAATCCAAAGGAAGATGTGTACATTTCACTAGCTCCCATTCTTCATCTGATCAGAGCGTTACTGATCACTCAGTTCTTGCTGTGGTGTCTGCCGTGCCTCCCTAGTCCAGTATGCTGACACATTCTTCTTCACTCATTCGGTAACCATCATGGAGGAGTCTGATTTCTCAGGAACTTATTTCTGTGAGCATTTAGACCTGGAATACTTCCCCCTGCTCTCAGCATTGTGTATATCCCCACCTCCTTCAGAATCCTAGTCAAGTATTATCTGTATGCTTTTTCTCATCTCTTTTCTTGAAGCCCCTTCTGCTTGTTCACACGATGCCCAGAGCTGATTTTCTTTGTAGTACTTGAAATAGCCCACAGTTATACTTGATATTATCTGCTCCACCTTTCGCTGTCGTTCCCCACAGTGTGTCACCGTGGTGAGATCAAGGATGCTGTCACTGATGCTCATTCAACATCTAGACCATCACAAACCATGCCTTGGGAAATCAGCAAAATATTTTTCAGATTCATTTATTGAACAAAACCTGAGTTTTTAATCCTTAATAAAGCATTAAGGATAAGATATGAATATTTAAAATAGTTTTTATTTTAAGAAACTGTGTAGGTACTTAAATTATGTAAATGGGTATGACAAACTATGTATTTGTTCGTAATAATGCCATGCCGGTCAGAGTTAATAGTTGACAACATAATGAATGGGCTTAAGTGTGAACTATCTATCAGTTATCATGCAAAATGCCAAGGTGAATTATTGCATGTGCTTTCAGGTTGGTATATTTTCTGTAAGGGTCAATGAGGGTACATTCTCTCAAATTTGATACAGATAAAACAGATTAATATCCTCTGTCTTAGTCAGGGTTTCTATCCCTGTACTAACATCATGACCAAGAAGCAAGTTGTGCAGGAAAGGGTTTATTCAGCTTACTTCTACGCTGTTCATCACCAAAGGAAGTCAGGACTGGAACTCAAGCAGATCAGGAAGCAGGACTGATGCAGAGGCCATGGAGGGATGTTACTTACTGGCTTGCTTCCCCTGGCTTGCTCAGCTTGCTCTCTTATAGAACCCAAGACCACCAGCCCAGGGATGGCACCACCTACAAGGGGCTGGGTCCTCCCCCCTTGAACACTAGTTGAGAAAGTGCCTTACAGCTGGGTCTCAGGGAGGCATTTTCTCAGTTGAATCTCCTTTCTCTGTGATAAATCCAGCTTGTGTCAAGTTGACACCCAAAACCAGCCAGTACACCCTTCAATTAATTTGATTGTTAGCTGTTTTTAATGTGTAAGTGACAATCACTCTCCTCTTTATTGTTGTTAAGGTTTCACCAATGTCTTTCGTTAGAGAGCACTTCACTTAATTCTGATATTGGCCATGGTTTGGGCCCGGCAAACCCCCTTCCCTTTCACCTCAAAGGGAGTCCCCTTGTATGTGTCCACCCACTCACCATTAGTGTGCAGGTCAGGCTGAATCTGCTCCCAGATTTTCTTCTCGGGGTTCAGCTCCTTGTCCAGGCTCTCCAGGGAAAGCATCAAAAGTAATTCTGTCTCTAGGAATGAACCTGCTGGGAGGGGCCAGAATCTCCACTTTCTCTGGTGAACTGGCACACATCACCATTGCTTGAGACAGTACTCTCTGGAGTTTTGCAGGCTTCAGATGACAAAGTAAAACCACCATCCGGTTTTGCATTTATTTAGAGGAACATGATTCACCGGTCCACTGACAACTGTTCTTGGGGCTGCTTCTCCCACAACTACTTCTACATACAATGAATCTGCATCCGGGTGTTTTTTGGCAGTAATGATACAACCAATTCAAAGATCCAGGCGCAATATAGGATTAGATCTAATTTATAGGATTAGATATAGTTTATAGGATTTGAGTCAGCACTTGTTGCCTACTGCTGCTTCTCCTTTCTCTCCTTTCTTTTCAGTTTTCTGTTTTACCTTCTTTTCTTCCCCTCCCCTTCCTTTAATCTGTTCTTTTGTACCAGAAGAGGCGGTTGTTTCTACGGATGGAGACTATATCACACTTTCAGAAACAGTAGAATTAGTCTCTAGTGAAGAACTGGATGGAACTGGTATTTGCTTCGCTCCACTGTGGATTTCTGCCTGACGTAGCTCTTGGTTTTAGTTCTTCAATATTTCTTTTTTCAGTTCAGCCTTTTCAACTCGAAGTTTCTTTTCTTCTCTCCAAGTTGCCTGCAAAATTGCTTTCTCCTTGAGAAGAGCAACCTGCGGCTTGAGCTGTTCAGTGATCTGATCCAGCTCTGCGCCCTGTGGCTCCAGCTTCTTCAGAACATCATCCTCGTTCACTGCCACCTCTTCCCAGAACCGGCAGAAACCACGAAGCAGTGAAGCACAGCTCTTGGGCAGCCTCAGCCAGGTGTCGGAAGGAACTTTTTTTTTTTTTTTAATAAAACCACAATTAACTGACTACAAAACAGATAGAGTTTAATTTTGCTGTGTGTCCATTTCCTCATCCGTAAGCTGGAAGTACTAGTATCTATTTTATGGGCAGTTAGTGATGGTTTAAGAGATTGTGCACATAAAGTGCTTAGTGTGGTGGTGGATACAAACTAAGTATCAAAAAATGTTAACTGTCTCTGTCTTTTTAGTTTTAATGTTTATTTATTTTCTATGTATGCAGTGTTCTGCCTGTGTATATATGCCAGATCTCAATATAGACAATTGTGAGCCACCATATGGTTGCTGGGAATTGAACTCAGGACGTTTGGAAGAGCAGTCAGTGCTCTCAACCCCTAGCCATCTCTCCAGCCCCTCGCTGTTTCTGTCTTACGTACCTTGGCCAAATAAAGTCTTTGTTCCTGTCTTGTCAGAGAGTTCTAAAGTCTTTGGGATTTTCTGACTGACAAAGATGGTGTAAAGTGATGTAAAAAAGACTTCTATGACTCTTGGTGGGCTTCTAGATAGACTCAGAGCAGGAGTGAGTCACTATAAAGACGAACTCATGGTTAGAGGCTTGGGAATTTTAGCTCTGTGATACTGGGAGAGGAACTGGAGATGAACTTGATCACAAATAGCAAATACCTCAGTCTTGTCATTTAAGCCTTTTTAAAAATGTAAGTCTTTTTTTTAAAAAATCATAATTATTATAAAATGTTGTTATAAATATTTTATGAAAACATTTGAATGCAATATATTTTGATCATTTTTTCCCTTCCCCAGTTCCTCCCAGATCTTTCTGACCACCTTCCCAACCCTACTTTATAGTCCTTCTCTCTCCTTTAGATCCTCTCTTCACCCCGAGGTGCTTATTAGTACCTCACTTCTGTGGTGATTCAGATTGTAGTACACATACTGATGTCGGTAAGCTACTTTCAACGTGAAAATGAAAATATTCTTTATTTGCCTTCTGGGGTGTAGTTATCTCACTCAGGATGATGTTTTTAAGCTTCATCCATTTGCTTGCAAATTTTCTTTCATTTTTCTTAACAGCTGAACCATAGTCCATCCTGTAAATGTACCACGTTTTCATTATCCATTCATCTGTTGGTGTACAGCTAAGCTGTTTCCAATTTCTGGCTATCGTCAATAGAGAGACAGTGAACATGGATGTACCAGTGTCTCTGTAGTAGGGAGTAGAATCCTTTGTGTATATGCCCAAGAGTGTCACGCGTAGCTGTCACAGCTGGATATGGAGGTTGGTGTATGCCTTAGTTAGAAGCCATTCCCACACTTAGGCCTCAGTCCAAAGTGACCCAGGAACCTACCTTGCCTGGTGACTCCTCCCACCCCATGGCGTCTCCACCCTCCAGGCCTACCTCCAAACACACTTCAGATGTTCTTGGCCTAACTCTAGGTATTGTTCCTCCTGCGACGGCCCAACCTAAGTCACATAAGAATCACACATCACATGGTGAAGGTGGCCTCATGCCCTGTGGCATCACAAAAAGACAAACCATATGACAGGCCTGTGTGTCGCCATTCGCACCCACTGGGCCTGTCGACAGTTTCTCCAAAGGGAATGACCCAGGTTAGGCTCCAAACACAGAGTTTAAAAGAACAAGCACACACACTGCATCAGAGAACTCTGGTGATTTAAAGAACACAGAATACGTGCACGACCCAGTGAACTTAAAGAAGACAGCAATAACTGCGTCCCAGAAAACACAAATATCTGAATGAATGAAATGGCAAAGCGAAGTCAGGATAGGAAAACTGAATTCTTAGAAGAGATAGAAACGTTGAAGAGAAATCAAGCTGAAACAAACGATCAAACAAAAACTGGAATGAAGAATTCAAAATCCCAATTAGAAAACACAGGGGAACAACTTTTAAATATAATGGACCAAGTCAAAGATAAAACAACAAGATAAGGCAAAAGTAGAGTGCTCAAGCAAGAATATAAAAAATAAAAGAAAAAGAAAAAAAGGGGGCAGGCATTTATAGCAAAAATTCCAGTCCTGGGGAGTCTGTGGGCTCTCTGACCTCCACAGGCCCTAAGTATCTATGTGGTATGTACACATACATGTAAGCAAAACATTCTACACATACATTCTATACATTCCATACATTCTATACATACATGTAAGCAAAACATTCTACACATAAGAGAGTAAATAAAGACATCATTTTTAAAATTAAAAGTCCCCGGTAAAATACTGGCAACCTGAATACAGGCACATATCAATCCCATCATGCCCCATGATCAATGGAGCTGTGTCCTGAATAGTTGGGGGGCAGTTATTGAAAAAGAGAAATAATTTATTCCAAATATATATGTTTTATTTTGGAAAGGGTGAAGAAAAAGAGTTTTTGCTGCTTCAATTAAAAAGTTTAACTCATTATTATTTAGTTTTTAATAATTTCATAGAGGAATACTGTCTCTAGGTCATTTCCTGTTCCCTGTCTCTCCAACCACTCCCACATGCCCTCTCCTCCCTCTCAAACTCATGGCCTCTTACTCTTCAGTGATTATCTACTTATTATTATCTTATAATATTTCTATTACTTTTTAAGCATTTCATTAGAGCATTTCGAATGTGTTCACACAACCCTCCTCCAAGTCTCCTCACCAGTAACTTCGCTGCCCTCCCATCCCTACCCACCGCCTTTGAGATGATTTCATTTTCTTTCCCCACTGAGCTCAGTTTGTGTTACTCAGCTGTCTCAATGCCAAGACCTGCTCTGAGGCGTAGTCAACCAACGGGGTCACATCATAAAAAAACAAACAAACAGACAGACAGACAGACAAAAAACCTGACTCTTCTTTCCTAGTGGCCAACAAAGTCTAATAGCGCCTCAGCTAGGGGTGGGATTCCACATCCAGAGCCCCACCCTCTATTTTGGGATTCCGGCTGGAGTTGGCAACAGGACTTGCCCATGCTGCTAGTTTACGGGTGCCTCTGCCTTGTCTGGAATACTGTTTTCTTCATGTTTTCCCCCACTTCTGGCTCTTGTAATCTTTCTGCTCCCTCTTCCGCAAAGACCCCTGAGCCTTGCGGTGAGCTACGGATGTTTAATATGGGGCTGAGAATTCTACAATCTTTTGTTCTCTGTATGTGGGCCAGTTACCAGCCTCTGGGGGAATAGCCATCTACTCCGAGGAGAGGCCTCTTGATGAGAGTTGAGAGATGCTGTGACGAAGGGGTGAACCAGCAAGTCATCTTAATTCTATGACTAACAGAGCGATGGGACTGGATTCTTTTTGTGTCTCGTTACATTGCTGAAACTGTTAATCGCTTCTAGATGTTTTCTGGTGGAGTTTTGGGAATTTCTTATGTGTAATTATCATAGGGATAGTTTGATCTCCCTCCCAATTTGTAGCCCTTCACCATCCTGCCTTGTCTTATTACTCTAGTAGTGCATTACGACTATATTGAAAAAGAGGTGTGGATAATGGACATTTGTCTGAATTTTAATGGCACTGCTTAGGAGAATGTTGACTGTGGGCTTGTCACATACACACTGTTATGTTGACACATACTCCCTCCAGACTTACTTTCTCTAGGTCTTTTATCTTGTCAAGGACTTCTCCCGAATTTATTGAGATAATCATGTGACCTTTATATTTAAATACACTTATAGGATTCATTACATCTATTGGCTTACATATATTGAAACATCCCTGCATCTCCAGGACAAAGCTCAGTTGATCGTGGTGGATGATGGGATTGATATGTGCTTGGATTCAATTCGCAAGTATTTTATTGGAGTCTTCAATTTTAAAAATGATTTTATTAGTTGCTAACTTATGGGTAGAATGTTTTGCTTGCCTGTATGTGTGCATAGCGCACACATACCTGTGGAGGTCAGAAGAACGTCCAGATTCCCCAGGACTGGAATTACTGCTAAAAGTGCCCACTCCCCCTTTTTCCTTTTTAGATTTTTTTTTTAGATTCTTGCTTGAGTGGTCTGCATCTCCTACTCTATCCTCAAGTCCTGCTATTGTATCTTTGACTTGGTGCATTATATTTAAAAGTTGTTCCCCTGTGTTTTCTAATTGGGATGTTGAGTTTTTCGATTCCATTTCTTTTGTTTGTTTCAGCTTGAGTTCTCTTCAAGTGCTTCTTCCAAGAGGAAGTTTTAAAATGATACTCTTTTGTCTACTTTAAGAAAAAAGATTGACCATTTCCTTTTTTTTTTTTTTTTTTTTTTTTTTGATTGTGGACCTCAGACTCGCAATGTTGTGGTCCTCATGGATTCCTTTTTTTTTCTTTTTTTCTTTTTTGTGAGTTAGTTTCTGGGAGGAAAAAACTTTTAACTTCAAGCTCATGGTAGCCTCTCTGTTAACTGTTTGCTCTCTGTAGTTGTGAGAAACACCATATCCAAAAGCCACTTAGAAAGGAAGGAAAGGGTTCATTTGGCTAATGGCTTACAGCCCATCACTGGAAGAAGCAAAGGCAGAAGTAGAGACGGGCGCTCGCAGTCGAACTACATCCGAGTGCTACTTCCTCCCTCGCTCTGTTCCCTCTCTTATGCAGCCCAGTCCCACAGGACCACACCCATGACATTGCCCTCGGCTATCTAGACTGGCTACACCAGTTAGCAATCAAGAAAATACCGGGTAAACATGCCCACAGGCCAATCTGATGAAGGGAGTCCCTTGTCTGAGATCGCCAATTCCCAGGTATGTCTGGGTTTGTATCAAATCGAACACAGCAACCGGCTCATTAACCTGTCCTTCCAGGCACAACCTATCATATCACTTTACCGCTACATTCGCATACACGTCGCCCCAGACATTTCCAACCAGGGCTCTCCCCTTAAAGGCCACCTATTTTTGCTTATGCTCTCAGGGCCGCGTTCAGCCCACTGGGAATACAGGTGCCCTGTGGGCTCTGGGCTGTGCACTCTGCATCTCAAACTGAAAGTCATTCTTTCCGCTTGGCCCCCTGGGACAAAGAGGGTGGGGTTGTTCCCTTCCACCAAGGGGAGATCACTTTAATCAGGGTTCCTGCGGACTTCCTCCACTGGTGACAGTGGTGGTTTTTATAGGTGAACAAACAGATGGAATTGAAAGGCCTTGTGGCCAAGGGAGAAGATAAGCATTCAGCGCTGGTAGACGAGGATCCAGATAACATTCTTCTAGAGCTGACACCCCTGTCACTTCTCAGGCTAGCTTTCCTACCTCTGAAGGAGTGGGGGTAAGAACCCTGTTCACCGGGGGCGTGGTTTCTAGACGTCACTCCACGATAATTCTGTGCCTCAGCGCTCCCCTCTCCCCCTACAGCGTTCTCTTTGACCCACAGATGCTCTCATTTGCGCAATATAGAGAAGAGTCTGTGTCTTAGTTGGGGTTTTAATTACTGTGAAGAGACGCCATGACCAAGGCAACTATTATAAAAGGAAACGTTTAGCTAGGGCTGGCTTATTTCAGTGGTTTAGTCCGTTATCATCTTGGTGGGAAACGCAACAGCATCCAGGCAGGCATGGCGTTGGAGAACGAGCTGAGAGTTTTACATCTTGACCCAAAGGCAGCAGAAAGAGATTGGGTCCCACCCTGGGCGAAGCCTGATCATAGGAGACCTCAAAGCCAACCTAAGCAGTGACACACTTCCTCCATCAAGGCCACACTTAGTCCAATAAGTTAATAGCGCCACTCCCGGTGAGCCAAGCATTCAAACACATGAGACTATGGGGGCTATACGTACTCAAACCGCCACAGAGTATATAAAAGGACTGTAAGGTGTAGAAGGACCGTAGGTGGAAGTAATGTGGGTGCTGAGAGATACAGGGTAAGTGGGTGTGAAGCCGATGAGGTGTGAGTAGGGAAACAGGAAACATCGCAGCAGAAAGGAGAAAGCAGCTCTGTGGCTCAGAAAGTGACTGTGACAGCTGCAAGGGCCGGGAAACCCTGTGGGTACTGACAAGAAAGGAAGAGCAGCACGGGGAACGGCAGATCTCTGAAGTGCTTCCGAAGTGTATCCCTTCGTTTATTAACGATGTGAATGCCTCCAGACCTGGTAGTTCCATTATCCCCAGGGACAGTAAGCCATCACTCCCATAATATAGCTTAGTCACCTTCTTCTATTCTCTAGGATGTCCACAAACCCACTCATTCCTTCTGCACCCTGTATTCCCCTCAGTTTCTATCATTTGGAGCTAAAGGACAAGCTAGACCGGCTGCATTGTAAGCATATGGACACCAGGTGGCAGCAAAAGTCAATTAGTATAGACCTTGGAGCAGCCAGGAGCCAAAGGCTCCTTCCATCACCTCGGACTCTACAAAGGTGTCATCGAGTTGTGCGTGTAAAGCTATTCTCCTACACCCCTCTGCTACGTAACACTTTGGAATTTTAAAAATATCACCCCTCAGTTCTGTGCTGGCTCTTGAGTGTGGTCTCGACTGTAACCCCAGGGCGCTATTGCAGGTAGACAGCTAAAGCTGAGGCCTAGAGCCTTGGCGAATCAGCCATTCACCCAAACAACAAGCCCAGCCGACTGTCCTCTGTCGCGCTACATTAGCTCTTCTTTGTAGAAGAAGAAACTCCTTGCTTGAAGGAGTTTTTTAATCAAGTTATTCTTTTTTTCTTTTTACTCTGGAAAGTGCATGTGCACTGAGCAGGGACTTCATGACCCTGTGTTCTGCATCTATCTCTGTTGCTTCTGTTTTATTCACTGCTGGTGGAGTATAAGCCGGTATAGCCACTATGGAAATTAGTGTAGTGCCTCAAAAATCAAAAATAGATCTGTCCGATCTATGCCCACTGGGCGTATACCCTAGAGACTGAGTGTGAGAATCCAGTTCAGGAAGACTTAGACTTGAATTTTTAGATAGGTGAGTTAAGTTGGGATGAGTGTCAGTAGAAGCCAGGCAGCAGAGAAGGTCCATGAGAAGGTAGGTCCTAAGGAGAGGCACAGGGAAGCTCATGCAATTATGAAAGGAGAAGCCTATTGGGACGGGACGCCTTGGTGAAGACACTTGTCACTGAGGCCGACAACCTGAGTTGGATCCCCAGGATCTTACATGGAGGGAGAACAGAAACAAGTCTGGTACATGCCATGTGGGAGGTGCATGTGGACACACACACATACAAATACACACACACAAACACACATACAAATACACACACACAAACACACACACACATACAAATACACACACACAAACACACAGACACACAAACATACACAAACACAAACACAGACACACAAACATACACAAACACAGACACACAAACATACACATAAACACACAGACACACAAGCATGCACACAAACACAGATACACAAACATACACACAAACAGACATACATACGAACAACAACAGCAATAATAATTTTAAAACTTGAAAGAACAGGAGGGAATACTAGAGGAAGAGAGATTTGAAGTCATCAGCAATCCCACCAGGCTACAGGCTTCCACATTACGATAGTATGGGAAGCCGTTCCCACTGGTATAATCATGGCGTGAGTGCTTTGAACATAATCAAATGTTTCCTGATTGGATCTGAGGCCCACTACATGGGAAGAAACTTGTCACTGTTCAAAAACATATGGTTTAGCTGGGAATGATAGCACATCCCGTTAATCCTAGCAGAGGAGGCAGAGGCAGTCCGGATCTCTGTGAGTTCAAGACCAGCTTACTCTACATAGCAGGTTCTAGACTATCCAGGGCTGCATAGCGATACCCTACCAACAAACAAACCAAGACAAAACACTATGGCTAGGGAAGTCCTATGCCCCATGTGGGAATCCACTGGCAATGCTTTCCCAGATAGACATGTGATTAAATTGTCTTTTAAGTACATGTATGTGTCCAAACACTAGTGCCGCTCTCAGCCTTCTTCAGAGAAGTCCATCTGTCAGCACATGATGCTCAAAGCACCATCACGGCTGGTACACTCTGTCGGAACACCTACTTCTGTCTCTCTCTCTCTCTCTCTCTCTCTCTCTCTCTCTCTCTCTCTCTCTCTCTCTCTCTCTCTCTCTCAGAAGGCCAAGGATCATCACAGAAGAGAAGTGTGGAAAGAATGAAGAACCAGGGTGTCGGCGCCAGCACCGACACGGTACCGAGAATCGGGCGAAAGCCTACGGGATGAAAGAAACACACATACACACACACACGGGTTATCGTGTCAAGCCAGGGAGGAAGAGAGAGAGAGAGAGAGAGAGAGAGAGAGAGAGAGAGGGAGAGAGAGAGAGAGAGAGAGGAAGAGCAGAAGGAAGAGAGTGAGAGAAGAGAGAAAGAGGAGGAGTGAGAGAGTCTCCTGTAGCTTTATTCACCACTTATATACCCAAGTCTCCAGGTAGAAAATAACCGGGAAGCACAGTGGGAAACCCTGGCTCGTGACTACCTGGCTTGTGATTTTGGTAACAAAAGACCGACTACGAGACCTGAATTAATTAGGGAGAAATCCCAGAAGACCAGCATAAATCTCCAGGATAAAGGCTGAGGAAGTAAAAGGCAGAAGTAAATTGACCACCACCCAGGTGTGGTCCAGGTGTGTCAGTTCCACATGCATCAGCCGGGCTCAGCAGAGGTCATGCAGTGGAGACACCGGGTGTTTACTACTTGGTCTTTTCTTCCTGTGCCGTAAATACATGGGAGAGGCCTCTGTCCAACAATCCCATGACTTCTTAACTGTGGCCATGCAGTTACAAAGCGGCCAGGCCCAAATCCAATATGGTTCACTACACCAGGGGATGGAGAGAAGTGTGGTGGGCTCTATCTTCTGTGACTGCTGCACAGAGCCTAAAATACTGAAAGACAAAAGTGGGGAGGGAGGGCTGGTTGGGAAGAAAGGGATCAGCAAGAGGGAGGTACATAAAAAGGGTAATGGGGGTGAATATTATCACCGTGTATTGTATGCAAACCTGACACTGTCAGAATGTGTGTGAGCACATGCACACACCTCCGTGTGTGTATGCTTCTGTGTGTGCATAAAAAGTGCTGAATACGCTCTGTAATCCCAGGGCTGGGGCATGGTCCCTGGGGCACTGGCCAGCCAGTAACTCAGTGAGTTACAAATGGAGAGAGACTCTGTCTCTAAGGAGGTGGATGGAATTCCTAGGACGACACTGAACTCCTGTGCTCTACACACACACACACACACACACACACACACACACACACACACACACACTTATACACATAAAATTAAATAAACAGCTTCTAAAATTCCCAGTTCTGCCTATTTCTGTGACTTTGCCTATCCCATGCTGGCCACGTGAACTGCATACTTGTAAGATTTTCTTTCTGACTGACAGCATTTTACATGTGTGTGCAGGAGGTAAGAGTATAAGAGGTGTGAAATGTACAGAAGTCCATCTTTGGAACTCTGTCAGGGAGCATGTGATGGGAGAGGGGGGCCTTGCCTCACTACCAGTCTCTCTGCTCTTGCTGCTGTCTTGTTTTCGTGTGTGTGTGTGTCCGTCCGTCTGTCTGTCTGTCTGTCTATGCTAAATGATGACACAAACAAGGTGAGACCTGTAGACAACTTGGAATTGGTGGAGTTGTCTCCTCAGAAGGATGCAGAGTAGAAAGAGTGTGCATGGGTCTTTCTCCAGTTAGGGAGAGGGAGTTGTTTCTCAATGCTCTAAAACACTAATTAAAAAAAGCTGTGGACTTGGGCTACAAGGATGGACCAGCCGTAAAACGCTTGCCCCTTCAGCACCAGGACCTTTAATATGACCCCATGCTAAAAGCCAGGTAGACCTTAACCTATAATCCCAGTACAGGGAAGGTAGAAACCAGCAAATCCCTGATGCTCAGTGACGAGCCAGCCTCACTGAACCAAAGAGCTCCATGCTCCCTGGCAGGCCCTGTCTAAAAAAGTAAAGTGGGTAAAGATTGAAGAGGGTATCCAGTGCTAGCCTCTGGCCTCCACGTAAACACTCACACATTTGCATCCATAAGCATGTACAGAGATGTGCATGAATGCACACACACACACACACATGCACACACACACACACACACACACACACACACACACACACACACACACACACACACACACACACACACACACACACACACACATGCAGCCATGAGTTCCCACAAGTACAGAAACCCAAGAAACAGCACTGCCTACAGCTCTCGTCATCCTGACAATCAAGGAGTGTCAGAGCTGGAAGGTTTCAGGACACCCATGATTCCATTCTCCTGTTACTGGGAGACTCCCCAGAATACAAGAGAGTGCAGTAAGGGCAGTGCCAGCCCTGAAAAGGCTCAATCGCACCAAGGCCAGACAAGCCCGAAGCAGCAAACTGGCTCTTCTGCCCCGAGCTGTGCCCCCAGGAATATTACCTCGCTGCCGGTTCTCCAGCTCCTCCAGGACCCTTGTATGGGATCCATCCACAAGCTTGGAAATGTGTCCATAAAAATAGCAAGATGTTACTTCCCTCTACACGCTTATATTTTCAGGGTACTGAAAAGTTTTAAGATATGATAAAATGTGTTTTAAAGAAATAGAATTAGAGACATCTTGTCTAAATGTGTTGTTTATATTATACAAATTTCTTGTTTTTACTCTCACTTGAGTTAATAACACTTTTAAACATGCAGTGGGCTTTTCAAAAATGTGGTGACTATGGATAAAAATAACACACATCAATACCAGCTCTGTAGGATCTTCCACTGTTTTTAAGATTGTGAAGGGATCCTGAAGGTGAAAATTTGGCACAGCCCCGATCCAAAGTCCTCATGCCTCAGTTCCCTCTGCTGTAAACAGGAACAAACGTTTTCAGGGGATGGTTTATGGCTTAAGAAGACACCTCGAATTAAACGTCTGCTTGAGGTTTCACAGCAAACTACTGCCTGCCTAGAATCAGACATTTTGGTTTTGGTCTCTGCCTTTTGTTGTTTGGAATTTTGTTCTGTTTTTCTAGGTAGGATATTGCAATGCAGTTCTCGTTGGCTTGGACTGACCTGGAACACCCTGTGTAAATCAAGCTGGTCGCACACTTAGGGTGATTCTCCTACCTCTGCTAACCAAATACCAGGATTACTGCTTCTTAAATCTTCAATGATTGACAATTTTTCCTAGAGTTCAGAGGGCAGTGTCTGCAGCCTAGGGAGCCACGGTGTTACAGAGCACAGAGAAGCCTTCCTGCTGGAGGGCAAGTTCTGGGTGCACCTGAGAACTGTCTGTATTGATCCCTCTGTGTAAAGGACCCTGGACAGTGAGTGAAGATCCTGGCCATATCTCAGTAAGCAGCCGGATCTAAGAAATGTCAGCACTGCTGTAGTTCACTTCTCTAGCCACCAGAGGGCAGAAATAGCCCAATATTAGAAGGGGTGGGGGAGGACACTTATTGAATGTTCTAGAACTGGCAAAATCTCTTGAGGAAATACTTCCCACAAGCCATGACATTTCCCAACTATGAGAAAGGTAGTTGGTTTGACAACAGGATGATGACTCCCTGTCCAAGAGGAGGAAATCTCCCTAAAGAGGCCCCCACAATTAGCTTCTCTTTAAACCGGAAGGATTTCAGTATGGCCCGGATTCTCCTGTCCTTTGTCAAGGCTGCCGTTTCCCTGAATAATTCCTTTTTACCTTTAAGGAGATGGGAAGGTCAGAAGATGCACTCATTGTCCCTAGTTCCTGTGGTAGTGAGCCTGGGATTTTTCGTGTACGAAGCAGAGAGGAAAACTACACGCACACCTTATAGTATTGAGAAGAAATTGCAGATTCCGGTGAGGGTATCTTTACTGTGTTCTGCCTCTCCATCAGGGGTGCCCGGGGCGCCACCCTAGGGGAGGCAGAACGAAGTCTGGAACGGAGGTTCACAGTCCGTGTTCTCTCCTTCACTGGACTCGAAAGGGAAACAAACGCTGTGGTTCCTTGTCTCCTCTCTGGGTTCCTGGGCAGTGGGTCAGAAACGGGGGTGAGGGCTGGGAGTGTGGTGTGGTGTGGTGTGGTGTGGTGTGGTGTGGTGTAATGTTGTAGGGGTGAGGGGGCGAGGTCCTTGGCTGAAGGCTGTCTTGATATCTCGTCACCATGGAGACAAACTCAAGGTGTGTATTATGACTGCTCATGGTCCTCTCAGTGGGGTGTCGTGGTTCCACGTTCCAGAGCAAGCACACAGACAGGTAGGGACTTGCTCCACCCCTACCAATCTCAGATGTCTGAGATTCCCAGACTTCGCTGACTCAACATTGCCAGTTCTTATGTCTGTCTGGTAACACAGTCCCACATGCCCTACAAAGGTGTCCTCTTTAGCTCTTGTTCGTAAGAGCTAATAGAAAAGTTCTCGTTAAGGTAAGCGAGAAATATAAATGTCTCCACCACACTGCAAAGGGGACAGTGTTAGAGCAGGGGCAAGGTCCCTGGAGCTTTAAGCGTCTCTGACTTAGTGAATGCCTAATCTAAAGAAGCTGGCTCTGAAAGACAAATGTACAGATAGCCCCTGAGAAAAGTGTACCTTACTGTGTGTGTTAATTAAAGCCATGTAATAGCATGGAGTTTGCAAAGCGACTCCTCCTGAGGACAGACAGACATCTCTCAGTGGGTTCAGGGAGTACAGGAGCTTGCAAGCCTCGAGTATGTCATAGGTACAGCCAGGTTTGCATCCGAGACTAGCATTTCCCCCTGCCCCCCAAGAAGATTCCAGAAGACCTCCCTCAATTTTCAGTAGCAGAATTGAGTATAGAAGTATAGAAGCACTGACTGATAACGGCTTTTGCACATTCCAATCTGTCAACCTGCTGAAGGTCCTACTACCTCACCCCCTCCCATTAAATACCAAGTTGTACCCTATCCCTACTGAGTTAGCCAGCCTCTTCCTTCCACTTACCGATACACAAGGAGCCTGAGCTCCTGCTCCCTTCCGCTCACAGGGAAACCTGCCCAGGCAGTCTCTGCAGACTGTGTCAGGGGTGGCTGTGAGCTGGGGACTAGAACCGCTAGAGAAAGACAGACTGGGGTACCTGTCAGAGAAGAGATCATTTAGCAGCAGCGGAGCAGAGGCCTGGCCAGGCTTCAGTTCTCTCTGCCTCAAGACTCCCAGCCCAGATCTACGAAACACCTTGTATATTTCAGAACTCCTAGGTAGACTCAAGGAAAAGCAGGCATATATACTGTCAAATCTGGAGTCTGGGGGGGAAGGTTTATTTCGTGTCCTCAATTGTCCGCCTCTAACTTGCACTTTTTAAATTCAACTGGAAGTGTATTTAGGCCCACTGCTTCTTCTGTGGACCTGGGATCCGTAGTCATGGTTTGTGGGTCTAAGAGCATGGATGGAGACTCACTACGTGCTCGCCAGCTTCTGAGAGAATTCCCTGTTCCTTTGTCACAAGCCTCAGCAATATTAGCAATACTTTTGCCACTAATAGAACCCAAGATGTTTTCATAGCATATCTGTCAGTGTAAGGTTCCTGAAAATTTCACACTCATCACAGCTTAGAAATCACAGTGCTCACTAGACTGCTGCTAGGCTTGCTTACTGTGATGCATTATTAAAGGATGTAGTAGATGGCTATGTCACGGGTCTGTTTTCTGATCCTTTCAAGAGCAATATTTCGATAAAATTGGTTTCCTGTGTAATCCTGTGTTTTAGTCCCTGCATTTGAGAACACGGGGGAAAAGAGTCCATGGGCTCCAACACATTACTAACCAGGGCCTGGACACAAATAGCTTAGGACTCCTGATCCAGAATGTTCTTCTTACCAAGTTCCCACTGTTAATCTTCATATCCAGGGACTCCAGAGAAAGCTCCCTTGTTATTTGTTGAACCTCCAACAATTATAAAATGTCTCTGCCCTGTTTAACTCCTACACAAATCCGAGGAAGAAAACAGTGCCACATACTGTGAACGTGACATGTTAGAATCCAGCCTCTACCCTGGCCCTAATATAGGCATAGTCTCTTCACAGATGCCCACAGGTACCCTGCTGAGACGCTGTCTGCTGTCCCTAGGTAACAGACTTTCCGCGGCCAGGATCTCGCCTGGGTACAAATCCTAATCCCATGCTTTGATGGCTAGTCTATGTTATGGACGTGACTATACCTGGAATTAACTAAAACCCAAGCTTCTGGGTACAGTGCAGAAGGGTCCTTCACTGGGTCATTTGAGGTGGTAAGATCCACCGTAAGTCTGGGATGCACCTCCAGGTGCTTGCCTCTGTAAAGGACATGGAAGGACTTTGCGCTCGCTTGCTTGCCTTCACTCTTGCTGGCAACCTCATTCCTTCACGGGTGTTAGAACGCACTTCAGGATTGCTACATATACCAAAGACCAGCTGAGACTTCCAGCCTTGTGGACAGAACCACTGTGGATTCTTGGACACAGGAGTCAGCCATTGTTGGAATAGTCAAACTACAGCATATAAGCCACTCTAATAGACATACATATATTCTAGTTCTCAGAGAATATTGACTAATATACACATCCCTTCCTCGACTCCTTCCTGGTGGCAGGCACAAGCTGTGAGCCTTCACTCTACCCTTTAAAAAGTGCATCTAAAAACGCCGTGCTTTTGTTTACATGGGTTCTGACTCCTCTTTTCAAAAGTTCTGAGATGCTGACTGTCTCTGGTTATGGCGCCTATCTACCACCCCCCAATACCTGTTGTCCTGCTGCCTCTCTGTTGGTCTGTCTATGGTTTTAGTATTTCTTCTGATACACGCTTACCCCGATCCATCTCACTACTTCTACACACACACACACACACACACACACACACACACACACACACACACACACAGCCATTTCACTTATATCTTAAAGAAGTAACAGCTTAGATTCAAAAGCTGAGAGACAGGCACAGTTCACTGTAATATCCAAGGAGTAGACTGGGGAGGGTTGAGTTACATCTCTCAAGAGATGTGGCAAAGCCTAAATACTTCTATCTTTAACAGCAGAGTAAATCAAGAAACACGACAAAGCAGAGAAGGATTCTGGAGTCAGTTCTGAAGAGCATCAGTCCACCATCTGGCAAGCTTCCCACTCCCAGCAAGAGGCAATGAAAGGCCAAGGACCTAAAAGCCTCAGAGGGACTGAGAAGCCCTTGACTTGACTGGTGACACCCAAGGAAGCTTCTTGTAAAGAAAGTCACATACCAAGCTTCCTGCATCCACCACTCAGAGACCGCAGATGGACTGGCCTGCAGATGGACTCTCCCCAAGCCCACCTGTAACATCTGAAGATCCCACCCCACCACCACATGTGTGCAGTCTCACTTCCAAAGACACTTCAGCCCTTCAGATGTGAAGGAACGATTCTGCTTCTGGCGATGCCTGTCTGCTCTGCTCTATTTCCACATCGTCTCCATCAGCCCCTGCCTAACAGGAAGAATCCATCGCAGAAGACTTGGAAGCCCTGGCTTAAGACAGAGAGGGTTATCAAACCTGCTTTATACTTTCAGTAATGGACATGTTCAAGAGTAGCCAAGGAGGATGACAGTATGTGGTACTCACATCGGCACAGGGAGAAGAGCTGTCAGGAAACTGTATGTTCTCAACACTTGACCAAAGCAGCTGCAGAATGGTAGCTTAAAAAGACACGAGCTGAGTCAGCAGTATGGTAGGCTGAGATGCTCTCTGGACCCCACTTTAGGAAACTCAGAGTAGAGGCTGGAGAGGTGGCTCGGCTGTTAAGACAGCTTTACTGTCCCTTTAGAGAACTCAAGATTAGTTCTCGATGCTCATGGTGAAGAGCCTACAACCATCTGAACTCTGCCCCTGTGCCCCCTGGTGTGGGGTGTGAAATGCCCTCTTCTGGCCTCTAGGAACATCCATACAGGAGAGTCATTCATTCACACAAACCCTATACATACACACTAATAAAACAGAATTGTCGAAAGGTTTAAATCACAGAGCGAGTGTCATAGGACCATATGTTGAAACTTGACCAGCTGAATACCTCTAGATTGTGGAGAGGAAGCTTTGAATCAGAAGCACACAGTATTCAGTGGTGTGAATACATGGTCAAAATCAGATCTACAAAGGACAGAGACGCAGTCTGAGCAACGTGCAGAATACCAAGACCAGTGGCACAGAGGTGGACCAATGTGACCCAGCTTTGCAAAGGGCCGCCCGGAGACAGGACTAGCATTCACAGCAAGAGTCCTGGAGGAGTGATAAGAAGTATGGGCAGGGTTGGGGATTTAGCTCAGTGGTAGACCGTTTGCCTAGCAAGCGCAAGGCCCTGGGTTTGGTCCCCAGCTCCAGAAAAAAAAAAAAAAAGTATAAGCATCCTGTGTGCCAGCAACTGTGAAGGACCACCGAACAGCAAGAGCATCATCTCCCATGTGATCTCTCCCAGAAGTGAGAACAGCATTTGAAATGATGTCTCAGAGGTGTGCTCACCATCCAAGACCCAACCTTATAAAGAATGCTGAGGGAAGCCAGGAAGATGGATCTAGGATCTCAGAAGGGAATTCTGAGAGGCTCAGTATAGACAAGAACAAGCAGGGAAGGACACATTCACAGTCTGTATACCCGCCTTTCCCCCTTCGTATCTATTCCTCCATTATTTAATGCACATAAACAGTTGGGCAGGCCAGTTCTCTCTTGCTCCATGTCTCCCCAATCTTCCCTCCCCCTTTCTCTCTCTCTCTCTCTCTCTCTCTCTCTCTCTCTCTCTCTCTCTCTCTCTCTCTCTCTCTCTCTAACAATCTCTCCCCCAAAGCATTGGCTGGTCTAGCTTGTGAGGTCTGCATCTTAGCTCCTTAAGAACCAGTACTGTTTTAAAATGGCCTAATTACATTTCTTTCTTTCCTTTTTGAAGAGGATTTATTTATTCATTTTGTGTATATGAGTACACCGTTGTTCTCTTCAGACACACCAGAAGAGGGCATCAGATCCCTTTACAGAGGGTTGTGAGCCACCATGTGGTTGCTGGGAATTGAACCTGGGTCCTCTGGAAGAGCAGTTGGCGCTCTTAACCCCTGAGCCATCTCCCCAGTCCCCTAATTGCATTTCTTTGCCTCTCTCATTTCATTTCACCTTGGGCCCAGACCCCCACATCTCACCTCCATATCCACCATCACATCTGTTTTCTTCCTCTATTTTTCCCCACCAACCTGATATTAATTACTGGCCTTACTCAGAACTTTTCCTTTTCATACAGTTGCACAGTAGTTAACATATTAGTACACACATTATTCTCAGTACCCATTTCCTTTCTAAATTGCTTGGTACTGAAGAGGTGGAGTTTTTTAAATCTATTAATGGGTCTAATTTCTTAGAGTGATTGCTTTCTATCAAATGGAGGAATCCAGGGGATCAGAGCTGGTCTCCTAATTTCAGCAGAAGAAAATAATAGGTTGACCCCACTACAATCTACTTCATCTTCTCTATTGTAAACATTTCCAATGAAAGAATGAATGTGAGAGGTAGCCCTTGCTGTTAGGAGTCCCACAGGAAGAACAACCTACACAACCATTACATGTCTGCATAAAGGCTATGTCAGAACCCATGCAGGCTTCCTGATTGATGATTCAGTTCTCTAGGAGCCCCTGAGCCCAGGTTAGTTGATTCTGTGGGGGTTTTGTGGTATCCCGGACCCTTCTGCTCCTACAAGCTTTCCTCCCCTTCTTCCACAGGATTTCCCAAGCTCTGCCTGATGTTTGGCTATGGGTCTCTGCATCTGCTCCCAAAATGTGCTAGATGTGGTCTGTCTGATGACAGTTTGGCTCTGGCCTAGAGTATAGCAGAGTATCATTAGGAATCACTTTATTGACATTTTTCCAGTCATGTTTGGTACTATCCCAAACTCGGGCTATCCCACCTCTGGTTCCTGATCCTCCAGGCTGTGTCAGGGGTGGCTCCCTCTCATAGCATAGGTCTTAAGGTTGACCAGTCACTAGTTGGCCACTCCCACAATTTCTGTGCCACCTTTAGCCCAGCACATCTTGAAGGCAGGATTAACTAAGTTGAAGTTTTTGTAGCTGGGCTGGAGCCCCAGTCTATCTACCGGGAGCCTTGTCGCGTTGTAGAAGATGGCTGTTTCAGGTTCTGTACCCCCACTACTACAAGTCTCAGTTAGGGTCATCCTTGTAGATTCCTGGGAGCCTCCATTGTTCTAGGTTTCTACCTTACCCCCAGGGTGCCCCCCAATTCCAGTTGTCTCTCCCAGGGCTCTCTCCCCATCTTCTCTGACCTGATCTGTTTGGTTCCCGTCCCCACCTGACCCCAGCCCACCAGCAATATCTACTACTGTATGTCCCCAGGGAGGTTCATGAGTGCCCTCTTGAGCCTGCCTTGTTCCTTAGCCTCTCTGGGTCTGTGAATTGCAGTATGATAAGTGAATACACACAACTTTGTCCTTCTGGGTTACCTTACTCAGGATGATTTTTTTTTCTAGTTCCAGCCATTTGCCTGCAAATTTTATAATTATTTTTAACAGCTGAGTAAAGCTTCATTGTTTAAATGTACCACATTTTCTTTATCCCCTTTCCCCCTCCTGGGTTGCCTCATCCAGCTGTAACATGAGGGGATATGCCTAGTCTTATCGTAGCTTCATAGCCATGTTTGGTTGATATCCCTGGGAGGCCTGCCCTTTTCCAAAAGGAAATGGAGGAGTGGATCTGGGGGAGATGTGTGGGGAACTAAGAGGAGAGAAGGGAGGGAAATTGCAGTCAGGATAAAATTATGGAAAAAGGATAAATAAATTTAAAAATAAAAGAAAGATAAGTATGACATATATATATATATATATAAACTGTCATCACTGTCTTCACCAGACACACCAGAAGAGTACATCAGATCTCATTACAGATGGGTGTGAGCCACCATGTGGGGGAATTGAACTCAGGACCTCTGGAAGAGCAGTCAGTGCTCTTAACCACGAAGTCATCTCTCCAGTCCCAAGTATGACTTTTAAAGTTTTGGACAAATGATCTAACTCCTGATGTGCCAGTCCCAATGCAAAAACATAAGACATGTGAACACCCACAGCAGTGTGACTCCTCCCCCAAACAATTAATGAACATTAGTGATTTCCAATTAAAATAAACTAGATGAGATCATAGAAAAGAAATAAAATAAAAATGATTACAGGAATGTTCAAGGAAGCAAAGAATGATGAATGAATTAGAAGAGAATACAAACAACCAAATACCATGGAAACAATGAAATGTAAGTTATAAAAATGAGATTCAATAAAGAAATAGAAAGAAAGAACAACTGGAACCCAGGGAATGAAATCTTCAATAAGCCAAATAAAAGACTCCAAGAAAAGCTTCTAATAAAGTGGATCAACCATCGTCCCTGCTCAGAGTCCTCTGGGGCACCACAGCTGCCCCGAGCAGCCTGCTATCGCTGCAAACCTCCATTTTCCCTTTGCCTCTCAGCCCACCTTGATCCATACAGCTCAAGGACACCCATCAGAGGCCTGCCACACCAGGATCATCGAGGTTAGGCCCCTCTTCCAATTCCTACTGCAACAAGAAAGCCCAGTGATCAAAGCCATCCAGATGACTAAAGGCCCTTGGAAGAACACAATCAACAAAAGCCAGGGCAATGTGACACGTTCAGAGCACAACTATCCTACTACACCAAGCCCTGGACATCCTAACATGATTGAAGCACAAGAAAATGACCTTAAATTCAACCTTATAAAGATAATAGAGGCCTTCAAAAAGGAAATAAATAAATCCCTTAAAGAAATACAGGAAAATACAATTAGACAGGTGAAGGAAATAAGTAAAACTGTTCAAGACCTGAAAGTGGAAATAGAAACAATAAAGA
Source organism: Rattus rattus (assembly GCF_011064425.1). Lineage (NCBI taxonomy): Eukaryota > Metazoa > Chordata > Mammalia > Rodentia > Muridae > Rattus > Rattus rattus. The sequence goes on along the minus strand of NC_046156.1, from coordinate 66,529,734 downwards.
AAACACAAACTGAGGGAATCCTGGAGATGGAAAACCTAGGGAAGAGAACAGGAACAACAGATGCAAGCATCGCCAAAAGAATACAAGAGATAGAAGAGAGAATCTTAGGTGTAGAAGATACAATAGAAGAAATTGATATACATTTAAAAAAAATAATAAATCTAAAAAATTCCTAACACAAAACCTCCAGGAAATCTGGGATACTATGAAAAGATCTAGCCTAAGAATAATAGGAAAGAAGAAGGTAAAGAGTCCCAGGCCCAAGGACTAGAAAATATTTTCAACAAAAATCACAGAAGAAAACTTTCCCAACCTAAAGAAAGAGATGCCTATAAACCTATAAGAAGCTTCTAGAATACCAATTAGATTATACCAAAAGAAATCCTCCTGCCACGTAATAATCAAAACACAAAATCTACAGAACAAAGAATGAATATTAAAAGTGGTAAGGGGAAAGGCCAGGTAACATACAGAGGCAGACCTATCAGAATTATACCTGACTTCTCAACTGAGACTCTAAAAGCTATATGGTAATCAGAGAAGAAGCAGGTTTTGGTTACTATGAGCCACAAAGGCTTCCAGAGTATTGTAGCTGCTGTGGAAAAAGCAAACTGTTGGTCTAAGAGAGACTTACAAGGTAACCTCTTGCCCTCAGGAAATGAACCCAGGGACCTGTCAGCTCTAGGCCCAGCAGCAAACAATATGAGTTGTTTTCCTTTAGTCAGTCAGGAGATAAAAAGTAGCAAGAAAATTAGGTATTTCTTATCTTCTATATACTACAGAAGGAAGAGTAGCTTTGGATCTGGCCACAGATACCCCTCTTACATTATCCCCAAAACTTGAATGTTATGCATTAACCACTGGTATATATGGTCCCTTACCTTCTGGGACAGCAGGAACAATCTTGGGAAGAAGTGGATTAACTTCTCTAGGATTTATTGTCTATCCAGGTATAATAGATGAGGGTAGCAAGGAAGAAATAAAAATCACAACAAATGTGAAAAAAAGGAGTTGCAAATTGAATGGGAGGATAGAATTGCTCAATTCTCATTTCCTTACATCAAGGGTAATTCTGCTCCCATTGAATGAACAGGGGCTTTTGGGAGCCCTGATCATTGGTTTGGTTTGCTCCATCTCACAATTCTTTGCTAAAAACATTCATGTATTGGTCCACTTTACATAGCATTGTTGAGATCAGCTTGTAGTAATACCATGGCCATTGAAAGAAACTCACCCAAAAGCTGCTAATGAGGTTCCTGTGGTAGCTTACTGCTTCTATGGCCCTGCCTCAATGGTTGGCGAGCTTCGGGGTTCTTCAGTATTGAACAATAGCTACTGGTTCCTGCCTGGTGTTTGCCTGCTGAAAGGACTGGACTGTAGCTGCTGAGTCATGTTTGGTGTTTGCTACAGGACTGAACTGCTGAGAAAGAAGATCAAGCTCACTCCCCAAAGAACTATTGCTGAACAGATCCACTTCCCTCACATTTTAATAACTTTTCTCTTCCACTACCTCTGCAAAAGATATGTGCCTACAAATGGCCTGGACACATATCTTACAACCTCTTAACAACCCCAGGAACCAACCCAGACTATCATACTCAGCAAAACTCATAGGTGGAGAAAACAGGTATTTCAAGACAAACTAAAATTTAAACATTATCTATCCACAAATCCATCCCTATAGAAAATACAAGAAGGAAAACTTTAACCTAAGGAGGACAACTACATCCAAGAAAACAGAGGAAATTAGTAATTCCATATCAGTAAAAACAGAAGCATTCACACACACACACACACACACACACACACACACACACCACACACACACACACACACACACACACACACACACACACCACACACACACACACCACACACACACACACACACACACACACACACACACACACACACACACACACACCACACCACCACCAGCACCCACCACCATCCACCAACATCAAAATAACAGACAGTAACAATCACTAGTCGTTAATATCTCTCAACATCATTGAGAACTTAATTTCCTCTATAAAAAGAGACAGGCTAACAGAATGGATGCAAAACAGGATCCATCCTTCTGCTGCATCCAAGAAACACACTTCAGCAACAAAGATGGACGCTACCTCAGACTAAAAGACTGGAAAAAAGGTTTTCAAGCAAATGGTTCCAAGAAGCAAGCTGCAGTAGCCATTCCAATACCTAATAGAATAGACTTTCAACCAAAATTAATCAAAAAAGTCAGGGGAAGACACTTCATACTCATCAAAGGAAAATTCTACCAACATGCTATCTCAGTAGAGAACACTGATGCCACAAATGCAAGGGCATCCAGATTTGTAAAAGAAACATTGCTAAATCTTAAATCACAATTAAACCTCACACATTAATAGTTTCAACACCCCACTCTCATCAATTGACAGGTCATCCAGACAAAAACTAAACAGAGAAATCATGAAACTAACAGGCATTATTAATCAAATGGACCTAACGGACATCTACAGAATATTCACCTAAACACAAAATAATATTCTTTCTTCTCAGAACCTTCTGGATCCTTCTCCAAAACTGACCATATAGTCAGTCACAAAACAAGCTCAACAGATACAAGAAAACTACCGAAGTAATACCTTGTATCTTATCAGACCACATGGATCAAAGCTGGACCTCAATAACAACAGAAACACCAGAAAGCCTACATTTTCTTTCCTCTTCTCTATCATCCTGATCTCAATTGTTAGTCTTATTGTCCATTTTTCTTCTCCATTTTACTAATATCCACCATAACTGATGTACTATCAATCTTTTACCCTATAAATGAAAAATGCTTAAGGAAAATTGCTTTATAGTTTACTCTAGTCTCATACTCTAGATTCATTATAGATGAATCTAGATAGTGTCTGTGGTAACAGACAGTATTCTACTGACAGCAATGTACTGTAGGTATAACCTAGGGCTCTGAAGACCTGTCTAAAAGAGGAAAATAACACCTCAAACATACTAAAACCTAGTCTATTTCTGAGGCAGGAAATAACAACAACAACAATAACAATAAAAATGTCAACCAACGATCTAACTCCTAACATACACCTAATGTACAAATGCCAATGCGAAATAGAAGAAGCATGAAAAAGCAAGACAACATGTCCCCTTCCCAAGCTATGAATCCCAATGTAATGTCTGTCAATGAGAATTACATAGACAAATTCCAATCAGAAACTGAAAAGAACATGTATAAAAAGTTTCAAAGAGGACACAGTGGTGATTGAACAAGAATGGTCCCCGTAGACTCATGATTTGAAGGCTTAGTCATTAAGGACTGGCATTACTTAGAAGGATTAAAAGTGTGGCCTTTGTTGGAGGAAGTAAGTCACTTCGGGTGGCTTTGAGTTTTCGGGAACCCAAGCCCAGGCCCAGTGGCTCTCTCTCTTCCTGTTGCCTGGAGATCTGGATGTAGAACTTTAAACTACTTCTCCAGCACCGTGTCTGCCTGCATGCCATGATGCCCCCCCACCATGATGAGGATGGACTAAAGCTATGAAACTGTAAGCCAGCCCCAATTAAATGCTTTCTTTTGTAAGAGTTGCTAAGGCATGGTGTCTCTTCACAACAATAGAATACTGGCTAAGACAGAGACAAACTCAAAAATGAACTTAAAAAAATACATGAATGTAATAAGGAATTAAAAAATAGATGAATGAAATAAAAATAGAATACAATAAAAGAGATCAAGATACTGAGGAAAAACAAAACTGAAAACTTGGAAATGAAAATCTAAATAAGACAAAAAACCTCAGTGAAAATGATCAAAAGAGGAGATATCAGAGGAAGAGGAAGTATTAGGAATTGAAGACAAGATAAAAGAATTGGTACATTCATCCAAGGAAAGTTAATTTTTAAAAGTGTGAATGGAATACAGAAGTTACCTGAGATCCCAGGTAAAGACCAAACTTATGAGTCCAGGGCATAGAAGAACAAGACTATGCAAAAGGTACTGTGGCAGTTTGAATGGAGAATGTCTCCCACAGGCTTATACTTGGAAGCACTTGGTCCTTGGTGTTGCTATTTGGGAATGTTATGGAACTTTAAGAATGTGGAGCTTTGCTGGGGGGAAATAGATCACTGGGGAAAGGCTTGGAGCCCCCCTTCCAATTCATTGTCTCTGATTTCTGCATGTGGTTGCTCTATCTGCTTCCTATGGCCAGCTGCTACCAGGTCTGCTCTATGGGTTCTCACTTTGGAACTAAGCCAGACCAAGCACTTCTTCTGCAGGTGGCCTTTGGTCGCTATGTTTTACCACAGCAACAGAAAAGTAATGAAACAGGCACAGGAAAAATTTCAGTACAATCAAAGGAGAAAATGTCTCAAATCCAGGGAAAGAGAATTTCATCTAAACACTAGAGGTATATTATACGGAACTGGAAAAGAAACTTTCTGCATCATATTATGGTTAAAATATTAAATATACAGAACAAAAGAAATATGTCGAGAGCTACAAGAGCTATATGCCAAGTCACATAGAAAGGCAGGCTGTAAGAAAAACAGCTAAATTATAAATAGAAACTCTAAAAATGAAAAGGCTTGGAAGGATGTATTTCAAGTTCTGCAAAACCACATCTTCTAGCCCAGGAAAATTCTCTGCAAAATTAATAGAAAATGAATAACATTCCATAGTAAAAATAGGCTAAAGTAATAGTAAAAATGCTAAAGGCATTTATGATCACCAATGGGGTGCTACACGGGCTACAGAAAGGATTATTGTTTGTTGTGACTGGTTTTTTATTATGTAGCTCTGGCTGGCTCAGAATTCACTATGTAGTCCAGGCTGGTCTTGAACTCACAGAAATCTACTTGCCTTGGCCTTAGACAATATTTTTTTATACTGAAAACAATGATGAACTCATTCAAGAGGTTACAAGGAGAAATGCAAAAGCTAGAAAAGTAGCTAACTAAATAATAGGTGTAAGTAGACAGGATCAACAAGTGACAGGATGAACACATACCTTTTGATAATAATTCTGAACTCTAGCAATCTCAATCCCCCAATCAAATCATACAGGGCTCCAGTGACATGGATCAGCAAGTCAGATGCTTGCTGCATAAGCCTAGTGATCTGAGTTTGGTTCCAGGGTCCATATAAAGGTAGAAAGGGAGAACCGCTCTACACAATTATCCTTTAACCTCCACACATATGCCTTGATGTACACACACACACACGCGCGTGCACACTATACACAGACACACACCATATACCCATACCATACATCCATTCTACATACACACACAAACATACACCTACACATAAACACACACATACACACACACCCAATACACACATACCACACACACACAGAAACACAAAAACACACACTATACACGTACAGTATACAAACACACACAGAAACATACACAGAAACACACACTATACACACATAACAAACAGACACACACACCATACACACACACAAACACACAGAAACATATACTATACATACACACCATACAAACACACACACACACACCATACATACCATAAACATACACATTCACACATATATACATCATATACACAGTAATGATAATAAATACATTTTGGAAGAATTCTTTAAAGACATAGACTAAGTACACTGGGGTCTTAGCTGAGAAAACAGCACACCCTTGGGATGGAAGAGAGAAGTCAAGCTGGGGCTGCGCTGAAGCATCCTCCGTCTCCACTGGCTGGTGTCAGTCCACAGGAGGACACGGAGAAGGCAACCTTGCATTTTGCCTGTTTTCCCACACTCTTGCAGGCAATGTCATCCCTCCTATTCCTGAGATGCTATCTCACCAGTTATTAGAACCAAACTCTTTGAGATTACAACATAGACAGAAGATGAACAACACTCCAGGAGTCCTCCAGGCCATTATTGTTAGACTAGGATTCTAAGACACTGGCCTTGTGGACTGAGCTACTACTGGATTCTCAGTCTTTCTAGAGTGAGAGGGACATTGTTGGGCTACCCAGATTGCGTTCTATAAGCCAGCCTAATGTGTGATATAAATATATAAAAGAACAGGACTGATAGAGTATATTCTAAAGTAACAGTCCTGTTCCTTTAGAGAACCCCAACTAATTCAGCTAAGGAAGGCTTAGATCCTAGGAGACAACTTACTATGTTGTTTACCTAAACTGAAATGGCACAAAACTGCCTTCCATATATTATGCTTATAATCACAGGCAAATGCTGCTATCAGTCTTGGACTGAGAAGATTCCCTTTGAAATGAATGACAGGGAATGCAGAGTCTCACAGTGGCTCAAAAGTGCTAAGAACAAATAACAGTTAAGTGCTCAACCCTACCAGGACATTTACACTACCCCTGGAAGGCTGTAAGCAAACACTTCAGAGGAAGGGGTGGAAAGAAGAAAGAGCTGGGAGGTAGGGAGAAGGACGTGCTATACCTCACTGAGTTTACGATCTCACAGTATCTGTGGCGATCTGCACAAGATTGGACCTGTCAGTGGTCAACCATCTGATATGGGGCATGTCTCAAGGGGTCCTCTTTTGTGAGCTATTAGCTGTGACAGATTCAGGGGGACACAGAAATCATTGTCACCAATGGTGTATCCTCTGGCGAGTCCATCAGGTTTCACTGGGTAGTTCAAGACAAGGTGACACACACCCCCAATTACAAAACAAAATAAGAATGTCTGTGAGTTCAAGGTCTTTGAATGGTATCTGCTAAAACACCAAAATTTCAACAAGTTATACACATTATCAATAATAACTGAGCATTAATGGTCTCAATTTCCTGGTAAAAAGCAATATTTTATTAAGTTGTTGCCTCCAAGAATCAATGACAGGCATCACACGGGGGTAAAAGGATGGAAATGAAATCCTAAGCAAAGGGAACTAAAACGCAGGGGTAGCTATTTTAATTTCTGACAAAATAAAGTTTTAAAAAAACTATTCAGGAAGATAAGGTGAAACATTTTATATTCATTAAAGGAAAAATAATCCACCTATCAGACATTACAATCCTAAGCATATATGTATCAATCACAGGGAAATCCTAATTTCTGAAAGAAACTTTATTAGACCTAAAACAATAGATTGACCCTAAAAAAGTTGTTGGAGAGCCCCGCCACTGAGGTCACAGTCTACCACGTCTGCATAGCCCTCCAAACTTGGTGAACAATGGAGGACTCCCTTTTCCACTGGGGCTTCCTCTTCTCTACCTAACCTTAATTGGAGAGTGCCTCTGTGTTGTGGTAAATATTTAAAAATATACAGGGCACCATGCACCATGCCACACTACCTTCCGCTATTCTCTGACCCTGGCAATCTCTCTGCCTCCATGGCTAGCCCCATGTTGGCGCTGGCTACTCTCTGGCCCCAGCAGCAGCTGCCCTCTTGCGACTGTCTGCTGGGAACTCTGCTCACACTCCCAGTATCTGCCTCCTGTGGTCACAACCCCCCAGTAACCGTTAAAATCAAAACCCAATAAGCTTGTAATTTATCAATCAGATTTAGATCAGTAAATTCTCACTCCACAAAACGTCTACACAATAAACTCACAACCAATTAATAATGATATAAACTGCCCACCTAGATAAGAGAAACTGTCCTATAAAAGTCTAACCTTTATGAAACATTCATAGCTACCTGTGGCCCTTTAAGGCCACATGGATCTGGGTTGTCCTTCTCTGCCTCCATATTGGTTCTTCTCTTTTCTTCTATCTCTCCGGCCTCTCAAAAACCCTGTCTCTGCCTTTCCTTTTCACTGCCCAATCACAGGCCTTGCCTTATCTTGTGCCTGCCCTCACCTGCACATAGACACCAATCCACATCTCTGAGTGCAGGAGCCTGACCTTACTTGGAGGGTGACCCTGCACAGAGCTTCCTGAAGCCCTGCACGACACAGCAGATAAGCCCTGCTCCTTCCTTCCAGCTGTATGATAATTAGGTGCTGTATTATGACCAATCAGCCCTTCCCACCCACATCCTAAGAACCCTTACATACCTTACCCCTGGATTGACAAAATGAGCTGTCTCTCTGAAGCTGACTTCTAGAAGTCTTTCCATCATACTCATGGCCATCTGAACCCTGCTTGCTGCTCCTTTCAACATGTGAACTGCTGTCAAATGACCCACGAGGAAAAGGGAGAATCATACACAGTGACGGTGGTTTTTAATACATTACTCTCAACAATTGACAGGTAATCCATAACTAGACAGAAACTCTGAAGTTCAAAGACACCTTAAATCAAATGGACCTAACACATCCCACCTGCAGCCCAGCCTACTGCACACCCTACACCAGGTTCACAGTCTATGCCCCCCAACCCAACATGCTGTGTCAACACCAGACACACAACCAACACATGAGGTCCTCATGCTCAGGTCTCATCCCAAAAATAAATCAATATAAAAGATGAAGAAAACTTGTGCTCTCCCCTGCCCCCAAACCTGCCAGTCTTCTAGAAATGTTCCCCAATGAGGATTTCCTAGATGAACCTTGGGACAAAGAACTCAAAAGAACAATCATAAACTCTATTAAGGAACTCAAGGAGTGTAAAGAAGACACTAAATAAACTTAGAGATCATGAATTCCTGATATGAATGTGGGCAAGGGGCTTGTACGGAGGCGGGAAATTTCTTGGGAATGGGATAGAGATAAACAAGGATGGGGAAAGAGAAACCAGTGGGCACCATCCACATATATGAAAGTTTTAAACAACAAATGCAGTAAGTATTTTTAAATTGTAGGTGGGCCAAGCGTGGCTGCACATGCCTTTAATTCTAGCTGACATTATTCTTGGCCGACAGAGACTGGTGTATATCTGTGAGAAAACATGAATATGGGCTGGATGAAATAAGGAAGATAACCCAGGATTTGGAAACCAAACTTAATAAAGATATAGAAATACCTTTGCGAATTGAAACAGGGATGAAGTTGTCATTGAAAAAAGCTTGATAACTCAATGAGAAGGCTCACGGGAAAGTCTTGCATATGTGTTGAATGGTTTGAGTAGAAGTTGTGCTATTGATACTCAAAGATGAAGTAGAAGAGGTAGGACATATAAGTGAAGAATAAAAAAAGCCAACATACACGCTAATAAAAACATACTCATGATACTGTAGAAAGAAAGCAAATGAAGCTGTATGCAGAGCATGACTAAGAACACAAACAGAAAAAAATAAAATGACTAAAATCAACAAACACCTTCCAAATAAAAACATTAAATGTTAACGGCCTCACTTCTTCAATCACAAGACACAGGCTACCTAAATGGCTTAAGAAACAAAGTCCATATTTCTGTTATATAACAAAGCACTTCGTCTCGGCTTTAAAGATAGGCACAATCTTAAAGTAAAGGAATGGGAGTGGGGAAAGAAAGAACTCCAGTCAAAGGACCCACAGAGCAAACAGATGTGATGTCTGACAAAATAGACTTCAAACTAAAATACACCAGAAGAGATAAAGAAGGACGCTTCATTCTAATCAAGGAAATAATCAGCCAAGACATTAATATATAAATATATATGCACCAAACACTGATGTAGTCAAAAGCATGCTAATAAAATTAAAGATACAGATTAAGATCAAACCCATTAACACTGGGCTATTTCAATATCCCACTCTCTCCAAAAGATAGGTCATCTGGACAAAAAATACAGAGAGCAACATCAGAATTAAGAGACATCTCACATCAAATACCACTAAATACCAAAGAATATATATATGTTCTGCTCAGCACCCCATAAGAGCATCTCTAAAACAGATCATACTCTATGACACAAAACAAATCTTAACAAATTCAGAAAAACTGAGTAACTGTATATGCTATCTGATTATAATGCAGGAAAACTTTAAAAAAAACCTCTATAAACAAACTCATTGAGACTGAAGAACTAATGAATGAAAAAGAAATCAAGAAAGAAATAATAAGTTCCTGGAACTAAATGAAAACGAAAACACAGCACAAAACCTCCAAAACACATTAAAAGAGGGGCATTTGTAGCCTAAGGAAAAATATCAGAAAGAGAACAAACAAAAAAGTATTGTTTCTATTAAATTCATTTTGGCCAAATTTTTGATTAGCTCCCCCGTCTATTCTTTCTGGGTGTTGTTTGTTCTTATTTTTACTATGCTTTCGTGTGCTGTGTGTGCATGCATGCACACACGGGCGTACACACACACACACACACACACACACACGCACGCGCACACACACACACAATGGGAGTCTGTTTAGTGTTGTTTGATGTATATTTTGGTCTTTGGGGCTGACCACTTGGTACGTGACAATTCTCCCTCTCTGTGTAGTTGTTAATTGTTAGCATCTCTGTGGTGTTATGGTTCTTAGGGTATGGCTTTGGCAGCCCTACTATTGAAGTTTAGTGTGTGTAGATGTCATTTACAGGAGCCCTCACTGCCGACTTCCTGATCCTCTGGCTCTAACAATCTCTTCATCCCCTCTTCCACAATGTTTCCCTCCCTCATTCACTGATTGTAGGATCATGAAGTGTAAAAATGGATGACCTACACAAAGCAATCTACTTATTTAACCCAATCCTCACACACACACACACACACACACACACACACACACACACACACACACACACACACACACACACACACAAAATCCTAAATTCCAAATGGAAACATGAAATCCACAGGTTTGCCCTGGAGTTATCTGTATTTTGATGCTAATTCCACTGCCCCAAGCACAGTTGCCCAGTCAGTACTCAGAACCAGGTGACTTCACCAGAACCTTCCCGTTTAATTTGTAAGGTACAGGTAAGGGGCAGGTACAGGATAGAAGGAGGCCTGTCATTGGAGGAGAAGGAAGGATGGGTGGGAGAGAAGTTTGAAGGAAGAGGAGGAGATTAGAAGAGAAAGGAGGAGACAGGAGAGAGGAGAGAGGGTGAGAAGCCATGGCAGGTGATGTTAAGATTCTGCTCTGTGTATTTACAGGTTGTTATTAATGTTCCTAGGGATGGATGGTACCGGGCCTTGTATGTTTAAGTGGGCAATTGTATCTTACCAATTGTTATTACAAGGTTAAGGTTATTGTGTTGTGTGTTCTTTTATGTGACGGTTTAAGTGTAGGAAAGTGTGTGGCGGCAAGAGACACAGGACCGCCGAGGAGTTGGGATGTGTTTCCGCCAAGATATCTAGCAGATATCTTGGGGCACTGAGGTGCCAGACCTAGAGCGGGTAAAAGACCACATTACTTTTTTTATTTTTATATTTTTACAACATAGCCCAAACAATTCTATACAACAAATTTGTAGATTTCACCAAAATCTTGGATTTCAAGTTACAAATGTCATGACACTGGTCTGAAAACAGAGTCATGGATCCATAGAATACAATTGAGAACTCACATGTAAGCCCACACTCCTACTGTGACCTGATTTTTGAAAAAGACAGCAACAATACACACTGGAGCAAAGATGGCGTCTTCAACCAATGGTTCTGGTCCAACCGGACAACTGCAGTTAAGATGAAGCTCAATTCTTCTCTCTTACCCTGCACATAACTCATCCTCTAAGTGGATCAAGGACGTCAGCATAAGGTCTACACCATGAATCTAATCAGACTGTCACCAAAGAAGCACCAGAAACAATTTAGACCACGAGGAGAGGGAAGACGCCCTGGAGCACTGACTGTCAGGTATGACATTGCTGTTGAGCTCTTGAACTCATTAGCCAAGGTGATTGCTTAGTAGATCTGCACGAGAAGGGGCCAATCAACAGCCTGTATAGAAAGTGTGAGGGCCAAGTGGGTCTTAACCTTCCTGAGGATTTAGATGCAGCTTATGGTTGATGGGAGGAGAGACTTTTATTTTCCCCTTTACTGTGACACTGATAAAGTACAGCTACTTCTAGAAACAAACCCTTGCCCATCCTCCTTTATGTGACCCTAATTAAATCCATTGATTTATATTTTAAAATATAAAAGGCATGAAAGTAAGGAAGGGCTAGGTGGGAAGGGAAGTGCAGTTGCAGAAATGTAGGGAAGAGAGCCCAATATGGATGCATACGAACTACATACACTCTGCACAGGTATGAAACCTACATTGTGTATGATTAACATATAATCAGAAAAAATGATAGACAAATAAGGAACACAAAAGCACAAACACTACAAAATGTCTTAAAGTCCAGAAATTAATAACTACTTTCCCAAAAACTCCTAAACATTAATGTTCTCAACCAGCAATTTCCCAATCGAAAGACATATAGACTGAAGAGAAAGGAAGGGGATGGGGCAGGAGATCGTGGGACTCAGCTGAGAGCTTTAGGGTTTTATTTTGGGTGCTAGTGGTGTGTGTGTGTGTGTGTGTGTGTGTGTGTGTGCATGTGCGCGCCTATGTGTGATCTTAAGGTAGTTTGGGAGGGGCTAGGAGGAGCCAGCAATGGCTGAAGGGGCTAGAGATCGACTAGAGATCGAGTAAGGAGACATTAACCACGCTACCCTGAGTAATAAACGACCCACACACACGCACACATACACCCCTCCTCACTGTCAGGGCAGCTGCATCATCTACACCAGCAACAAGACAAGCTGAGGGTTTCTTAGCAACAGTAAAGGGTTCTGAACGGATGAAGCCACACCCCTCTAAGAAGACAGGCAGCCCATCACCAGAGCTGCAGTTTGTTGACACACTTATTTTGGGTTCATATGCACGAGTGTTGGGCCGAATGCACACAGACTCACAGACTCATGGGAGTTCCCCTAGGCTCTGAGCTGACTGCTTTGCCCTTTGATTCAGAATTGCAAAGTTTGACAAAGAATGACCTTTGTGGATAAGCATCAAGTCCTGGATCATGAACCACTGCTCCCTCACCGCTGCCCTGCCCCCTGGTAGCACTGCCAGACTGCAGAGACTACAGGGTGGAGAGGCCATTCTGAAGGCCTTTGGATTCAGTGCCATATTTTATGACCTCCCACCTGCAGGATGGAGTGGTGTGGTCCCTGGGTGTGTGGAAGGTCTACATCTCACGGGACTTGCTGTATCGCAGAGACTGCATCTGCTTCGCACTGAAGTCTGAAGGAGCATTACCACATCAATGACTTCACTATAAGCAGATACGGCAAGAAATATTCCTCTGAACGAGGTGCGTGGCAGATGAGAAGGCCTTAGCTCAGAGTGAAGAATACCTGGGGCAGCTCTTAATGTTCGTGAATCTGAGCCCTTTAGCTTCACTCGGGGTCAATGAAAGACGCACCAAATCTCATCTGCATGTGACACATAGCTTGGTACAGTGATGGAGCCTCTCTAGGGATAAGGGAGGCAGCTGCCACTGAGATCCCTGGAGCCGTTACAGGTCGCATCCCAGAAAGCTTACCGAACTGTGTTAACAAAGAACTCTTGGTTCCTTCCGCTCCTTGGCCTGTCATAGAGCAGCAAGCAGTTCACTCCAAGCTCACCTGGTGCCACCTACATCTGACTTCCTGATGCCAGGGATTTCAGTGACTCAGCCTCCTCAGAGTAACGTGCCCTTCCCAAGATCCCTCCCAGCCGTCCCACAGAACACAATCGAGAACACCCCAAGCAGAGTAGCAGAGAATGCGGGAAGGTAGTCATTCATAGAAACTTGGGTTCAAGAGACATCGGGAAATGGATGAGCTTAGAAATCCCTCCACAGAGAAGTGTCCCTCACATCTGAGTAGCACACTAAGAAGGCAAATTAGTTGTAAGTTCAGTAAAACCTTCCGATGATGCAGGGCAGAGGGAAAAGGAGGGAAAACACCAAGTATTAAGTTTCATGCACTGTGCTCAAATACATCGTCTCAGCTTCAGATCTCAGCTATTTTATTTAGTGGAAAGTCTTGAATTAGAAGGGCTCAGGAAGAATAATGTTGCACGTTTTTCCTTATATCACAGAGAACACTTTTTTGTGGTTAACTTGTCAGATTGTCTGTGAACAAACTCACTTTTTTCGACATTGATAAATTCTTTTCTTCATCTGGTGTTTTACCCAAGAGCATTCTGGAGGTGCTGTTGATGTGACTGATTTTAGTAGATCCTGTTAGGTTTTTGTCAGCTAGTTACATATTCTATCCATAGTCTTTTGTGAATCATTGCCTTTGTTTAAAAAGATGGCCTATTTGGAGTTCCTGTGAAGGTGTGTTCTTGTTTTTTGTGACACAAGAAAAACTTTAAACTGCCCCAAACAGAAAAGCAAAGACTTTCAGAAGCATGTTTTGTTCTAGTGTGTTACCATTGCTGTATCTGGTTATTGTAAAGGTGGACATTTAGCACTCAGTGCAGTTTAAAATAAAAAGTAACTAAAATTTCTGTTTAAAAAGGGACACCCTCACCCCCAGCCCCAGCCCCCTGCAATGTTGTTCTTCTATCAGCAGGGACAGAGCAGATGGCAGTCCTTGTTCATCCTAGCTTGTTGCCTGGCTCTGAATTGCTCACCCCCAAAATCTATATCATCTGCAAATGGTTGGGAGGTATGAAAGGGGTGTGAAAGGGCCAGCCCTGAGGATCTTGATGACAGGACAACCGGAGGAGTTCTGAGGATCCAACACTGATGGTGTCACAGAAGCCAGAGATCTGGAACCAGATGGATGGCTCGTTACAGTGAACATTTGCAAGGGAAGATGTGTGGGCAGAGGGATGTACGGTGGGACACACTGACACTACAGCTTCCACGATGAGATGATGAGATGATTTCTATGCTTGTTGTAGCTGTTGGTGGTTGTTTGCTTGTGGGAGAGAGGGGAGATGAATGGGACTGAGGTGCATGTGAGACTCACAAAGCATCAACAGAAAGCTTTTTAAAAAAGAGGCACCTTCTGGCAAAGTCAATAATAATAATAATAATAATAATAATGACTTCCATTAGTTGTTGCTAAGGAACATACTTCACTATCAAAGGCAGGTAATACCTTAGTGTGAGGATAGAACCATATTCCAAGTAAAAGGAACCAAGGAGCAAGGAGTTGTCATTGCCCCAATACTTAACAAAATAGGCTTCAAACCCAGACTCGTCAGAAAAGCTAAAGTCACCTCAAGCTGATTAAGAAAACAATGCATCAAGAAAACATCACAATTTTAAACACACAGAACCTGCTGAGTGGCTCAGGGGTAGAAACGCTGGACTGCAGGCCTCATGACCTGAGCTCTATCATTTGATCCCAGAAGGTGACAGGAAAGAACCAAACCCAAGGGGCTGGAGAGACGGCTCAGCGGTTAAGAGCACTGACTGCTCTTCTAGAGGTCCTGAGTTCAAATCCCAGCAATCACATGGTGGCTCACAACCATCTGTAATGGGATATGATGCTCTCTTCCTAGTGTGTCTGAAGACAGCTAGTGTACTTACATACATAAAACAAATAGTTTAACAAAAGAAAGAAAGAACCAAATCTAAGAGTTGTCCCCTGACCTCCCCACAGGCTGTGGCATACAGAAACAATAAACAAACACGTTACACATAAATGTATTACTGTGGTTGTACTTTGTTTCATAAAACTAATACTAGACATAAAACCATAGATTAGCCCAACAGAAGAATATTGGCTGACCTCAAAAACCAATCTCATCAATAAAGAGGTTGTCACAGACTGCTTTCTGTTGTTGTGATAAACACTATAATCAAAGAACACCTGAGAAAGGAAAGGGTTATTTGGCTTACAGGACCATCACTGAGAGAAGCCACAGCGGGAACCTGGAGGCAGAACTGAAGCAGAGGCCAAGGAGTAATGGAGAAATACTGACTGCTTCTGGTTTATTCTCCATAGCTCGTTCTCTCTCTCTCTCTCTCTCTCTCTCTCTCTCTCTCTCTCTCTCTCTCTCTCTCTCTCTCTCCTCCCTCCCCTCTCTCCCTCCCCCTCTCTCTCCTCTCCCTCCCTCATTCTCTCTCCTCTCTCTCTCTCTCTCTCTCTCTCTCTCTCTCTCTCTCCCTCTCTCCCTTCCTCCCTCCCTCCCTCCCTCCCTCATTCTTTGAAAATACTTGAATCCACTCTGTGTTAGTCAACTACTCCTGGGCACAGGACTTGCCCTGGAGTGTGATCAATATATCAGTTGTCACACCATTGAAGAAAACTGGCTCTCCCTCTCCCAGCAGCCATCAAATGCCAATAGTACCTCAGCTAGGGAATGGGACTTCATGCCTACTGCCCCTTGTCTGTCAGGCCTTGTGCATAATGCCACACTCTCCGTGAGTTCATATGAACATCTGCCTTGTTGTGACTGGGGAACTGTTCCCTTGAAGTCATCTACACCCCGGTTCATATGATTTTTCCACCCGTCTTCTGCAAATATCTTCGAATCTTGAGGAGAAAGGTGTGATCAGGCTTCCATTCAGGGCTGAGAATTCTGAATTTTCTTTTTCTTTATATGTTGTTGCCCAGCTGTGGGCCACTGCGTTAATTGTCATGTTCTGGAAAAAAGATTCTCTGATGTAGGTGGAAGTGATCTACAAATTTCATAATTTCAGATTTTTTTTTAACACTGAATGTTCCATTGTGTGAATATACATCATTTTCATTATCTGTTTATCAGTTTATGGAAATCTAGGCTGTTTCTATCCTCTGATGACTGGGAACAGGCCAACAATGAACAGAGATAAACAAGTATCTCTGTAGTAAGATCTGGAGTCTTAGGGGCTATGCCTAGATTGATTTTCAACTTTTTGAGGAACTTTCAAACTGATTTCCATAAAGAGGGCAACATCTGCTCACCCACCATGCCAGTTTCTGGCCATTCTGACTGGGGTATCAGCTCTTTTCTTATATAACCCAGTGCACCTGCCCAAGGGTAAAACCACCTTCAATGGGCTGGGCCCTCCCACATCAATCATTAATCAAGAAAATGCCCCAGACACGCCAACAGTCCAATCTGATGGAGGCAATATGCCAACAGTCCAATCTGATGGAGGCAATATGCCAACAGTCCAATCTGATGGAGGCGATTCCTCAATTGAGGTTCCTTCTTCCCATGCAACTCAAATTTGTATCAAGTTGACAAAACTTAGCCAATGCAAATGTCATCCTAACAAAATAGAAACTTAAATGACACCGTAGAACAAATGGATCTAATAGACACCTACAGAGCATTCCATCTAAACACTGTAGAATAGACAGTCTACTCAGCAGTTCATAGAATTTCTCTAAAATGGGTTATATAATAGGACACAAAGGAAGAAAATAAATAAATAATTGAAATTATTCTATTCTATACAATAGTATAATAATAGAATTCAATAGCAAGAGAAACTACAGACCATACAGAAACTCAGAGATCAAGCTATTAACAAATTAATTAATTAACTGGAACAGAAGGGAGTATTGCCAAGCCATTGTTACTAAGCCAGCATCATCCTGATACCCAAACCAGATTAAGAACATGCATGCACACAGATCAAAACCATCACAATAGAATGCCTGTAGTTGGATTTAAGAAAACATGTAAAGATCATAACCTTGTTCAAGGTGGCTTAATTCCAATCAATGCAAGGTGGTTCAGGGGGTGACACTATTAGGAAGTGTGGCCTTGTTGGAGTAGGTGTGGCCTTATTGAAGTATGTGTGTCACTGTGGGTGTGGGCTTTAAGACCCTCAATCTAGCTGCCTGGAAGCGAGTCTTCTAGCAGCCTTCAGATGAAGATGTAGAACTTTCAGCTCCTCCTGCACCAGGCCTGCCTGGATGCTGCCATGCTCCCACCTTGATGATAATGGACTGAACCTTTGAACCTGTAAGCCAGCCCCAATTAAATGTTGGCCTTATAAGAGGTGCCTTGGTCACTGTGTCTGTTCACAGCAATGAAACCCTAACTAAGACATACATCAACAAATGTAATCTATTATTACAGTATGTGATGTCACATAAATAGACTCAAGATTAAACCCACATGAACATTTCAATAACTGAGGAAGACTCTTGACAAAACCCCTTCATCATGAAAGACCCAAAGAGATTTGGAATAGGAGGAACTTACCTCGACAAAGACTGTGACAAAGTTATCACCAGTATTATGCTAAATAGAGAAAACCTCAAAGCATTTCCACAGATGAATGACAGAAGTGTCCACTTTCTGTACTCTTTTTCAATATACTCAGTGCTATGCTTGAACGTTTAGCTAAAGCAATAAAACAAGATAAGAATATAAAAGGGGTACAAATAGGAAAAGAAGTCAACGTTGTTTACAGAGGAGATGATTCCAGGCATAAGAAACCCTAGCCATTGCAGTACATTGAGATCTATAGAGACAGCGCCAGGACAATCGAGAGCCAGACAGACACTTGGGATGAAAATCAACTAAACACGGGCAAAGGAGATCCTAAGAAGCCGAGAGGCAAAATGTCCTCAAATGCATTCTTTGTGCAAACCTGCCAGGAAGAGCACAAGAAGAAGCACCCGGATGTTTTTTCAACTTCTCAGAGAAGTGCTCAGAGAGGTGGAAAACCATGTTTGCTAAAGAAAAGGGGAAATTTGAAGATATGGCAAAGGCTGACAAAGCTCGTTATGAAAGAGAAATGAAAACCTACATCCCCCCCAAAGGGGAGACCAAAAAGAAGTTCAAGGACCCCAATGTCCCCAAGAGGCCTCCTTCCTTCGGCCTCTTCTTGTTCTGTTCTGAGTACCACCCCAAAACCAAAGGTGAGCATCCTGGCTTATCCATTGGTGATGTCGCAAAGAAACTAGGAGAGACAACGCCATGATGACAAGCAGCCCTATGGGAAGAAGGCCGCCAAGCTAAAGGAGAAGTATGAGAAGGATATTGCTGCCTACAGAGCTAAAGGAAAACCTGATGTAGGAAAAATGGGGGTGGTCAAGGTTGAAAAGAGCAAGGAAAAGAAGGAAGAGGAAGACGACGAGCAGGATGAAGAGGATGAGGAAGAGGAGGAAGAAGATGAAGATGATAATGAATCTAGATGATAATGGTTCTAGAGAAGTTTTGTTCTTGTGTATAAAACATTTAACCCCCCTGTACACCACTCAGTCCTTTTAAGGAAAAAATTGAAATGTAATAAAGAAAGAAAGAAAGAAAGAAAGAAAGAAAGAAAGAAAGAAAGAAAGGAAGGAAGGAAGGAAGGAAGGAAGGAAGGAAGAAAGCAAGCCTAGATAAACAGTGTACCACCCTGAATGGCTGTGTTGCTAGGCTCGGGAGGTTGTTCTGAGAGGGCTGGACAGGCAGACAGGATGTGAAGTGCTACACCCTGGGAGAGATTCAGAAGCACAAAGACCTCAAGAACAGCTGGGCGATGCTGCACCACAGGGTGTATGATCTGACCAAGTTTCTGGAAGAGCATCCTGGTGAGGAAGAAGTCCTAAGAGAGCGAGCTGGGGGACATGCCTCTGAGAACTTTGAGGATGTTGGCTGCTCTACTAATGTACAAGGACTGTCCAAAGTGCACATCATTGGACTGTTCCATCCGGGCAACAAACCACATTTAACAAAAACCTTTGGAAGCTCTGATTACTACTATCAAGCTGATTTCTAATTGGTGGGACCAACTGTGTGGTCCCAGCCACCTCAGCAGTAACAAGAATTAGGAATGTAAACCAATGGAATAGAAGAGAAAGGGATTTTTTTTTTTGACAAATATAGCAAATATATACACTGGAAAAACAGCGTCAACAACAGTGGATGCTGGGGAAACTGAATAGTCACACGTAGAAGAATAAAACAAGATCCCTGCGTTAGTTACTTTCTGTTGCTGTAATGAAACACCACAAACAAAAGTAAGTCACAGGAGGAAGGGTTAGTTCCTCAGGCTCAGAGAGTCCGTAAGAGCAGGAAAGCACAGCCTCAGGTATTCAGAGCAGGGGAACTGGGAGGATAGACTCCAGCCACAGGTAAGAAGCAGGACTGTGAACTTGACATGGGGTGAGGTTCAGAACACTCAAAGCTAGCCAGGTGGTGGTGGCATACACCTTTAACCCCAGCACTAGGGAGGCGGAGGCAGTCAGATTTCCATGAGTGAGAGAGACCAGCCTGGTCTACAGAGCGAGTTCCAGGACAGCCAAGGTTACACAGAGTAAGAGCAAAACAAAACAACAATCAACACCCTCTCCCCAAAAGCAAAACATTAAAACAAAACAAACACTTCAAGTCTGCCACTAGTGACCTACTTTCTCCAACAAGACTATACCTCAAGATTCCATACCCTCCCCCAAAGGGGCACAGAACTGTGGACCATGGATTAAACTATGTGAGTCTCTAGGGAACTCACACAAGCCATATTCTACTTCCTGGTCCCCATAGACTTGTGACCATCTCATAATTCAAAATCTATTTGGTCACCATAATCTTTCAAAGTTTCAGCACTGTTTTTAAGTTCAAAGTTTCTTTTGAAACTCAAAGCCTGCTCTTAAACTGTGACCTTCTGTAAAAGCAAAAAAGCAAATCAAGTTTTAGGAAGCTGGCAAGGACAATAGAAATAGCCTTTATTATTAACCTTTATTATGTTGGGAGTCTCTTGGACCTTAGGGAACTTAAATGTAAGCCCCTATTCCCGAAGATGTCACATATTTCAGACACAGGAATGGGAGGAATTAAGTTGGAATTGACCTGCAAGCCTTCTCCCCAAAGGATCGCTCTATAGTACTGGAGGAGGTGCACAAGCTGCCTGGGGTTGGGGGTGGGGGTGGGGGTGGGGGTGAGCGGCTGGAGCAAGCAACAGTTCTAACTAGCTGTAAAACCCATGGACCACACAGTGACTAGCCTGGCAAGGTATCTGCAGTGATGCCATGGGTGCTTGGGTAACTAACAGATCTCTGGACTGAAGGCCTGCTCAGTAAGAGGGAATTCAAGTCTGGTGCTGCAAACCTGTAGCTGGAGAGGTCATAGATCCCAATGGAAAACGTACCACTGCCATCTTCCTAAATCAATTAGTTGCTAACTGTATCCCAAGTACTTTATCCTTATACCCACAAATAAGTGTAGCCCCCACCTCTCAGCAAACAAGTCTATTTTTTACAGCAGAGATGACCAACTGGTAAAACTGCAGACTAAACGAATAGGGGTACCCAGCCCCAAATGATAAATCTACAAGGCAGCTCTTCCAGCTCAGGGACACCGAAGAAGAGGGGGTGTGGGCCACTGCACCAGACTCTTGTCTTTCAAACATATCCCTGCCCGAGAGCACCCTGGCTCTCTTCCTTCTCCTAGTCCACTCAGCCCCCACTACTAGGCGGCTCCCTTCAGATGATTCATGGAGTACCCACCACAGAGAACATTCTTGAACACACAAGATAATCTCAGTTGTCAGGGAAATTCTCCTAAGACAGCAAATTAGCATTCTACGTTCTTAGCTTAACGTTTTACAGCACATCCAATTCCTTGCTTCACTCACAAGAGAACTGACAGAGGGAACAAACATTCCAGGAAAAACTCGCACCCTCAGCTGAACCTTCCACCAGGCAATTAAACGGTTAGAACTTCAATTACTGTGGAGACATTAAAAAGTTACAGGTCCAGGGCCTAATTACAACTTAGTTCTGGCTATCTTTAGCTCCCTAAATAGCCAGTTTTTTGCCTACCTCCATGCTGGACCTAACATCCAGTGACTAACAAATTTTTTTAATCTTTTTTTGGGAGATGTATTAACTTAATAAATCCTAGTTTTTGGACAATCAAAAGGCCAGGAATACCATCAGATATCTGAAATCTGTAATTGAAGCTTCTCCATTTTGCTATAACCCACCCACTTCATGTTCCCATCATTATAGTTTTAAGAGTCTTGCGTTACAATTTTCTTTGTTCTGTTATTGTAAAAAGAAATATTAAGCTGTTGCCATGTTGGAACATGGAATTTTGGGTAGTCTAAATCTGTGTACTGCTGATGCTAAAGCCACAGCTCTCCTCGTCAACAGAGTAAGAGGTAGTTTATTCTGGAGCCATTGAGTAACCATGGCCCGGGAACACAGCTTTGGGTTAACCCAATTTCAGGTTCCAACGTGGAAGTGGTTTTGTGAAGTTTTATAGCTTGCAGAACAAAGGAAGTCCTAAAGGCAAGTTTAAAACTCATTGGTGGATAGATCAGAAAGAGGGTTACAGCAAGATGGGGGGTGCTTTCTGATACTCCTCGGATGTTCTCTGATGATGTTCTCAGCCTTTGGATTGGTGGAGGCCGGTGGTCTGCTAAGTTAATAGACTTCAAAGGATTTTATCTATTAGTCACAGGATGTTGGGGTGGGGAAGATTCGAGCTAGAAATGATTCTGCCTGAGGCTAATGGATATGCTGGCCTCGGCCTCCAACAGTTTCTTCCAGAGCTATACTGGGTTCTTTGCAATAGTGGGAGTGGGCAATTCTGCCATCCCCTACCACCACAAGTGATACTAGCTTGGTATGGTTCCCTTCTCCTAAGGGCCCTTAGAGAAGCTTGCCTATGCTTGGGATCTAAGATAATGTCTCATTGCCTAGACACTATGGAATGGGTGTCTCCAGTGTGCGTGAGAACAACAGTCAGGCTCAGTTAGGAAACAATGAGGACACAGAGGGGAAAACGACAGAGGTGATCCATGCTGGGTAGGAGTCAGACAACTTTCCTGGTATTCTGCTCCATTTTTTTATTGGATATTTTTTATTTACATTTCAAATGTTATTCCCTTTCCCAGTTTCCCATCCACAAGCATCCTATTCCCCATCCCCTCTCCCCTTCTTCTATGAGGGTGTTCCCTGTCCCCAACCACCCCCCTTCCTGCCCTGGCATTCCCCTACACTGGGGAATCCAGCCTTGGCAGGGCCAAGGGCTTCTTATCCCATTGGTGCCCAACAAGGCCGTCCTCTGCTACATATGCAGCTGGAGCCATGGGTCTGTCCATGTGTACTCTGGATGGTGGCTGGGAGTTCTGGTTGGTTGGTATTGTTGTTCTTATGGGGTTGCAAACCCCTTCAACTCCTTCAATCCTTTCTCTAACTCCTCCAATGGGGACTCTGTTCTCAGTTCAGTGGTTTACTGCTAGCATTTGCCTCTGCCGTGCTCTGGCAGAGCCTCTCAGGAGACAGCTGTATCAGGCTCCTGTCAGCATGCACTTCTTGGCTTCATCAATATTGTCTAGGTTGGTGGATATATATAATTCCTTCAGTCTCTGTCCCACACTTTGTCACCATATCTCCTCCTATGAATATTTTTGTTCCCCCTTTTAAGAAGAAGTGAAGCATCTGCACTTTGGTTGTCCTTCTTGAGCTTCATGTGGTCTGTGGATTGTATCTTGGGTAATTCAAGCTTTGGGGCTAATATCCATTTATCAGTGAGTGCATACCATGTGTAGTATTTTTTTGTGACTGGGTTACCTCACTCAGGATGACATTTTCTAGTTCCTTTTATTTGCCTATGAATTTCATGAAGTCACTGCTTTTGATAGCTGAGTAGTACTCCATTGTGTAGATGTACCACATTTTCTATATCCATTCCTCTGTTGAAGGGCATCTAGGTTCTTTACAGCTTCTGGATATTATAAATAGGGCTGCTATGAACACAGTGGAGCATGTGTCTTTGTTGTATGTTGGAGCATCTTTTGGGTATATGCCTAAGAGTGGCATAGCTGGGTCCTCAGGTAGTACTATATCCAATTTTCTATCCAATAAGTCCAATAAGTCTGAGGAACCTCCAGACTGATTTCCAGAGTGGTTGTACCAGCTTGCAATCCCACCAACAATAGAGAAGTGGTCCTCTTTCTCCACATCCTTGCCAGCATCTGTTTTTGATCTTAGCCATTCTGACTGGTATGAGGTGGAATCTCAGGGTTGTTTTGATTTGCATTTCCTTGATGACTAAGGATGTTGAACATTTCTTTAGGTGCTTCTCAGCCATTTGATATTCCTCAATCTGCTTCATTTTTAGTCATCCTTGTGTGACTCCTCCCTGAACCCCAGCTGCTAAGTATAAAGAAGTGTGATAGGAAGAAAAGGGGTCTGGGTAAGTGAGAAGAAAAGACAAAGTTTCAACAGCTCAAAAACAGGAAGATGAGAGCAATGAGAAAAGTAAAACACTTAAGAAGCAAAGCATGGTGGGGGAGGGGATCAGAACTTATGGAAGGGACAGTGTCAGCGCCAGGAGAGGAAGAGAGGAAGAGAGAGAGAGAGAGACAGAGGAAGAGTGGAAGAGCGGAAGGAAGAGTGAGAGTCTCCTGTAGCTTTATTCACCACTTATATACCCAAGTCTCCAGGTAGAAAATAACTGGGAAGCACAGTGGGAAACCCTGGCTCATGACTACCTGGCTGTTGACTTGACCAAACTGGCTCACAAGCTGGTAACAAAGACCAACTCGAGACCCTGAATTAATTAGGGAGAAATCCCAGAAGACCAGCCTAAATCTCAAGGATAAAAGGCTGAGGAAGCAAAAAGGCAGAAGTAAATTGACCACCACCCAGGTGTGGTCCAGGTGTGTCAGTTCCACCTGCATCAGCCGGGCTCAGCAGAGGTCATGCAGTGGAGACACCGGTGTTTACTACTTGGTCTTTTCTTCCTGTGCCGTAAATACATGGGAGAGGCCTCTGTCCAACAATCCCATGACTTCTTAACTGTGGCCATGCAGTTACAAAGCGGCCAGGCCCAAATCCAATTTGGCACACTACAGGACAGAGCTACAGAGATGGCAGAGAGGCAAGGGGGCAAGGCTAGAAGCAATAAGACACAGAGGATGAGAGACTTCAAGCACAGGAGTGAGGCCAAACAAGAAGCAAGCAGCACTCGTTGAGGCCTGACACCAGCTGAGCTCCAGCCCACCATGCTGCACTCCAGTAGAAGCCATGACAGGAGGTAATGATTGTCTCCAAGATGGATTCTCCAGGCAGAAGGAAATCTTCCTGCTTCTTGCATAGTATACCAGGCATGCAAGGATATCTGTGCTCCTCTACCCAACCCTTGCAGAGCATTGCAATATGCCAGGGGACTGGAGTAGCACGTTAAATTTAATTTCTGTTATCTCTCTACATCCCCATCTTCATCCAGTCTACACTGCATGTGGGAGCTAGTTTCTTTTCCATGGAAACCACACAATTCTCTTGGCTGCCTCTACATGGTCTCTTAGCCCCTGGGGTTGTTTGTTTGTTTGGTTTTGGTTTTTGTTTTTCTGGTGTCAAAAAGCTATTGTTCCTTCCATTTTCCAGGTCCCTTTCCAGAGGGAGGCAACCTCCTTCCTTTGAATCTCTTCCTCTAAATCTTTTGTTTTCTTTATGACAGGGTTTCTCTGTGTAGCCCTGGCTGTCCAGGCTGGCCTTAAAGTCAGAGACCTGCCTGCCTCTGCTTCCTGAGTGCTGGGATGAAAGGACTGCACCACCAGCTGACTGACCATACCCAGCTGCTCCTACCCCAAATCTTACTAGAAGTAATGGCTCTTGCTTCCAGCTAAGCCAATGGCCCATTCTGAGGCCTGGTGCTCAGTGCTGATGTCTTCTGTGTGATAGCATATAGGAATATTGCTCTAGTTTTTGAGCCACACATTCCTACACGAGAGAAACCATGACTTTCTACTATCTGTATCTCCCAAACCCAGCACAGCGTCTAACAATATTCCCTCCTTGTAATTACTGTTCTTTCCTAAGATGTCTTATAGGGCTGAGAAAAAGAAATTAAGCATCCTGTGCAAAAAGAGGACACAGAAGAGGCCAACAGAGATATGTGTGGAGCTGCAGCCTTGCCTGTATGAACCCCCAGCCTGAAAGGGAAACCCACGCAAGTAAGCTGTGATCTCCAGTATGCTATGACATTCTCCAGGACTAGGAAGATGGCTCAGCAGTTAAGAACACTAGTTGCTATGGAAGAGGCCCTGGGTTTGACTCCCAGCACCTACGTAGTGGTCTATAACCATTCCTAACTCCAGTTCCAGGGGGGATCTGATGTTCTCTTCTAACCTCCCTGGGCACCAAACATGCATGTGGTGCTCAGACACGTGGGCAGACAAAATACTCACACATAAAATGAAATGAGTAAATCTAATAAAAAAAAAAAAACTTTTTAAAAGCCTCTCCAAGGATGACTGACTGATTAGGATGCTGTGGTTATGGAGAACTGGGATGTTATAGGTCAAGAGCCAAATTATCTTGGGCTAATTTTAGCCCTCTTAATAGTTCCTATCTGATGACTGTTAGGTAAACCCTTGCTGAACTTCACAGGCCACTGGCTTTCACCAATACAAAGGCTGAAGATGTCACCAGGCACTGAGGTCTACAGCAGAGACATCTCTGCTTTGCTGCGACTTCGCTGTAACCGCTTTGCCTACCTGGTGCTTCCTTCTGTTGGTTTGTTGGTTGTTTTTTGACCCAGGGCCTCAAGAAGCCCAGGCTGGCCTCAGATTTGCTGAGTAGCCAAGGACGGCCTTGAACTTTGATCCTCCTGTTTCTCTCTCTACAAAAGTATGGCACCATGTCCAGGGAAACATTTGGGTGATAAGACCACACTGGAAATGTAAAAGGTCTGTCAGAAATGAGGATATTTTAAAGAAACACAGTGTCTCTTGATCTTACTATCAGTCTGTTGGAATAATGAACTTCAAAGAAACGGGAATTTTCCCAGGAATCTCACTCATGATGGAAGAAGGAAAAAAGAACCATGAAGAGGAAAAACTTGGTAGCGATTTCACATAGTTCTAACAACTAACTGGTCAGACTTCCTCAGAGGATAAGACAGGAGCCCAGACAATATTGGGTCAAGGGCAGGTGGGATTTCTTAGATGTACATATTCTTGACCTTCTAGTTAAGCTTCAGTCTCATGTCAGGACCCTGGAAATGGATTTCCCTGGATCTCTTCATCCTCCATCCCCCAGTGGGGCCACACGGAATATGAATGTCCTCTGCTGGAACTCTAACTGGGCCCTTTTCATTGGCTTATTACAGATGGCTGACTGCGCACAGGTTGGACCCGTAACCCCAAGTCCAATAACAAGAAGAAGAACATGGGATCTAGGTCAGTTCCCCTCAAGTCCATCAAGGTGACTGACACGGCAAGTGGGTTTAAATAGAAAGCGAGAGTAGCACATGGCTGGGCCATCCTGGTAAGGTGTAGATCTGACCACCGTCACCGTCTTGGCTCCAGTGTCTCCTGCAAACGGGTCTCATGA
This sequence comes from Rattus rattus, assembly GCF_011064425.1. Taxonomy (NCBI): domain Eukaryota; kingdom Metazoa; phylum Chordata; class Mammalia; order Rodentia; family Muridae; genus Rattus; species Rattus rattus. The sequence goes on along the minus strand of NC_046156.1, from coordinate 66,502,715 downwards.
GTTGTCAGGATTGTGTCAAATCCTTTTCTGACAGACAAGTTGCCTGTTCTGTCTTCTAGCCTAAGACTCTCATGGAAGTTTGAAATTGCTTGCCGTGCATTGTTTTATTTGTCTGATAGTGGAATGGAGATCTGTGAGTCTCTTTTTAGACTATCTTTACTCCCGCCAGGTCCGTTAAAGGTGAAGCAAAGTCTAGTTCAGGCATTCCTAAGTGTCTGTGAGTTAGCTGAGAAAGACAGAGGTGAACGGACAAATGTCTTTCAAGGAGACAACATCCGTTCTTCCAAATAGCTCAGAAAAGTCGAGGTTAGCATGCGTGATTTAACAGGAAGATCCATGTTGTTCTAAAACTCAGGAAGAGGTTCAACCAATGACGATGAGTCTGCAGCAAAGGAATTCAGTTCATGGAGGAACTCAGTCATCCAACTACTGTGCTTAATTTTATCCCAACCCAGACGGGGAGCACAGCAAGCTCAGGAATAAGTGTCACACGGGACTTGATTTTGGAGGATTCTTCCAGGAGCACTGTCAGGGGTGGAATGGATAGGGTCAAGCTGAATGCGGGAAAGATGCTCAGAGAAGTGCAAGGAGCCATGTGGAACACACAAGGGTGGGGGCAGGGAGGTCTGGCTTCCAAGAGTTTGGATCAAAGAGCAGAGTTAGACAGGTTTTGGGGTATAGGCAATCATTTCTGAGGTTTTGTACAGAAGGAAGTATTGTGGCCCGTAAAGAAGCCACAATAGAGGTAGAGGTTTTGGCCTCACCCTTGCAGACTCGGTGGTGTGACAATAAAAGAAGATGAGACAGCCCTCAAATGAGTGGGAACAGTGAGAGCGAGCCCAGTACCAAACCTGCAGAACGTCTACACTGAAGGAGAGAGAAGGGCAAAAAGAGTCCATCCTGGATGTCCCTGCCCCTAGAGAAATGGCAGGTTTGGCTGCCGTGCTAATGTGTGTCAGTAGGTGGCAGAGAGGAGAAAGAATAAGAGTGCCCTTAATATTCTGACCAATGAACATCTGAGTGATTGGTAGCTAACATTCCCTGGGGGGGGGTGGGGAACGAGTCCAAGATGACCACCAGTCTGGCCCCAAGCAGGACTGGACAGGCTCCGAGGACAGGAGCAAGCCAGAGGCTAGAAGAATCCCACCTGGGACCCTGGGGCCCCAGGCAAGAGCAAGCCAGAGACAGATGACTCTTGCAAGGGACCACTAGGGCAGGCTGGCTGAGATAACTACCAAACTGGTGCCGTGAGACCCAGACTGGGAGCTAGACTAAGATGACCACCAGTCTGGGACTCTACAGGCTTGTGGACGCAGACCTTGTCTGAAATGAACCCTGTCCGGTAACATAATACACGGGTGAGCCTTAGCACTCCTGAGGACGCTCTTGAGACAACCCCAGACACTCAGGGACTCTAGGTGCCACTAAGAAGAGCAAGTAAGTTGTGAAAAAATGGAAGAGAAGGAGAAACAGAAGGATGTGGGCACAACGAAGACAGGCAGAACTGGAGACTGGGAGGTAGGGAGGAACAGCCTAATGTGGGTAGCCAGTGATGCCACCTGGGACCATAGTGGGGTCCTGATCTGTGCTGCCACTGGGGCCATGTCTGGGTCTGTGACCCTGCAGCAGCAGTGGTCCGTTACCCCCAAAGACCACACAGATGTCCCAGGTTTGGACTGCAGCTCAGGGACATGTCGATGGCCCCACTCATCATTTGGGCATCCAGAGAGATCAGGCCCTGAGGGCATGAGAACAAGGAAGCTGACCCTACCTCTAGTCAGCTACAGTACATGGGAGAGCGGGCCTGAACATTGTGGGAGTTGCGGGTAAGCTGGCTTGAGGGTACACGTGTGGGAGAGCTGGCCTTACTACTTATCTCCTGTTGGGTGGCATGGAAGAGAGAGAGATAACCTCCTCCCTGCTCACCCCTCACCACCTGTGACAGACGAAAGACCTGACCCTGGGGTCATGAGAGCAGGAGAACTGGCCCTGCCCCTCACCAGCTGTGGCATTCAGGAGAGTGGGCCCTGTACCCCACCAGGGTAACACAGTAGAGCTGTTGCCCTGAGGGTGCAAGCATGGGAGAACTAACTCTATCACTTGTCTGCCATGAGGTGTCATGGGCGATGGAGAGATCCCCCCACCCTCACCACTAGGAGAGCTGGTCCCGAGGTCTCAGACAGGAGAGCTGGCCCTTGCCCCTTACCTGCTGCAGCAACTGGGAGAGCAAGCCCAGCACCTCACCTGAGCAGTACAGTAGAGCTGGCCCTGGATATGGAGTTGCAAGTGAGCTGATCCTGAGTGCATGAGTGTGGGAGAGCTGGCCCTACCTCTTGTCTGCTGTGTGGTGGTGTAGGTGAGGGAGTGATCCCTCACCTCCCTTTTGCCCTTGCTAACTAGCATTGAGCAGGGGAGCTGGCCATGAGAGTGGGAGAACTGGCCACACCCCTCATTGGCTGCAACACTCAGGAGAGAGAGATGAGTGGGATTGCGGTGCACAACTGAAATTCACCGTGAGCCAATAAACAAGTTTTTTTTTTAATCTTTTCAAAGAAGAACTGGCCAGAGGTGGGGGACTCTCTGAGGGGTCAACGGAGCAAAAGAGGAATGTCCTGAAGTACCGGAAGCTGCAGGCAAGTCGAAGGAAATGGTCAGAGAAGATATTTGAAAGAACAACAAGAAGTCATTGAGCATCCGATCTTACCTTCTGCATTGTCTGACGCTGACATAGAGCTCTGTAAAACAGACCAAAACAAAACAAAAACCCTGAAATATGATGATTCTTTCTCACCAAAATGTGAATTAATCGCATCTAGCAGAAAGCAATGGGTTAAGTCTCTTGTGGGTAAACTCGGTTTTCTATTGGTAAATTTATTCACTTTGGAATTCCTATATAAATGTGATAAGCTTGAATTTTCCTTTGAATCGGTTGAGATATCTTACTGTAAATAGCCCTCAGTTGTTGGTGATTAAATGTAATTTGACATGAATTCATTTTAATGTTTAAATAAAAGTTGTTAAGTTTTTTTTTTAAAAAAAAAAAAAAGATCATACAACAGAAACGCTAATGGAAAAGTCACTATTAAGTCTTATAACTGCCACACAATCTGTTCGGTAGGCTCACAGGAACTGATGGCAGAGCACAATGTTGGGTGAATGGGAAATAAAGACAATGCCGTCTAAGAAACTTGGCTGCGAAGGGTAGAGAGGAAGTATTTTCTAGATGGCATCAACTTTTGGAAGAAGGAAGAATTTTGTGTTTTCTTTTAAGGGCTTTTTTAAAAAATTTTTTCGTGTTACAGTTCCTGCTTCAAATTGTCAGCCCTTTGATACAACAGACAGGGTGTAATAATCACTATGAACAAGACTTCCCAGAAGGGCTCTGTGTCTTGACAGACTGATTGGCTGAAAGAACTTGAGCAATGTGGAAAGGTTGGGATGGTGCAGGTCCAAAGCCTAATTATCTTGTCTTGGGCTCATTTCAGCCTTCTGTGCATCAGTCCCTCGCCCACCTCTGTGTAGGATCTGACATCTCTTTAGGGATCTATTGATTTAACAGACCATTGGTTTCCACCAACCCCAAAGCTTCTTAGACATCTGAAGCCATAGGAGAGATTTTCCCTTGTGGTAACTGCATCCTTTCCTTGATCTGTGGTTTCCTTTGTTCCCTTCATACAAATCCATGAATTGCTCTCACGTGGCAACACAGAACCTGGTGTTTCCCAGGATGTGATCACTTGAATTTGGCTCCAGAATTAATGACTTTTTACTCTCTTTAGGATGGTAGATGTAATTTTGCACAGAGAGCATGATAGTGGTAATTGTAGAGATAGGGGAGTGGTTACTGAGGTGGTGGAAGAGGAGAACTTAATGTGGCATGAGGCCTCTGTGAACAAATACGTCCTAAGAGTCTTTTCTTTTCTTCTTCTTCTTCTTCTTCTTCTTCTTCTTCTTCTTCTTCTTCTTCTTCTTCTTCTTCTTCTTCTTCTTCTTCTTCTTCTTCTTCTTCTTCTTCCCTTCTTCCTCTTCCTTCCCTTCCTTCCCTTTTCTCCTTCTCCTTCTCCTTCCTTCTCCTTCTCCTTCCCTTCCTTCTCCTTCTCCTCCTCTTCCTCTTCCCCTTCCTCTTCCTCCTCCTCCTCCTCCTCCTCCTCCTCCTCCTTCCTCCTCCTCCTCCTTCCTCCTCCTTCTTCTTCTTCTTCTTCTTCTTCTTCTTCTTCTTCTTCTTCTTCTTCTTCTTCTTTTGAGACAGGATCTCACTATATAGCTATATAGCCCAGGCTGGTCTCGAACTCACAGAGTTTCCTTTCCAGTTCCTGCCCCTGCCTCCCAAGTGTTGGAGCTAGTCTTTAAATAAGGATGACTTTCATGTGTCTCCCTTTTCTACAATGATCTTGAAGACTGAGAGCCCGTGCTTCCTGGGTGTCACATCTCACAAGAGGAGCACAGCATGGAGAGAAGCCCCACAGTCAAGGATCTACGTGCTTGTTCTAGCTCTGATCTGCAGCGAATACTGCAGAGACACCACTCATGTCATCAGCTGGAGTATAGCTACAGCGTGTGCTTAGCATACTGAGGCTCTGAGTTCACTCATGCCTCTCCATTGCCCCAAGTGTCATGTGCTCTAAGTTTCAACTTGCAGACTCCTGAATATATGCTTTTTATTGCCACTATTCTGACATCCCTAAAAGACACCTGGATCATAGACTCCAGATACAATGGTGTTTCCTTGGCCCAAGAACGCAGCAGCAGGAATGTTATCCGGATCCCAGCACTAGACCTACATAGTCAACCAGTGGCCCTGTGCTTGAATGTTATCCTAGCTGTCCCATGGGGCATAAAGAATGGAGAACAGGAGAAGTTACTTGAGGGTCTGCCTTCCGAAGCTCGAAATTTGCATATATCTAATCGCATATATGAAAGGGACTGACCAGCTGACTAAATGAATTCTAGATTTATCCTTTTCATAGGTCCCTTCTTAATCATCAACCCTCAAGTAGTTATAGGGAAACTAAAAACTACTTCACAGAAAGCAAGAAACCCCTGAGACTCAGAAAGTTTCAGTAGCTTGTTCAAGGTCACATGCCAGGACCCATGCCCGTTTTCTCAAACCAGAGCGCATATGGATCTGTATTCTGATAGCAGAGGGTCTGGGCATTGTGATACTTGGAGGCTAGTTTTTTAAAATGCCAGATTGGCTCACACAGTAATAAATGTGGCATCTGGACACACTGCAAAGAGCCCAGGTCATAATGGCTGGCATGGCCGTAGCCAAGCACTACCTGTGGGATGTCTTCATGCTCATCTTCTAAAGACTTTTGTCTGAGAATCTGTGGTCATCTCTTAGTTCTGTGGAAAAGATGGCAGTCAGAATCACTGTGGCGAGTAGACCATCTGTCTCTGCTAAGAGCCAGAAGACGGTATGGAGAATCCGATGGAGAAGAAAGGCGGAGAGTCTACCTGGCTTAGAAGTCAAAACTACAGCCACTGGGTAAAAACTGGAAGCAAGCAGATCCAAGCTCAGTAGAAAGAGGAAATATCTTCCAATTAATCTTGCCAATATGATGGGAAACCCTCTGTACTGGCTGGTTTTGTGTGTCAACTTGACACAAGCTGGAGTTATCACAGAGAAAGGAGCCTCCTGTGAGGAAATGCCTCCATGAGACCCAGCTGTAAGGTATTTTCTCAATTAGTGATCAAGGTGGGAGGGCCCAGCCCATTGTGGGTGGTGCTGTCCCTGGGCTGGTGGTCTTGGGTTCTTTAAGAGAGCAAGCTGAGCAAGCCAGGGGATGCAAGCCTGAAAGTAACATCCCTCCAGGGCCTCTGCATCAGCTCCTGCTTCCTGACCTGCTTGAGTTCCAGTCCTGACCTCTTTTGGTTCTTTTGGCGATGAACAGCAATGTGGAAGTGTAAGTTGAATAAACCCTTTCCTCCCAAACTTGCTTTTTGGTCCTGATGTGTGTGCAGGAATAGAAACCCTGACTAAGACACCCTTCCCCCCCCCCTTTTTTACGGTGGCAATAACCAGGTAATCACAGACAATCACTACCACCAACAGACTGTACATATTGGGTTAAATCACATAAAATCATGAAAGTGAACAGTCACTTTCGACCTATAAAAACAGTCATTTTGAGTCAGGTAAGCATAAGGAATAGCCTAGAACCTGGGGCTCCTCCTCTTAATGACCCTCAAACTTAGATTCCATCCAGTCATAGAATAGTTATATCTGGGTAAAAAACTGGAGCAGTTGATCTGGCATGAACCTGCTTTGAGTGTGTGCACAATAAGGCAATAATTGGATATGCAAATGATTAAAATCTGCTGCATTATGGGAAGGGACATGCACAGTAAGGAAAGGCTCATGTAATCCAAGTCAAACTAGAGATCCACCCAGACCACACCCATAACAACCAAACTCCTTCTTTTGAACCCCTCAGGGGGAAACCCCCAACAGTTGTCAGGGTCCTTCACTCACGTGTCTCACTGCCAGTTTTGAGTTTCCTCTTTTCTGATTTTCATCACTTCTTCGCTTTGGATAGTTTCCCTATTATTTTGCGATCTTCATCTAGCTTTATTTTACTTTCAACAAGATATTGAGAGTTCAGAAATGTCCAAACTGGACTCCAACCGCCATAACAATTTATTCTATCTTTCTACCTCAGAACAGTTTTCAAAACCCACACTGTCTCCTCTGCTTCCGTGTTCTACCAGGACAGCTCACCACTTTTCCTCGAGGCTCCTCACTGGGTCTTAGGTACCCAGTCTTGCCTCAGGCTCTTCACGGCTGCACTGCCTTTGTCTGGAATTGTCTTTTCTCTAGATAAATGCCCGGCTTACCTCACTTGTAAGCGACCTTACAGCCCCTTCCTGATCAAGCAGCATCAACAGCCCACTTTCCTGTCTACCCTCTGTGTTTACAGCTTTTTATCTCTGTGTCCTTAGCACTTCCTTCTCTGGTGGTCAACCTATTTATTGTCTCTTCCCCCAATCCAATTATGGTTATGAGAGAGGGCCTGCATTTGGTTCTTGGTGTCATCCTGAGGGATGGATATTGAGACTAAGTACATGGCAAATGGTCAACCAGCATTTGTAGCATGGATGGAAGAATAGTTTTATCAATGAAGAAACCAAGACCGAGAAGGAAAGGCCAAAGGATTTCCCCAAAGGTGCAGGGACTGGGAGACTTTGTATAAAGATTCCATACTCTATACAAAGCCACGCTGTGTCCCTTGATGGGCTTGATGCAGAGCCCCATGTGTCTTCTCTGAGCCGAAACGAATGCTTTTGCCTAATTGGGTCAGACGGCCCAGAGCTGCCTACAGACGTTGAGGTTCTGTGTCACGTTGTTAAGTATTCATTTTGGTGAGGGAATGAATTGTAGCCATTCTGAGGAGAGCCGGGTTTGGGGTGTCCCTCAGCCCCAGTCTTGTGTAATTCCAAGGAGCCAGCCTCTGCTAGAAATGTTGACAGGACACTGTTTAAAAAGGTGCCTTAACCAATGTGTCTTTTGGGAGAAGGGAATATTGATCTGGGTCTCAAAATATGAATTGTGCCCAGGAGGAGCCTGCAGGGAGAGCACAGGAGAATAGGCATTTGTGCAGAGGAAGACAAGACAAAGCTCCTAGTCCAGTTCCGGCTGCTGCAGGTTCTGTTCTCCCCAGGAGGTTGCCTCTGTGCGGATAATTACAACACATAAAGGAAACAGGAAAGTGAGCGCTAATGAACTGATTTTTCTTTCTCTTCCCCTAGGTGCTTTTTTTTTCTTTTTTCCAAAGAACTGATCCTTTGGATTTAGAACCCTGGGGCCTGGCAAGCTAGGACCTATTAAGCCCAGCTGAACAAGCACTTTCTACTGTCAGGTCATGGCTAGAAGAGCATTTGCACCAGGCTGTGGGGCGTGCGGTATGGGATGATGTTACCGGTGTGGAATGCTACAGTGTTACCAGTCCCAGACAACTCACATTTGGACTGCATCCCGAAACTTACAAAAGGCTTTTGTATATCTCATCCCATGGAGGGCTCAAAGAAGTTTAGGGACAAAGGCAAGGTAGCTCAGAAAAGCGTGGGACTCACCTGTCATGTATCACCCAGTTACACCCAGCACTGCTTGCCTTTTAACCTAGACCTCATTCTGGAGTTGATACTTCTTTCTGACCCCCCAGGGCAATTGCTGACATCCCCTCCCCCCATGTCTAAGATAGGAACAAAGGATAGAGATGGGCAGAGATGCCTACTACCCCTCTCTTTCCTCAGAAAAGACAGCATGAACTAAGGTTTCAAATTCTAAAACTAGGCAGGTTCGGTAAAATGGAGACTATAAGCAATCTATTTCTATTTCACAGAGGAGAAGAGAGAGATGTGGAGGTGTAATTTTCCTGAAGAAAACAAGCCGTGAAAGGCAGGATTTTAACACTGTGTTAATGAAGATAGCATTCGCTGGCTTACAGCAATGGGTAACCACAAAGCACCAGGCTCCTGGGAGCTGGGGGCATGCAGGGGTAGAGCCCTGTTCAGCACACACAAGGCCCTTGATTCGACTTCCAGACAACTCCCAATTCAATATCATAGTAAACAATGAAGATTAATTTCTCCCTCAACACCCATGTTTTTCATGAATTGACAAAGGGACTCTGCTTTGCACAATCCCTCAGGGGCCCAGGCAGAGACCCCTGCAACGCTCAGCACCTGGAACTGTGAATGGACACTAAGAAGCTCTTTGCCTTAGGAAACACTGACTCCTAATTTAGCCTCACAAGATCACTAGACACAGGACTTCTGCCTTCGTTGTGTCTGCTGTCACCCTTTACTTTTGATCACCTGTTTAACTCTACGCACATGTGTGCCAATCATTCAAAGAATGCCTATCAAGTTTGTCTTATCCTTCAAAGACCAGAGACAAATCACCTTAAAGTTCCAATTGCTCTGACTTCACAGCAGACATTTGCACAGCAGAGATCGCCCAAGCCCCATCAGACGAGGATGACTAGGACGCGGTCATCTCCTGGGAATCTGATTGATCCTTTCAAGTGCTGTGGTGGTCTGAATCGTTTTGGCCCCCGTAGACTCATGTGTTTGAATGGTTGGCCCATGAGGAGTGGCACTACTAGGAGGTGTGGTTCTGGAGTAGGTGTGGCTTACTTGGAGAAAGTGTGTCACTGTGGGGGCAGGCTTTGGGGTCTCCTACGCTCTGGATCCACACAGTGTGGAATCCAGTCTCCTCCTGGTGTCTGTGGAAGTCAGTGTCCTTTTGCTGCCTTCAGGTCAAGATGTAGAACTCAGCTCCTTGTACTTGGGAGCTTCCATGCTTCCTGCTATGATGATAATGGACTAGACCTCTGAAACTGTAAGGGAGCCCCAGTGCAATGTTTTCCATTATAAGAGCTGCCTTGGTCATGGTGCCTCTTCCCAGCAATGGAAATCCTAATTAAGACAAGTAGTGACGATGATCAGGATTTCTTTGGACCACTTTACAGAGCCAGAACTGAGAAAATGATCAACCAGACCATACTTTAATCGGCATTTCTCAAGCGTACTTCTTTGCCTGTTCACCCCGGTTCTTCCTCTATTTAACCTAAGCCTCATGTTACTACTTTGTAAACCTGGGAGGGAGTCCCTGGATCCCTTTATTTGTGGGTAATCGATCCATGTCCATTAGATCTCCTCTTTAACATTATCCATCTCTTGTTGTATATATAGGAGAGGCTGAACCTACCATGTTCAGACCTATGAGGCCCGGGTTTTCACCCTTGAAATTCGAACAGCATAGTTAATGAGCTTCTGTCCCTAAGACAGGAGGAAGAAACTGAAACAATGAAATGTTTTGGTCTGGAATTGACGTATCATTTCCGTTTATAGCATACTGACAAAAGGTAATCAAGTCAGCACCGTCAGAGACTCAGCAAGAGAACTGGGCACCAGTACCTACTGGCCATGGCTTCTCGGCTTGGCCTTGGCAGAGCCAAAGCTCTTCTTGGTAATCTGTACCTCCTCCAGCTTGAGTACTGGTTAAATTCCCCTAGGCACTGTATGTCATGGATATGACTTCTCTCTCACTGCATTCCTCCAGCACACAGGGGTCAACTCTACTGTTCTGGGTGATGCTAAATATTGCAGACAAGACGCTTACCTCTGATCCCAGCACTCGGGAGGCAGAGTCAGGAGGACTGCCACAAGTTCCAGGACATCCTACTCTGCATAGTGGGCATCTTGTACTGTAGAGTGAGAGCATGTCAAAAATAAATAGACTTATAGGCATATGGGAAAGTAATGCATTGCCTCTGCCTCTAAACCTACTATCCAGTTATTCAGTGCTAAGGCTTACGGGACACAGTGACATTGCCTTTAATCTCAGCACTTTCGAGGAAGAGGCCAGCTAGGCATAGGGAGACCCTGTGGGGCAGTGGACTGTGCCAGGAAACTTGGTAAGGTCGAGTGGGTTCAGAGACCCTGGAACCCATTCTAGGACGGTAGGTGTCATCTTGCTCCCTACCAGATTCTTGGCCCAGAACATGACCACACTCTACATAAGGATGTGACCAACGGTCTCAAAGCCCAGAACAGAGTTTTTATGCTAATGAGGTATCTAGAGGGGACTTGAGGGTTTAGTCAATAAGCTTCCCTTCCCAGACATTCCTTCCTGCAAAAAGATATTTAATCTCTGGTCCACCTTGAGGAGGTGGTATGTACCCATTTTCCATGATGAACAATCAATAAACAGTCTAGAACCAAGGACTGTCTCGTTCATCAAGAACCACAGTGGGGAGCATGGAGAAACCCTTGTCTACAGAGCTTCATAGCCTGTCTCCTGAAGAAGGCCTCTTCCTGCTCCCAGAAAATAACTGTTGATTTGTCCTCTAGCCCGTGGGCCTCCTCCGTTCCTAACTCCTCCATAACTTCCAGCAGCATCTGGGTGTATAGGAGTCTGAGAACCCCCAACACCAGCCCCTCTTAGGCCTGGGAGGTGGGGTGGGGGCTTCATTCTTGATTCCATGCAGTTTCCAGCAGTGACTGGATGACCAGGAACTTGGAAGCCCCAGCTTTGGTCTCAGCCTGTGTCATTTCTCATTCAGGCTGAGGCCCTAGTCTAGGCTGCATTCTCCTACCCCATGAGCCTTCCTCCTAACCCATCACCTGACAGGCAGCATCTCCTGTTTAGCCTGCCCAAGCAGAGTTCTTACACCCCAGCGGTGTGCTGAACCATAGGACCCTGTCTTTTTGTTTTGTTTAGTTTGTGTTTTTGTTTAGTTTTGTTTGATTGATTTTTGAGACAAGGTTTCTCTGTGTAGCTCTGGCTGTCCCAGAACTAGCTTTGTAGACCAGGCTGGTCTTGAACTCACAGATTCACATGCCTCTGTTCCCAAGTACTGGGATTAAAGCTGTTGGCCACCATACCCAATGAGACTGTCCTCAAATGAGACAAACACATCAACAAAACATCTAAACAACAAAAAAGTAAAGTGTTTATGTGTCAGACACAAATCCTATGATCAAAGCAGAAATGATAAATCAGTGTGTTTCAGTCTGAGGCTTCCCAGGGTGGGGAAAAGGGTGATTAATGAGCTAAGCAAGGTACTTTTTGGCGGGGGGCTTTGAGGTGGACTCTCCAAACGTGTAAACTTTGGGAAAGGAAAGGTCAGGGGCCCTTCTGTTAGGCGATAGCCGAAGCAGAGGTCACAGGACAAAGGACTCACTTCCATTTGACTGGGTCAAAAGGTGGAGTGAGGGAAACAGGTGCTCGGTCTGATTCCTGGGGAGGATGATTTGAGGTAGTGTCCTGGAGGACTCAGAACTTCACGCTTTGATGGGAAAGTGCAGAAAGACACTGTCTAAAGCTAGACCAAGAGCTTGTGTCCTGAGCCTGGAAACCTCGAAAGGAAGGAGTGGCTGTTAAAGACTCATAAGGCTTGATGGTAAGGGCTATGCCTTACTATTTGTCCTTGAGCCTTAGGGGCATCTACGAGGGGCTGGAACCAGGATGGGACATAACACATAGAAATAAGTATGGCTTGCATAGCCTTCTTGGGGTTCAGTAGGTTTAGGTCTTTGGAACTCTAGGTGAGGTGCTATACAGTCTTGTTTCACAGTAATGATGGCCCTGTGCAGAGTTCGAGCACACGCAGCACAGGAAGCTTCCTGCCCAACACCATGTGACCTGATCACTTGGGCCTCCATCTCTGTAGGCCTAGCTTTGCATTTTGCCCACTTCTTTTTGCTTCTGGATCCAAGCTGCTGCTTCTTTCAGAATAAATGAATCAACAACAACAAAATAAACACCCCCCCCCCCCAAAATAAACAGTGTCTGTATCAGTTCAACTTACCTGACTGGCCTCTAGAGTCACCTTGCATTGGGCCTCACTTCTTGGCCACATGCCGTGGAATGCCAACCCCTGTGGCAGCTGCATTCTCTCCTGGGATAAATCTGCTGTGATGTAATCTATAACCTTTGCAAAGAGCTTGTGCCTGCTCCCCGTCCTCACCCTGGCGCCTCATACCCGATGCATGCAGGACAGGAACTGTACCAAGAGAGCACTATTCCCGGCTGCTCTTTCTTTTCTCACACTGTTTCTAGCTGTGTTCAGTGTTGCCTGTATATAAAAAGGCTGCCAGGGACAGTCTTGACTCTTCTTGGCCATTAACCCGATGGAGATAACAAAGCCTTGAGTTTCTCTCATGACTTATGGAATCGTTATCTGAAAGCCGCTCTGCCAGTGTTTAAACACTACTGTGAAGTCCGACCCCGGCCCATGAGTGTGCACTGGTGTGCCATGAGCTCCTGCACTTGCACTAAAAGCTCACAAGGTAGCAACCCCGAAACTGCTTTTAACCCGGGCCACAGCATTTTAGCGTACAAGCCAGCCCAGATACCCGCTGACTCCCGGTCTCTGTGGGATTCGAACTGTGGAAGCAGAGGCTCCTGTCTCTCCATCTTCACAGCCAGACATGGCGTTGAGCATTGAGCCCCCGCCTTGTCCTAGAGCTGCCAGAACTGGCCTCAGACTTCTCTAGTGCTCGCAAACCGGTGAATAAAATGCTTATCGCATGGCCTGGAAGAAGTGCAAATCTATAACTTTTGCAACCTCAATCTTCACCCACTCTCCCCAAAACTGAACCATGTACCCAAAACTGAGCAGGTGTTTAAAGTAACTAATTGCCCATGTATTAAAATAACCACAAAACATGGTACTTTTTAAAACATTTATATTTATATATATAAAATTAAATATATAATATATAGTGTGTGTTTGAGACTAAAAATATAGTACACAATATTTTTTTTAAAAAAAAAAAAGGGAAAAAAATGTCAGAATAGGAAAAGGCGTAAAGGACACACAGATACACATCGCTAAAAATCTATGATGGTTCATCCTAACAAAAATACTTCTTTTCCTCTTAGTTGTCATCATGGATCCGTTTACGAGGAGGATTTTGGTAGAGAAGATTCAACCGGCGTCAGGATGGAGATAGGAACCCCAGGAAAGACTGGGGTCGGCAGTTAAAAGTGGAGGCAGCACAACCTTGTGTATCATCTTTGCTAAGAAGCCTATGTATTTGATGGTATCAGCAAACTGAATGCTCCCCTCTTCCTGCCGCCCCCTGCTCCCTCCAGTCCTGGTGTTCCCAGGGATGATGGACTGCTCCTGAAACCAATGGAAGATCCCAGCTACTGGTTCACAAAGGCCAGTGGTTGTGGACGTTAAAAACCTAAGATGTGGTTCTAGGACTGGTAAGGGGAGTTCTGTGCATACAAAATTATTACTTTCGTTGAGAGCAGGTTTGCACCAGGACTTCCTAGTATGGCCTCTGTCTTCTGGGCAACGATTATTTTCCTCTGGGAAAGGAACCTGCGGCTCCCTCACAGTGATGCAGGAAAACTAAATGCTGCACCCTCCTCTCAAATCCATATAACAAGCCGCAGACCTCAGCCCTCTCTACTGCCCCACACGGGTGGTGTCAGCAGCAAGCTGAGGGAGGTTAGACAGCACTGGTCAGAATGCACTGTCTTCAGGAGAGGAGGGGGAAAAATCACAGGGAGAAGGGAATGTTGTGTTTTAGGTGACAGCTTTAGAGTCCTTTCATAACAGTCAATACATTGCCAGTGGAGTCTTGAGGTCTGTGTCCCCAGGGTTCTACCATCAGTGCTAGGCTCGATGGGTATAGATAGAGCTTGGGCTTAGATTCCACAGAAATGGAATAGCAGAGAAATCAGGTGTCTTGAGCCTGCAGTGGCCTTGGGATGTCATGTAATTCACCCATAGGGACAGAACTGCTCACACAGCAGGATGAGGCAGTGACTAAGCCAGCAGACTTTACATGTCCAAACACGGTCTTTGGCTTTAACATGAGTTTCTATAAATCCCGATTGCCTAACATTGCTATGTAGGGGGCCAAGTATTCACCGGTCACCCAATTCCACCTTAGGGAGCCCAGGAGCTGTGGCTCCTGACAGAGCACAAGGGGGCAAGACACAGGTTGACACGCCTTGTATCACCCAGAATCTTGTTAGTCGAGCTCATCTTTCTCATTTTGACCCAGACATTGGTGAGAGCTGAGCATTGCCCCATTCCTACCAGCTTTCCTCTCTCTTTCCCGCTCCATGCATAGTCTGTTAGACTTTGGCAGTGGTGGGGTAGGGTGGGCACCAGGATCCAGCAAGCAGGCCAGGCTCTCTACAAAGGGCCAGGTTTATCCATAGCCACAAGAAGTTATTGCATATGCAGTTTATGTCAGAACCACTAACCCCCTTCTTCCCTCTAACGCCATCCCTTTCAGTCTACAGGAAGGGGTCAACTGCTCACTCCTGCCTTCTGGTTCAAGACTTCGAGGACTGTAGGCTTCACCTTGCTTGGTGAATAAGGAGAGTGGTCTCCAAGATGACCGTTCCTGAAGACTGAAGTGAAAGACTGTCTCCCCAAGTCTGCATCCATAACTGAGCCCTACCATGATCACAGCAGCCTACTGAATCTAACAGGAGAGCAACACAATAGCTTCATTTCACTCAGGGTTAGGGTGACAGACAAGATCAAAAGGTTGGTGGTTAAAGCTCCTTCTAGCAGGCAGTGACTCTCCTGCCCCAACCTTCACCTCGATTGCTTACTGTTCCTGAGGGATGGGCAATCTGCCTCCTCAGATGAGCACAGCCAAGAGAGAACAAGCAGCTCTAGGCAAAGACCGGAAGATGGAAGCGAGGAAAAGGAGGTACCATCAGGTACTCAGCAAATGGCGGCTGCAGAATGGAATCCTGGACCGCTTGACTCTTGGATCATTATTTCTTCAACTAGAGCGATACACTCAGGGTGCTTAGACTCAAAGTACCAACAAGCTGGAAGACTCCAGCTTCAGACGGAAGGGCCCCGTGATTAAGAGACTTTCAATTCCCACAACAAGCAACACCGGTCATTCAGCAGGGCCCACCTCTGATTCTGATTGCGGAATGTGAGGGGCAGGGGTCTGTTGTTGCTTCCCGTCCCTTGCATGATGCTTGACTCCCACAGTTTTCCTTAGTGATGCTCTGGTTTCCATAGGAGGGACCTACTACTTAAATCAGAGAGAAATAAGATAGTCAAGCCAAACCCCAAACAAGATGATTACTTTAGGGAGTATTGCTGTTTAAAATGCCACTCTATTTAGACTTCAAAAGTCTATACAGGATGTTTGATCACCCACGGCTTCGGGTGTGAGTGAAACTGAAAACCTGCACAAATCCATATTCACTAGAACCTACACTGCAAACACACTGCCTCCCTGAGCTCTCGTGAAAGCGAGAGTCTTCTGAACCGGGATACAGCTATGAGTCTGTCACTGCTGCAGGAAGGGCCGCTCTGTGTGGAGAAGAGGACGCAGCAGCTGCCTGCCTGCCAGCCAGGCTGGAAACGGCTCTCCTTGATTCCTGGACATTACCTGGTCCTTATCGGAAAGGAGATGGCAGGGAATGTCACCCTACAGACCCATCTAGAGGGTTAGTGATGGAACGGGCCTAATGAACAGGTAAACATGACTAACGAATGGTGACCAATGAGAAGAAGCCAGGAGTATTCTGGGAATACTTCCTCCTGTCAGGCAGGCCTCAGCGGGGCTGTGGACGGAAGACTCCTGTTGGGCAGTTGGTTTCTTGGGAAGGTGAGGCTGAAACACTAGTTACAGGTTCTCTTTGGTCAGAAGGTGGTAGATGAGACGTGGGATGGAATGTGTGGGCACTCATGTGTGCAGAATGTGTGGGAAAGACAACATGGCCTATGGAATTCAGTGCCTGGTGTGTTCTTCTGCACTAGGATCACCATCTCGGCCGGTAAGAATTTTCCGGCGGCCATTTCCCGGCCCCCTTCCCCTCCCATCCTCTTCATTTGTCTCTCCCTGGATGCTAACATGGGACAAGCTGAAATTCACAAGGTCCCTGCTCCCCACACAGGGACATCCTCACAAACCTGACACTCAAGGCACTGAAAATGAAAGAAGGAATGTGATTGGGTGGGATGGGGCCGGTGAGGAGGAGACGAAACCAAAATTTGTCTGGATAAAGCCCCTACCACGCTATCTGCAAGGCAGTTTCTAGCTACGGTGAGTAGTTAGACCGAGTAGGATGGTAGAGCCTGAGGCTCGGGACACTGCTTCGCCCTACAGAATCCACCAGTAGGCAGGTCTCACCATTCAGATCGTATGTACTAGAATCAAAGTGCTCAGAGACTCAGCTAGAGCGATACGAGGTGTCAGGAGCCTGCTGGAGGGCGGGCGCCCCTTTCCTTTCCATAGGGACTTGTGTATAGTGGGGAAACCCTACAACTTTTCTTTCCAAAGGAGGTTTTATTGCTTTTGAAAGACAGCCCCATGAAAAGCAGCCTCTGCTCTACTCAGCTCTCCAAGGCTCAAGAGTCAACACCAAGAAGTGGGGCCCAATACCGTTTAGAAGAAGGAAGCTTGTGTGGCCCCCACTAGTGCTGGACCTGGAAACTGCCATGCACTACACAGTGGCCCCTTGCCTGTCAACCAGGACTCAGTCCTGACCGCGACTTGCTCACATCCAGGACACATCTTGGCTGGTCCAGCACAAAGCTGAGAAGAAAGGAATCAGTGATCCTGGGGATTTTTTGAAGCCCTCTTCACTCAGACAGAGAGCCACAGTAGCAGCCAGAGTGATTGGTATTTTGACCCCAGCTGACCAAGGGCTGGATTTGAACTCATTGTTCCATCTGTAATCCCCTGAGATGGGAAAGATGAACACAAGGTATAAAGAAATCAAGACCGGGACTGGTGCGCTCTCCTACGTTCCAGCGGCCTGCCCATCTCGGCATATCTCCATGACCACCTACGGGAGCCCAGAGAAGCAGGACAGAAGGAAATGACAGACTGTGCTCCTCTCCTCTCCTCTCTCCTCTCCCCTCCCCCAACCTCCCCTCTCCTTTCCCCATGCTTGGGTCGGGCAGAACAAAGGTCAGAAGAGATATCCTCCTGAAGAAGAGGGAAAGGCGGGCCGGGAGACTGGGGGCATGAAAGCACCATCCTTGGGATGGGGTGTTACTGGGAGACCTGCTCCTCATTTGTGATGGCCAGGAGGAGAAAGGCTGGGTCCACGACAGGAGCAACGAGCAATGTCCCTGAATGTCAGGGAATGCTGGGAAGCCATCTCCTCTGCCCCGCAGAGATACCCCAGCCAGACTCCAGCCTCTACACGTGAGTCTGCATGCGCTGCTGGAATCGCTGGCCGTAGTCTGAGTGTTGAGAGGTGTAGGAGAACCGAGTGGCGGTGGCATACTTGCCAATAGGGTCATAGGCTTCATAGGGGGTCCTCTCCAGGCCAGAGGGGGGGGCCTGGGGGTAGCCGAGACGGTAGGTAGGATACCCAGCTGCCCCGGGAAAGGGGTGGGAGTTGAACTTCTCATAGTTCTCGTAGGACAGCTGGCTGGTTGTGTCGGTGCCACCCGGAGCAGAAGGGCCAGGGGGTGTGGGCTCTGTGCCGTAGTCAGAGGCAGGGGCTCGGCTGTACGTACTCAGCTGGGCATAACCACTGGAGTGGGAGAGGCGGGATGATGGGCGCCCATCAAAACGAGTAGGGCCAGGGGCACGGTAGTCAGCATACAGCACCGCCCTGGAAGATGGGCGATCTTCGTGGGCACGCACGTTGTAATAACCATTGGTTGGATCCTGAGGGCAATAAGAGAAGAGCATAAGAGTGGGAACTTCTCCCAGGATAATAAGCTCTCATGGGACTTCTGCCCATGTCCACCCTACCCACATCTCCTTCTCTTCTCACCAGTACCTCTCTCTCTTCTGTTCCTTCTGCAGACCTCCTGACCACTCCTCCCTGGCTGTCCTCACCTCCCCCTGCAGACCCTCCTATCCCATTTCCGAGCCAGTCCTTTCCCTCACCTTCATCTCATACTCTTCCCGGGTATCAATGGTGTCACAGTGCAGGTCCTGTTTCAGATCCACATCATCCTTAAAAGACTAAAGAACAGGTATGGGTGTCAAGAGACAGACACAGTTTCTACCCACTTTACGAGGCTCGGAGGCCTCTGGCTAAAGGAGGCTCTAGGGTTGGGGCAGGCTTGTCTCCCACCGTATAGGTTGAGGTAGGACACCAGAGACCGGGCTTCTAGCATTAATTTTGTTGCTAGTGTGTAATATGATATCTTGAGCATAACACTGCTACTGTTGGGAAGGGTAGTCTCAGCTCAGAAATGAGGTTGAACCAAAACTATCTACAGTTGTCTTCTACGTGAGGGAAGGATGAGGCAAAGGGAATCGGAAGGGGGAGGGGAGAGGAGGAGAGGTAGCTAGGCATATGTATGTGAGGGTCTGTATGAGTAAGTGTGCATGAGGGTACCAGTGCGCATACAAGCATGGGCGTGTCTGTTTGTGAGCGGGTTGGTACACAGGAATTGGGGTAGCAGGAACAGGTTAAACTCACAGAGGAAGAAGAGGTAACAAGTTATTAAAAACTGGTGGGGCCAGACATAGGGCTATGAAGGGCCTAGGCCACAGAGAAAGAAAGAAGCACTATCCTCACCGAGTAGATGGCTTTCATGACCCGAGTTGCTGTGGAAATGCTGGTGGTATCATCCTCCCGGTCAGAGTGCATTGTAAGTGGCTCCCGATTCACTGTCTCTACCTTGATGTCCAACTTCCTCAACGTCACATCCTTTCGACCTAGGGCAGGGAGATGTGGCTGGGGGCTTTCTACCGGTTTACACTGTTGATTTCTAACCCCCACCCCTGACACGACCTTGAGGGGTAAGGTTGGGGGATGAAGGGCTTGCTGTGGCTGTACAGCGTTTGTACTCACTGCCTTTGCGACGTCGGTAGAGAAAGAACACTAAGGCAGCAAAAGAGAAGACGAGCAGGATGCCAGCACCGATGGTGGCCCCAGCGATGATGCCCACAGGTAACACCTCTATAGACGGGGTGGGGGGGGAAAGGGGGGGAAATAGGAATGAAGATGGAGCCACACAGGGACCTGAAGACTTGGCCACAATATACTAGGGCAACTCTGCATTGTGTACAAAGGTAAGTTTTGCCTGAGCTGGGCTGTGTTGATATCTAAGTCCCAGGTCACACTGGAGAAGAGCTGGGCTGAGTTTGGTTTGAAATCTGTGCTTTAGTTTAACCAGAGTTGACATCAGGGAAGCCAGTGTTCCATCCCAGCCCTCAGTTTGCCTCAGAGCTTTCTCTTCCTCTACCTGGCATACCTTCCTGTGAGCTTGGTCCTTCCCTTGTGGGCAGGGCTGTCTCCAAACTCCAACCTCCACTCCCAAGTTCCTTACCTGCAAAGCTGTGTCTGCTCTACCTGCCCCCCTGTGGCCCAACACTCCCCTCACTTCCCTTAGCTGAGAAGACACCCAAGAACTCCCCCTTTGGCCTTCTCTTTCTGGAATTACTAGTTGGATCCAGACTCTGGTTACAGATCTTCCCCTGTGAGATCCTTCCTAGCTGGGCCCCCACATTACGCTTCTCTGTTCCCTACATCCACTCTGCACCTTTAAACCTGAACCGGTAGCTTTCCCTACAGACATTCCCCAGGGGTTCCTCAGGTTTTCCCATCTCCCTTGTCAATGGCTAGTTCTCAGGAACACACAAGTGCTGGTTTCCCTTCATCAGCCATACCTGTCAAAGCCTAGGGACCTCCTTCATCTTGTCAAAGGTGCCCAGAGAGACTATATCTTTTATAAAACCAAGGATGCTTGAAGGGGTAGGGAAACCTAAGTCTTTACAAATATCCTCTGTTCAATCTTCTCAATAACTCAGTGACATCATGTTGATCTGCTGCGTTTAATATTTCTCAGTCTGGATTCATTTGTTTCTACTACGTAAGTTCCTTCACTAAGAGGAAAGTTTCTTGTGGGTAGGGATAAAGTTCTGTTCGTGCCTGCAACCTTTCCTTCAAGTTCGACACATAAAGATGTTCAAGGAACAGAGTAAATTAATTAGCAGAGCACTAAAGTCAGCTTCTGGCAGAGAGGCCCGAGAGAGCGTTCTCTTGCTTTGAAGCTTGCTACAGAAAGAGAAGATGGAACTCCAGGCTATCCTGGGCAGTCAGCTGACCTCGCTCTTCCAGCTGGATGATGGCTGTGCCTGGTCCAAAGCTGTTCCAGGCAGTGCAGTTGTAGTGGGTCTGGAAGTCGGCCTCCATGACGTTATTGATGGTGAGAGTGGACAGCACACCGCTGCCTGAGTTTGTCCTCTCCACAGTGTATCGTTCCAGTGTCCCCACCTCTAGGAAGTTCTCCTTCCAAGCCCATGCCTGGGGTGGGGAAGGCAAGAAGAGTGTAAGAAAAGGACATGTGGAGGAAGCACATGCCCCAAAGATACCCAATCCACTCTAAGGTAGCCTCACCCCGCACACGTGTGGCCCTCAGGCCCTAGGTACCCTCACCCTAGCCACACCAACTACCGCAAATTGTTGACACTGAACCTCCAGTCCACACGGTAGACATCAGATTCCTCTAGAGAGACCCTGAAGACTGCAACCTTGAAGTTCATGTACCAAGTATGAAGCTAGGGGAGAGGCCCAGGAATTGGCTTCTGCTGTGGTCCCCTGCTCTAAGTGTGACACTGGGTGGCATTTTGTGATGTGGAGGCAGCTCAGCTGGGAAGTCTGGGGTAGGGACTTGAGATCCCTGGGCTCTGTTTCATAGCCTCCCACCCCAGGGCCATCATGGAGGCGTGCTTTCCCTCTCCGGGCCTCTGTTCCTTCATCTCTGCAATGGCAGATGCTGGCCACCGTGGGGCAGTGCCCAGCCTTACGAGTCTAACTGCACACAAGTCTCTTACCGGCGTTAATCAACCCACAGAAACCTGCTCTGCTCTCTGGAGATGCATCTCCCTGCTCTTAATTATGAGTGGGGAGTCAGGAGGCGTGGCCCCCAGGCCTTCCATCCCTGACCTCCCAGCCGAGGCTGTCCTAACTGTGTATTCTCGTGACATAAGGGAGACTCGGGAAGAGGAGCAGCTAAGTGCTGGCTCCTTGCCAGGGATCAGTTCTCCCAGCTCTCTGAGGCAAAGCTCCTGGGAACCACACCGTCTTCTGCCTAGGCAGCTGTGGTAATGAAGTATCCCTGGGCAGCCCTGGAGTTAGCCAAATGGTCATTAAATGTGATGAGGGTTTTGATGGTTAGTGGCCACAGGAGGAATCAATTGTTTATGGTATAGGAGAGAGGAGAGAGGATTGAGGGATGGTCAGGGATTGTGGGAGGAAGGTAGGAGAAACGGGAGAGGAGCGGGACAGGTGGGAGGAGAGAATGAGGGGAGGGAGGGAGGGCAGACTGATGGAAGGAGAGGGGGGTACAAAGAAAAAAACGCAAGGTGGGAAGATGAGGAGGGAGAGAGGAAGGACCTTTGCAAGGAGGGAGCCTACATCACCTGACTCCAAGGAGCTCTACTAGGCTCGCTCTCCCTCCTCTTTTCTTTTTTCTTTTTGAGACAGAATTTCTCCATGTAGCCCTGGCTGTCCTGGAACTCATTCTGTAGACCAGGCTGTCCTCAAACTCCACCCGCCTCTGCCTTCACCACCACTGCCTGGCCCTCTACTAGGTTCCTCACAACTTCGGCTGTAATGACTTTTACACAGGGATGCGGCCTCCCCTGCAGATGAGAACTGCGGTTCAAATAATGAGTTCAGCATCACACGAGTCCGGGAGGAGGTCGAGTCTGAACAGGTAAAATGATACAGAAGATGACAAGGCGGAGGATGACGAGAGCAGCAAAGGGTGGGGAAATGAAGCTGGGCAGGTGGGGCACATCAGGGCTGCCTGTGAAAGCCAACCCAGAACTCACAATTCGATCCGGAGGGGGGGTACTCCCGATGAAGCACTCCACCTTACCGCCATCCCCTCTCACAGCAAACTGCACCGCCTCGCTGGAGATGATAGGGGGTCCTACAGGTAGGAAGACCCAGTCAGGCCAGTCAGATCTCAAGCCAGCGGTGCTCGCTGGACAGGTCCCACCCTCTTAGGGCACTCACCATTCACATAAAGGGGTACCTCTCGCTCAGCCACTCCGATTCGAGGCACTATGGCACGGCAGGTATAGGTGCCAGCATCTGCCTGGGTCACTGACTTCAGCAACAGTTGATTGCTGTTACTCAGGACCTGGGCAGAGAGATTAGCCTCGGGTGGGGAGCCAGGAAGCCTGGGCCCCTGGTTCGGTGAGGGCCCCCGGAATTGGAGGCATGGGAAAGAAAGCATGAAGGGCCACAAGTGAATTCCCAGAAGGTAAACGGGTTCCTGAGTCAGGCTAAGTCTTCCCTAAGCAGAGGTGACGGCTACGGTCATTGTGAAAGAATACAGGTCCTCTCTGATGACTCCTCCCCCACGCTCTTACTGCTAAGCCAGGTAAGCCAGTTCATCCTGAAACTTCTCTTTACAATCCTGGCCCTAACTGTCTAATGAGTCGTTAGAACCGTGCACCTCGGCTTTGGTCGACAGATTCCCCTCCCGCCTCCCATCATTACTGCACTAGATCTGACCACCACAGCACCTGCTCCCTTCGCTCACTTCCCCCTGAGTTCTATGCCAAGTCCAAGGAGACGAGAGATGGCTGACTGCAAGTATCCTCTCCTCTCCCAAACCCCAAGACCTAGAAATGTCCCAGTCTTGATGTGAAAGATCAACCCCATCCCTCCCGTTCTCATCACTGCTCCACGAAGTCTGCCCCCCGCCCCAACCCCAGCACTCAGAATAGGCAGAGAGAGACTTACCATGTTTGAATCCTTCTTGGTCCAGGTGAGGGTGAGGGGGGGATTCCCAACCCAGACACAAGTGAGGGTCACATCAGATCCAATGTCTGTGGTTGTGGGCTTTGGGTAAACTACAATCCGGGGGGCAACTGACAGAGAGAGAAGTGGCTGGTCAGGGTCCCAGGTTCCTGAGAGTCATCAACTCTGATTGGCTGTCTTCTTGCCCCTTATCTCCCATGTTTACCCCTGTCTACCGGGCTAGTGGAGGTTTCCTCCCCTCTATCCAAGGACCTCTGAAGGCCCCTGCTCTCTGCCCCTCCCCTGCGGCTGCCCTCCAGGCTACTCACAGTGAACGTTCACTAAAGTGCTGACATTGGTGCTCCCGACTTTGTTATAAACCTCACAAGACACGGGCTCCGTGAAGAAGGAATAATCAACATTTGTCTCATAGCGACTCTCATGGGCGTCTTCAATCAGGAACCCCCCTTTGGCCCACCTAGAGGATGAGGCAGCATGGATGGGAGATCAGAACCTGGGACTCTCTCGGCTATATTCAGGGACACTAGCCTCCTCCATAGCCCCTCCCCACGCCCCCACCACAACCACCCCAGTCTCAAGAGCCTCTCCACTTACAACGTGCAAAGCACTCCTGAACCCCGACCCTCTCACCTGTAGCCCAAGATCTCTGGGTTGGCTGTGGCCTGGCAGGTAAAGATGACTCGCTCGCCCTCCAGCACTGTCTGGGGCTCAATGGACAGAGTCACTGTAGGAGGGTCTGCAAAGTGCGGGACAGGAGGTCAGGGTCCTTTCTGTCCCCGAGTTTCTCCCTTTCCCTCTGTAACGTGTATATTCATACCACTTTGTATGAAGTGAGAATTCAAGTTTACAAAATATCAGCTATCTCGCTCACCCTTTCTACACAGAGTCTTTTCCCTGGGGGCTCAGGCCAAGAATGATAGTGAAGGAACACATTATCTGATGTAATGACCCGAGGTGGCCACTAGGTGGCAGTGTGGGTTAGTTTAGCTTACTGTGAAGGGCTAGGGTAAGAGCATCCCTAACTGGGAGGAATGCATGGATGTTTGCCAGGGAAGCATACTCTAGCCATGCTAGATGCTCCTGGGCCATATCGTCTTTTCTGCTCACAACTCCAGTAAGCAGGTACAATGCTATACTTAATGCTCCATCTACCAACAGCTATTGTCTGTAGCTTGGGGAGCATTGGTCCTGGGCCCCTAGAATCCTTATTCTGTATTCTAAAGCTGCCTATGTCCCCACTTCATGCAGCCTACACAATGCCCTACTCACGGTGTACATCCAGCTCAATGGACGTCTCCTTGCCATTGGGGATGGCCTCATTCATGCTGCGACAGGTGAATACGCGGCCGATGTCTAGGTCTGTGGGCTGAATGAGCAGCTGGCTGATTGTAGTCTCCCTTTTCCCATCCTTCAGCAGCTCCTGGGGATGGGGGAGATGGAGCCAAGGCTAAAAGTCCCTCCTCTGCTCTCAGAGAAACCAAAGGGAGGACCTTTAAAGAGCACAGCCCCCTCCCTACTCCAACTTCACGGACTGTACTGTTAAGTAGTTGGGTATTTTAAAAAAGGCTTTCTGCAATTTACAGAACAATCGAGCAGAAAGGTAGTTTCCCTCTCTACCACAGCTCCCCGCTTTATCACATCTTACGAGTGTGCAAGTCGTATTTTAACAGATACTCTGGTATTGGTATCCTAATGCTAACTCACTAACGGTGCCCTGAGCATTCAGTCTGTAGTATCGTTTTCTCTGAGCAACCGAGCCTTATTCCTGGAATTCACTTGGCCCACAGTGAGCTCCTCCTTTTCTAGAAAGACTTCTCAGGCCTGTCCAGGCCCCTGGGCTCTCTCCTGCCTGAACCGGTAACACTTACAGTTAGGGTGCCTTACATCGACCCTACATGTCCTGTGTTTCAGTGGTGGGTCTAAGGTCCTAGAGAACCAAGACAGGAGACAGATTCAACAGTTCAGAAGCTTATGGGCTCAGTGACACTGCAGTCATTTTCTATATTGTCACCCACCTAAGGAAACCACACTGTGAACAAGAGAAAGGCCTCTCATTCAGACAGCCATGGGAGCCTCTCTAGGGGACCACAGCAGCACCCAACTGATGCAAAACACAGTGATCTTTGGAATCACCAGACTTAAGAGAATCCCAGGTTAAGGCGGGAATGATAACAAACACTATTAGCAAATCAACTTGTTTGGCTGCCAGTGTATTTTAAAACACGTAGCCCCCACCCCCACCCCACCCCCATCCAGGAGAAAAATAACAGCTTTTGATGGTTAAAAAAAAGAGCTGGGCCCCACTGGGGTCAAATTAACTTTTACGAAATGGTGAGAAGGAAGATGTTTGCTCACAATGGAGGTCACAATGAGCCAAAGCCAGAATCCAAGCTCTCCACCCTCCCACTCTAGGAACACAGCTGGGCAGTTTCTCTCCCCACAGGGAGACACCGCTCATGGTGCCCAGCCAAGGGCAAGGTGCACAAACACGCCGACCACTGCCATCAGGTTTGCTGTGTGATTGATTCTGGGTGAGTGACTTAGTCCTTCACCTGCCATACCTTCCCCACCCGAGAAGGAACACAACCCTGGCTTCTGCAGCCTTTTCGCCACGCAGAAGGAAGAGGGTAAAGGGTCAACAGTGCAGCCAGACTCAGGGACAGAACGCCAACTTCGCTGCTTGCTCTCTGTGTGACTTCGGGCTAGGCCCCTGACTTCTCTGACCGTTAATTTCCACCTTTGTAAGTTAAAAGTAACAGCGGCTTTATGGGACTGCTCTGAGGTTTAAGAGAAATTGCCCATGAAGTGTTTGCCATGCACAGTCCCTAGTGCACAGGAGGTACTTATGGAATGGCACAGTGAACCTGGAAGTCCATTTATCTTCTCTGGGCCTCAGTCTTCACAACTGTATGATAAGAGTTGGGTCAGATGGCTTAAGGGGCTTTATCACATCTGCCCCTGTATGAGGTCAGACCTCTGGGAAAGGGGAGAGAACATGGAGCTGGTCTAAGAGGGGCCAGAGGAGAAGGCAGGTTCTCACCGTGCTAGTCACAGCCCCCTCCTGCTGTGTCCCATCCCGGAACCAGATGATGGTGGCAGCAGGCTTGGCATTAAATGCTCGGCATGTGAGGTTGTAGGGGGTGCCTGCTTGCAGCAGAATCACCGGGCCCCCATCAATCCTTGTGTCCTCTGGAGGAACTGCAGGGAAGAGGAGAACAAAATCAGCTCAGGATGCCTGTGCCCCCTGCCACCGAGGTGTCCTTCCTCCGCATGTGTCCCCTCAGCAGGGCAGTGCCACCCGAGCCCTACTTCCAATCACTCTACACAGCGCTCACACGGGACTTCACCCAAAGGCCACATCCCTTCTCAGCTCGCGGGCTACTCTCTCCCAGCGGCTCCTATTGTCTGCTACTGTACTCACCACTGTTGCTCAAGGATAGCATAGAGGGCTATCTCAAGGCCTTGAATTCAGATCATACCCTGGGGAAGGAAGGGTGTCCTTGCGTCTAGCCCCGTCCATCTGCCTGGAACGGCCGGATGGTCAACTCTATCCACTACACCTTTGGCGGTTAAGGCTTTTCTTCTGCTCGAACACCTCCAGAGGGGCATGGGTTCTCAGGCACCAGTCTCCTGTTTTAGGGTCCTTGAGCCACACCCTGCAGACCTTTACCTCCTCGCTTTGCTTCTGCTGTTTCTGCATGAGGCATGCCCTCTCTCAGAGCTGCTGTTGGTCAAATCCTATCCAGGGGATGCAGAAGGCTCCAAGTGTCCACGTGCAGCAGTACCGAGAGTTAGCTGCCCAGTGGTTACTACTGGTGATTGTCTCCCCTACTTTAACCCCTTGGGAAAGCTCTCCGCTGCCTAAGGCATGGCTAAAACCAAAGCTCAGTGCGCTTAAGGGACTGAGCTGCTGTCCGTTTGGTTTTAAGAAATACCGTGCCTTTTCTTATACCGTGGCCACAGGCTTCTAAACGTTAAGGTGTGCCAAATCCTGTGTTTCCAAAGGCCAGGCGTCCTAAAGTTCCCTTAAGACAAGGGTTCTTCTTTTTTTAAATAAAATACTTATTTATTCATTCAGTTAATTAATTTGAGACAGAGACTCATTATGTAGTCTAGCCCTGCACTGAATTCATTTTTTTCTTCTTCTGAGAATAATAAGAGTAGGGAGACTGAGAGGAGACTTCTAGAGGAGACGCTTGAGGGGGAGACCTTGGGAGGTCCACAGAGCTGGAGGCAGACAGGGCTGTCCTGGCGTGGGTGAAATGAAGGTCTCTGTGCTGGAGGCACAGTTGCTGACACAGCTTTCTGTTCAATTTGTACATGTGGAGTGGCAGAGTGGAGAAGGGATGGAATTTAGATCAGTGCCCTTCAGATCCTGGCACCTCCCTTTCCTGTCACGTGGTCTTGGTTGAGCTAAAGGCGCTGAGCCTGTTTCTGGAGCCCTAACGAAGTCCCCTCACCGAGCCAGTGTGAGGTCAGTGAAGACTGCAGAGCACAGCATGCAGGGTACTATGATGTATCAAATGAACTTTTTTATTATGAGGAAATGGTTCTAAGGCTTCTGTCAGCTAATTATCCCTCAGTCCTGGTTCTTCCCCTGTCTCTGCTCCCGTGACAAGCGACTCCAGTGACAGGGGCAGGATTGTGGACACAAGAGGAAGAAACTTGAGAAGTAGAGCAATGGGGAAGGCTCTCCCGGTCTGCCTGGCTCTCTACAGTGGCGCCTTCCTACCATACTCAGGAGCTGAGCTCCTATCTGTGCAGAGACGTTGGGTTCTTGCTACAAACCGTTCCCTCCCACTGGGCCTTCTGCCCTTGCCATGTTTCTTTTCCCTCCACTCAGGCAAAGACCATCTGTCACCTCCATCACCAACCCACATTTCTCTAGAATTTCCCAAGGTCTTTGAAGTCAACCGTCAGTTGTAAACTTGGAAGCCAATTGACAATAGTTTCTACCATTTACCCGGAGTTTAACTCTTGTTTGCTAAAGCACCTTGTGCATATGATTTCATTTAACCCTTAGCATAAAATATTAAATCTCAGGAAGGGGGAGAGGGAGGAGGAAGGGAGGAAGGGAGGGAAGGAGGGAGGGAAGGAGGGAGGGAAGGAGGGAGGAAGGAAGGAAAGGCAGTCTGAGAGCGTTATGGCTTGTATTACCATGCCAGAGAGAGACCCCTGCCCAGTGGTTGGGACTTCTTCAGGGTCACAGTACAAAAATGGCCAAGGCATAACCTGAACCCAGGGTTTGGGATTCCCAGCAGCCTAGAACTCTCTTTGTTGCTGGGAGTACCCGACATCCCTGCACCCCCAAATAGGAAGGGATTTGGTATACAAACTCACTCATTTAGCTCCTCTCTCCTTTCTCCCCATTGCAATGACTTCGTGTTGGAGGGAGTTGAGCAAGGATGAGAAGTGAAGAGCAAAGGAAAGAGAAAGGGGCAGAGAGTCGATTACAAGGGGAAGAGAGGCTCTCAGACAGAACGGTCCAAACCAGAGAGAGAGCACCGCAGAGACAGAAGCACCAAGACCCCTGAGCTGCGGGGATCTAAGACCTGAAGATGAGCCCTTGCTGCCTGCCCTTCGGTTCTGTGTGGAGGCGAGTCCTCTCATCATTCAGATGGCCCAAAGCTTGCCTTGGTGGCATCGACTCTGTCCTCTCGCCTGGCTACTGCTGGGAGCTCAACTTCTAAGAGAAGAGCCACTATAGTTGCGAACAGACTTGCTCCTGGGTCCAGCCCCTTAGGCTTGTTTCTTCTGGCTCTGTTCCCCTGTTCCCTGTGTTCCAGGGAACATTTAACAAGAGAGGAACATGAGGAGGGAAGGGACAGCCAGGCAGGCTGGGCTGAAAGGGAAAAGGTCTGGGGTTCAGGGAGAGCAGAAAGCTGGAGAGGAGCCTGACTGCAACGGAAACCAGGGAAAGTATGGGCTAAGTCTCCATCACCATACTTCTCAGTGCAGAGAGCCCTGTCTCCACAGGAGGGTCTGGCTCCTTAGTGTGATCTGGGCACAGGATATCAAACGTACAGAAACTACAATACCCAGTAAAGGCTGGCACAGCGCAGCCTCCTCCATGATTTACGTGCTTTTGTCTGTTTTTATATTTTTGTTTTGTGTTTTGTTTTGTTTTTTTGAGATATGGCTTCTCTGTATGGCCCTGGCTGTCCTGGAACTTGCTTTTAGTTATTTAAAAAGTACAATTTAGTGTGTCCCAGAAGAAGGCACTGGAATCCTCTGGAAATAGAGTTACCAGTGGTTGTAAGCCATTGGATGGGGGTACCAAGTACTGAACCCAGATCTTCTGCAAAAGATGGTAAGTGCTGTTAACTGCCTGGACATCTTTTTTAGTCTCATGGCCTTAGTTGTTGAAGAAGTTCGTGTAAGGAGTTGTTGAGAGAAAGCCAGGGCGAACAGAGACATTAGGGGGAAGGGGAGGCTAGGGGAAGTTGTGGGATGCTGGAGAGGGAACTGGAGAATGAGAAAGAGCTTGGGAGTCATTACTGAGCACGGTGAGTTTGGCCCGCCGAGAGCGCAGGGCAGCCTCCGTGGCCTGGCACTCATAGGAAGCGTCATCAGACAGCTCGGCATCTGTGATCTCCAAGTTGTATTGCCCAGCATCCGCAGAGCCCACGACGCGGTACCGTGGCCAGGCTGCAGGGACAGAAAAAGGGAAGGCTAGAGTAAGGCCAAGTCTTGAGGCCTAGACCACCCCACTCTCCACCAAGGACTCCTCAGATCCTCCCCAAAGCAGAACCCACATCCACTCCAGGGGAGCTCGCCCTCCTTTTCTCTTTCCTGCGTACCACTGGCAGGTGAGACTGTGAAGCAGCAGACACAGACTCCATAGCAGTGGGACCGTAAAGCAGGAGGGATGGCGAGGAACTGAGAGCGAGGAACTGAGAGCGAGAGATGAGCAGATGAAATCTGCACAGCTGCTGGGGGCAAATGTCTCTTGGAATGGCAGCAAAGGAAGAGGAGAAAAAGAAAAGGTAGCCAGCATGGAGAGGAGAGAGAGGGCGCTGGTAAACGGGGGCCATCTCAGTCCTTACGGGGTGCTCTGTGCGGCTCACGAGGCCCCGCCCTCATTCACCACAGAAGGGGAATAAGCAAGGCTTACTGGCTTCTCAAAGGACAATCCAAACGAGATTTCTACTCCTCTCTAAGGCTAGATAGGGTGGGTCTCTGTACCCAGGCTGCCCTGCTTACAGGCTCCTGCTAACTCCCACCCAAACACCTACCACCTCCCTCCCGCTGTCTCCCTCTTCAGAGGCTAAGGATTCCTGACTGCATATCTATCGACCTGAGTCTCTCTCATTTTCTCCCTCATCAACAATAGATCCGTCAAATCCATCTCTTTTCTTTATAGATTGCGCCATGCAGATTTCCTCAACCTAGACACACAGCAAATAATCTCACCGCCTTCAAAAATAATAAGACCAGAAATATATAGTCCCCCCCAACCCACTCACATCGCTATAGTGCTTCATAGCTAACAATATTATCCTCATAAAGCACATTCTGCCGCTCGGTACAAAAGCCAAGGGTGCACTTGGAAGGCAGGCAGGCTGTGACTGTTAAACGTGCTTCACCAATCAGCTCACCAAGGCAAAGAGAGCAAAGCCAAGTGTCTTTTCCTCAACTCACTCAGTGGGCAAGTGGCCGAGCTGTAATGAGCGTCAGGTATAACTCTTTACCAAGAAGTGTTTCTGAGGTCTCTGTGCTGTCTTTGGGATCTAGAGGGTTAGTGCTTTTTGTCTCCAACCGAATCTTTATGCTTTCCTCATCACTGGCTCTATAGCTCGTGCTTAACAAATGCTTATGGAATTATTAAACAAGAAAGCACTTAGGCTGATGGTCCCTAAGCCGACATGGACCATGTAGGGGGCAAAGAAAAGCATGAAGCGCTCAAAAGGCAGCCGGGGAAGGGTAAAATGCTGTAACTATATTATAATTAAAAACAAAAACAAACCAGGGAGGGCAGACGGTGCCCGAGCATTGTGTCCTGCATGGGGCTGGGCATGTTTTGCTAGCTCAGTGCCTCTTACGTGACCTGTCTGCAGCACCCCACGGTGGGTCCCTGACTCTGTCTGAAGCTCTCACTGTTTCCCTTGATCTCCCAGGCTGCACACTGCCTTTCCTGAGCCAGTCCTCAGTCCGAGGAAAGGGAGAGTTGGCAGGTAAAAGTGACACAACAGGACACAGGGAAGGAGGGGGAGCGAATCCAGGAATCTAGGCTGAGAGTAGATTTCTGGACGCTGGGGGTTGAGCGGCTACACAGACACCTTTCTATCTACTGTCCTGGGGATCGAGCTCAAGGCCTTGCACATGCTAGCATGCGCTCTAATGAAGGTACCGTCCCAGCCCATTACTCACCTTTGAGGCCCTGGCCCATACCCAGAGCCAGCCCGTCCTTGGTCCATTGTACGATCCCAGAGTAGTTGAGGAGCACGCACGGGAGCACTGCCCGGTGTCCGGCTACCACGGTCTGATCAGCTGGCTCCTGGCTGAAGCGAGTCTGGGTCCCAGGCAACGCCAAAGCTAGCAGTGGGTAAGAAGATGCGTGAGAAGGGCTGTGCCCAGGGGTTCCTCACAGCACCCCACTCTTCTCCCGCAGCCAGTGCCATGCAATCCCTTTAATCATTGACATCCAGGGAGCGGCACTGACCTAATGACCACCCACTGCACTAACGGCAGAGCTGGGGTTAGAGATCAAGCCCTTGCTGTCCAGGTTCTAGGCTGTTCTCTACAGCTCCTGCATCTGCTGCCTCCTCTTAGGCACTCAGGTTCATGGATGACACATTCACAAGAAAGGAGACTATTAGGCCATAATCCCTTTCTCCCCGTTTCGTGCAGGCCAACTTCTCCAGGTATAGCAAGCCTACTTGTGTGCATTGACAACTCCTAGGCGATAGTATATTCAAAGCCAAATAGCCCTGAATACAACTCATGGAACAGTGGCCCTGTTCCATGTGTTTACCCTCGAGCCAGGGGCTGGGGCCCAGGGACGTACACACTGATACATCTTGCATGCACACAGCCTCCCGCATCATGGGAGCTAAGACAGTGTGGGACTTTGTTCTGTTCTCCCTCTGGCTCCAGGAGCCACACATGGCTGCCTGGCTGGCAGCTTGGCTGGGAGCATTTGATTAGAGAACTGCAGAGTAATTGCCTTTAATTGTGGAGACTAAATGGAGTAGGGAATTGGATTGCGGATTTCTTCTCTCTTGCTCCCACCAACAGGCTTGCTTCATCACTGGCTGGCCCCAGTGGTGCGTCAGGCCCGCACACTGCACACAGCACGGTGTGGGCATCAGCATCCTATGCTGGGCTCTTCAGAAGCAGAGGGACTGACGAGGGGCTGACAAGGGGGTTAGGTCAGAGGCTTCCTTGTCTCATCTCCAATGGGTCAGGCTGGGCAGTCAAAATAAGCTCTCTTCAAAGCTTTAGACTTCTGGTTCACCTCTTCCTCCAGCTCCCTGAGTCTATAGAGGCCACAACCATCTAATCCAACTCCTCTCAACTCAGCTTTCCTACTCACCCCCGCCCCCTATTTCAAGACCTCCCTCTCCCCCAGTATAGAGGCTGTGGAAACACAGTTCTTACTCCGGGATCAAACCCAGGGTACTCCACCACTGAGCAACACCCCAGCCCCGAGATCCTGGTCAACCACTCCTTTATTTTCTCTCCTTCTTTCCAAATGTCCTATATTTGCCTTTCTGGAAAATGCTCCTGGGCCCTGTGCAGGCACAGCGTGTCCCACCACCGAGGCTGGTTGTGGCAGCTTGAACGACAGGATTTCCTGTCCGAAGCTGTCAGGGATCATGTCCGTGTTTTTCTCCGAGGGAGGTGGGAGGCAGCTTGCTGGTGGAAGTGTTTGCCCTATCTGTTTCGCTAGAATAGAACCTCTCTCGTCGTTCTGTGTCTCCTGGGATCCGGTGGTCAGAACAGGATGCGGGAAGCAGGCTTTGCCCTTGGGTAAGTGTGACAGTGCATCTCTTTGGATCTGAGAAGGTGGGGATGTTAGAAACAGGGTTCCTTCCTGTGTGTTTAAATAGCTCCCCAATTCTGCAGACCCGATTCCCCATCCTGTCTCTTAAAGAAGAAAAAGGTGAGGCTCCTCTACATCTCCAGAAACAAGGGCGGCAGGCGTTGAGATCCTGGTGGAAGGCTTGGTCAAGTGAACAGCCTGTGTTATCGATTCAAGCATTTGCACACGTGAGTATTCAAATTTATCCATATCCTTGCACGTTCTCAAGTGTAGCCATATGCTTCAAACTCTGCACTCCTGTCTCTCTTCCTCATGGACCCTAGAGCCTAAGTCAAGGGCTTCTGAGAGGCATGGCCCTGTGTGTGAACTTGGATCAGAGTCTGGATTGATAGTCATAGCTTTTCTACATGAAGCCTGGGGGATGGTCTCTTACTGACATCTCCAGAGGGCAGTGGGAAGCTGGCTGCACATTTACTTGCAATGAGGAGGTCAATGGGCCTGCAGTGGGGTGGTAGTGGGATCCACCTGGAGTCAGGAAACATAGATCTCCATGGAGTGAGAAACAGGCAACTCTGACCTGGTTTAGGAGAAGACTCTCCTAAGGACTCGGCTTAGGAGAAGACTCTCTTAACTCTCCCTGAGTGGGCCTAGCCAAGTTACCCTCTGAACCTCACTTCCCTGCATGAGAATGATGCGTCTACTCTCTGAGTGTCTGTGGAGTCAAATGTGGTGTGGGGGATGCCAGGCCTATCAAAGTCTTTTGCATGTATCTACTAAATAGCTGCGACCACTATTGACCCCTAAGCAGCTGGACAACTGGAGGTACCCATTGGAGAGCCCGAGAAGGAGTGACAGAATGGTGGTGTCTGCTTTTCTGTGAAGTCTGATGTAAAATCTTGTTTTGTTTTTTTTTTAAAGCCCTAGTGGAAGCAATTTAGTCTAAAACCAGGATGGAAGCAAAGTCCAAAGATGAAGGAAATGGGCGGGCTGTGTCTCGGAGTTTGAATCCACAGGAGACCACTTTCTGTACCAAGCTCACAAGCAGTATTTGGTGTCCCCAAGCAACCCTGAAGCCAAGACAGCGCATGAGAGAGACCAGATGTCATGGGTGGTACTTAAATCAACTTATAATTAGAGAAAACTGTAAGTCTGATCTAACTTAATTCTACTTTCTAAACTCGAGAAAAACTGGGTTTAGGTCACCCTTCACGTCCTCCTACAGGTCCCTGGAAAACACCACTCTCTCCTTTGGGATTCAAAGAGTCACCTCTTCTGGGATGCCTCCCGTGACTTACTTACAATACCTAGGAACCTATCTATTGACTTCTCTTTTTTTTTTTTTTTCCGGAGCTGGGGACCGAACCCGGGGCCTTGCGTTTGCTAGGCAAGCACTCTACCACTGAGTTAAATCCCCAATCCCCTCCATTGACTTCTCTTTTCTGCTATAGTAGGACCGCACTGCCCAGGTCACCTAGGAGCACAGCCTAGGGGCCCATTTTTGAGTCTGGACTGTGTCACTCACAACCCCAAGCCACATCACTTGTCACAGGACCTGACTGCCTGGCACACAAGGGTGCACTAAGTAAGTGTGGGCAATATCCAAGTCCAACCTTGTGGAACTTTTCAGGGAGAGGCAGGGCACTATCTTCCCCTCACCACGCACCATCCAAATGAGACTGAAACAGGCAGGATGTGAAGGAACAGTGCTCTCTCCTGGGGGAGGAGGAACTCTGAAAAATGGTATATAGAGCAGAACTGGGAAGGATAAGGAGATAGTCTAGAAGGTTCCGA
Source organism: Rattus rattus (assembly GCF_011064425.1). Taxonomy (NCBI): domain Eukaryota; kingdom Metazoa; phylum Chordata; class Mammalia; order Rodentia; family Muridae; genus Rattus; species Rattus rattus. Next base: position 66,467,736 of record NC_046156.1, on the reverse strand, counting down.
TGCAGATGGTGAAGGAAGTGTGACCACGGAAGAGAAAGCCCAGGAATCTTGTGAGCAGGAAGGGTTAGAAGTATTCTAAAGGTGTTGGTGTTGGTGTCAGGAAGGTACCAAAAACCTAGAACATGTGGCCTAGCAAGTGGCACATCACAATTTAGGCCCACTTCCGAGGTCCTGAGTATCTGAGCTACCAGCTAAGTCTAGCGGAGCCTGCTCAGAACTGAGAGGGAAATCACAGTCCCATCCATATGTCCGGGCCCATGCACATCTTCATTCATGCCAAGAACAAAACCAGTATAGTACAGCAATGCAGAGAAAGAACCAGAAAGGGTCTGGCCACGGGCAGATGCACAGATTAGCCTCTTGCTAGCGTCAAAACAACAGCCTCGTGCTTCCAATGGTGTTTTAAAGTCATTCCCACTTTGATCCTGCTCCCTCCCAGACTTCAGACTCCAGCACTGATGAGGTAAAGCAGCTACAAAGACAGGTCACACATGCACACGTGTGCGTACACACACACACACACACACACACACACACACACACACACACACACACACACACACACATGCTGGGACGTTAACAGAGGTACTGAGACAAGCACTGGGAAGCAGAGCCAAAATGGATGTCCACACAAGGGCAGAGGAGCCAAGAAACAAGGAAAGACCCTTAAGACAAAGACATCTGTAGTCACAAAGGGGCCAAGGTGGAAAGGAAAGCAGAGGAGAGCTGCAGACCAAGAAAGACCAAGAGCAGAGAGGCTCAGGTCTACAGAGGTAAGGTCGGCTTATCCTTTTCCTCAGAATAAGCTACCTAGAAAGGACCCACTGTCTGAGCAACCTTTTCTCTCCCACCTCCACGAGGATTTCTGAAGACTCAGCTTGGGCTCTCCCTCAGGGCAACAGTGAACAGGGCTAATGAGGAAAGACTCATGCTGGAGAGGTAAGGGAATCAGAGGGGCCCTAGTAGAACTTGGGAGTGCAGCAGAACCCTGCAGAGCTCTGTGCTCCCCGCTAACCTAAAAAGAGGGTGGGAGCTAGAGAGCCCTGCTCCCCCACCACCACCATCGAGACACAAAGCTCTTCTAGCCTCAGACTCACGATTGCTCCTCCCCTAATTCTCTCACAGCGATGTCTCGGCGTCTGGGTAGAGCACATACCACAACCTGCCACAGATTAAAAATTACTCATGTGTGTTTTGTCTCCCCACTCTCCTGGGAGCCTCTGAGAACGGAGGCTTTGATTTACCATTTCTGTTCATTCAGTTCCAGCAATGCTCCACGATAATAAATACCTCCAATTATAAAGTGCTGATTGCGTGCCACACTGATGCCTTACAGACGTTGTTCCTAGCGTCATAACCTGCTACACAGTGGTAGTTATTACCTGCATTTTAAAGAAAGGGGAATCATAGTCTGGCAGAAACGAGGGACACACAGGCTTCCCAGCTCCACAGTCTCCTCTCTTGGTACTGTCCTACTCCAGCAATAGCCACTCTTGTAAATGAATTGGATTTAGGCTACTGGCAGCCTTAGGTCCTCCCCATCTGCCATCTCTGACCTCTACTTTACAGCTTAGACTTCCCTGCTTACCTCTTGCACGGACAATGAGACTCAGGTCTGGGGTTTGGCCCCATGGTCCCCAGTACTTCCTAGCCTTGCACGTTACGATCAACCCAGGAGAAGCCTGGTGTGAAGGGAAGTGAGTGGTACCCAAGGCCAGAACATTTTTTCCCAAGGCCAGGAGTTTCAGTGACAAACAAAATACCACCAATGGCCGCCAGCAGGGGTACAAGGGGCACTGGTGAGGGACCATTGCTGAACTAAGACCTACTGGTTAACCCTTGGGACACCAAAACCCAAGGACACAGGAAGAGTCACTGCTTGTAGTACGAAACCACAGCTCAGAGATGCCAAGAAGCTTCCCTTCGCCACACAGATGTTAAGGCTGGGACACAGATTTCCCCCCCCAAGAAACCAAGCTCTCCCGAGTGCCATCTCTGTAGCCTGGCTGCTGTCCTCTCCTACGGCCCTCCTAGGCCAGACACGGATCCTCAGGCTTCTACAACCTGTTTGGATGTCCTCCCCTCATCTAGTATATTCTCCTCCCGTCATCATGACCCAGGTCTGTCCTTTCACCCATTAGAGCACTGGGGGCCAGAGCCAGGCCAGTCTTTGTTCATGAACAAATTTCCAATCTCCTTTTCTGCCAAGCCTAGCAAGGACAAAGGGGTCAAATCTCTTTTTGTTGTTGCTTTCTTCCCCCCTGGCACTGGGCATTGAACCCAAGTACTGGTGCATGCTAGGCAAAGCTCTACCACTGAACTACATTTCTAGCTCTCAAACCCTTTTTTTGATGAAGAACTAGGAACTGGCCCCTAAACCTTTGATACGGTGGACGTGTTTATAACCTCCCAGTGATAAACAGCTTACCATCACACATGGACAGAAACAAGAGCACATGGGTTCGCTTCCCTGCCCACGTGAACACCCCGTCTGCATCCCTGCATGTGAGGACACATCTGTCTGTGCCCATGGGCATCAGTCTGCTCCGTGTTCTGGACCACATGCCCCAGTGGTCATGTTCCCAAAGCCTAGCTCGACAGCACCAGAACCAGAGAGAGTGGAGCCAAGCACACGGAAGCCAGAGAGCTAAGCAGTAGAAGAGAGGGATGGCGGAGGCTGAGCCCTGTCTCCCTGGATTTATCAGAGAGCAATAATGAAGCCCCTGGGCCGAAGCAGTTCCTGAGCTCATCACTCCAGACCACGCTGCTGTTCAAGGGGAAGCCTTTGATTCACACTGACAGCTCTCAGATGGAACTAAATCTCTCCACTCTACTATCCCTCCCTCTCCTGCCTTCCCTCTCCTCGTCCTGACTGGACTTCCTTCCCCACCCCAGCCATTCACTCAATGCAACCACCACAGAGCCTTTCACAGTGGATTCTCTGAGAAAAGAGGATTTCAAGTCTCTGGGATGGGCCAGCAAAGAAGGAAGGCAGAAAAGAAAGAAAGATTTGTACTTGTGCTGGAGGAGAAGGTCGTGGACAAAGCTGAGGCAGGTCAGAGTGAGGGCAGATAACAGGAAAGAGCAGAGAGCCTGGGCGGACACCCTGAGGCAGACCCTCAGACTGGAAGTGACGTGCACAAACAACAGTCCGCACCCCCAGATCCATGTCCAAATACTCCGGACTATTGCAACTTCTACCGTTCTGCCATCAGGGTCCCCCAGCATCACCTTCCCCTCCAAGTACAAAAACGGGGGCCATAGGGACCCTGAGTGCCCTCTTCACCACCTTCCTCCTCCAAGGCCATTCACCACTGAAACCCATGTGGCCACAGAACCTCAATGTCTATCTCCAAAGCTGGGGGTAGAGAGAACAGCCAAGGGGAGCTTTTTCCAGGCACCAGATGGGATTTTGCAAATGGCCACAGCCTGGCCTGTTTCCATGCATTGGAGCCGGCTACAGAGGCCGGCTGGTATTTGCTGTGATGGGAAAGGAGGTTTATGGGTCTGCACCAGAAGATCAGTCTCCCAAAGAGACAGGAAGAGAGCCCTGAAATACAAGAAGCAGGTCAGGGATGAGGGACAGGCTCCACACACTTCTGACAGAGAGAGGCAGAAAACCCATGGACCGTGTTGAAGAGGTATGAGTGGATCTGGTCTTGGCTTTGTCACCAATCTGGTGTAACTGTGGGAAAGACACCCCACTCCTTTGGGCAATAGTTTCTTTAGGTGTAGCAGGAAGGGGCTGAATAATTTGGCCATAGGAGTCTCCTGACTCTGAGGTTCTAAGAGCCCACTATCCCTGCCTCTGGTTTAGCCAAGCCTTAAGGATATGCCCAGTCGCCTTTAGACCACAGGGAGCCTGGATACCTGGGCCTATCCTAGTGTTTCCTGCACAGCAGAATGTAGGGGACAGCTGTGGATTTGTGACAACAGGTCAGTGGCAGAGAAGACCCACATGGGGTACCCCACCTAGGAGGCAGAGGCATTCCTTGTTTTCCACTGTAAGGAAGTCCCCTTAGAGTTCTTACATCCCCTCCAACGGTGAATCAATAAAGGGGAGGGAAAAGGCATGCATGGGGCTTTGAGGCCATTGGCTAGTTTGAGCCAACACACAGGGACACTGCCCTTCAAATGAAGAAGGCTGGCAGGTGTGGCTAGAACAGTCCCACCTGTCCCATTTTGGCCTCCAGCCCCTAGGTACCTGGGCCAGACCTGATCTGACAGCTCTATGCAAATATGGCCTGGCAGGAGGCCACGTGGATGTTTTATAGAAAGTACAAGGGTTGGAGAGCCAAGTGGGGTTGGCTGCAGCAAGTACAACAGGCAGAAGCAGAAAGGGGCCGGCAGGGCTCCGTGTCTGGTTCTGTTAACAAAAACAAAAACAAAAAACCTGAATTTCCATTTGGCTGCAGTGGGCAAGGGAAGGGAGGGGGGGAGGGAGAAGAGGCTGGTGGCAAGCAATGTCCCAGCTCAACCAGGAGACAGGCAAAGAAGAAAATGGGAGAGAGAAGAGGGAGGACTGGAACAAAACGAGAGAGAGGGGAAAGTAGGCAGGGGAGGAAGGAGACCTCTGCTCCCCACTCCATCCGGGCCATGAACGCAGGAGGAGCTGGAATGGACTAGAAAAGATTATTAAAACTCAGGCAACAGATTAGTAAGTCTGCAGAGCACTTGTGCATGGATACATGAAAGGGCGGGGCTCCATCCCCACATCAAATCTGGCATGGTGGTATATGTTCATACTCCTAGAATTCAGGATACAGAAGAAGGGCAACCAGCATCTCAAGGCCAGCATCGGCTACATAACAAGTTTGAGGCTAGCCTGGGCTACATGAAAATATTTTAGAAAGACAATTAACATCAGGTAAGGAAGAATGCAGCTGAAGCGACACTATGTTACAAAAGAGAAAAAAAAGAACATAAGGACAGAAAAGGGCAAGAGAGAAAAATAAGTCAGAAATAGAACCCTGAACATACATAGCCCCTGGGATGGATCCAAAAATAAAAAGCCCAGGTCCCTGAGGCCATTTGCTAGAAAAAGAAAGAAAGGGGGGGAAAAAAGAGCCATGGCCTGAAGGTTAGGAATGGAAAGGGCACTGGTAAAATCCAACCCAAACCCCTTTATTTTGAAGAAATAAACAGAGGGGTGTGGGGATCGTGGGGCATGGGGAAAAAATCTCCAAATCTCCTGTGGCTTGAGCTAGCCTCCCAATTACAGAGCCCCCTTTCTAGAGCTGGGTATACAACAGGGTGTGCTTGTCCCCGTGCTAATGCAAGATGGGGGTGGAGAATCTGGTTGGAGGCACTGAGGTACTAAAATAAGGACAGCTGTCAGGTTGAACAATGCGAAGCGACTCTCAAGAACCAAGTACCGAAGACTACCATCAGTACAGGGAAGAAGAAAGGAGAACGAAGATGGCGGCAGAGAAGCCGGAAAGTGGAAGCTGGAGACTGCCGGAGACGGAAGCCAACGCCAAAGGCATGAAAACAGATCTCACGGCTGTAGGCTCACCACCCCTCGTCCTCAGCCGAAGGTTTTGATATTTTAGGACAAAGAAAAGGGGTGAAGTTTTTTGAGACTTGGAACGACTTTTGAGAGGATTGTACAAGGAGAGGAGCGGGAGAGGTGGGCCATTATCTGCAGCAGTTCAGGAAGCCCCCGGTCAGCAAGGCTCATACCTGGCACCCCCTACAAAGGTAGGCAGGAGGCTCTAAGCGTGGCGCTCTGGTCATTTCTACCTCATTTCTTGCCCCAGTCTCCGTACATACATACTTTCCTGGTCTAACCCCATGGCCTCTCTCCGTGGAAGCCGTTTCCTCCTGCACACGGGCCCGCCAAGTGCTGCCCCGAAAGCCGTCTTCTACCTGTTTGAACACTCTTAGTTACTGCTGCTCTGAACTTTTAGCCTAAGCAGAGTCAGAGTGGCACCCCGGTCCCCCCCACAGCCTTGAGGTCTAGGAAGAAATGTGGGCTAGGTCCCTCCACGAAGGTTCTCTGGAGCTTTTAGTAACATTCTCCAGAAAAAAAATTGACCTGGAAAGGTCTAGACATCAGTAAGAAGTTTTCCTTTTCTTAGGCACTGAAAAAGCCAGAAGAAAGTTTGGGTTTCGGGACACCATGCCGTGCTAACATTCCTGAGGATGCGTCTCTGTTTCTGAGTTTAATGAGAGTTTATTAGATTCCCATGCCCCGACCACCACCTCCCAGCAGATCTAGTCTCCTAGATTCTGCAATCCATCATGACTGATGCCCTTTGCAGGTGTCTCTAGACCTCTTGGAGCAGCGATTCTCAACCTGTTGGTCACAACTATTGGAAAACACATATTTCAGATGGTCTTGGGAACCCAACCATAAATTGATTTCTGTCACTACTCCATAACTGTAATTTTGCTCCTCAACAATGTCTCAGTCTCTAACTAAGACCATTGGAAATATGTGTTTCCCAATGGCCGTGACTCACAGGTTGAGAACTGCTGTTCTAGAGGGATCGTCTGAGTCTATGCTTAATCAATAGAGGAGGGCGTGGGTCTTAATTACATGAACTCCTGGCTCCAAATATACTGTGCGTGCTTCTTACAACCTGGGTGTGACCCGAGACTCTACGACTGCACTTCACGGATACAGAAACACATAATAACGGTAGGGCCTGGGGAAGGAGCATTCTAGATCATGAATTCTCTTCTCTTTCTTGGAGACAAGATCTCACTCAACTTCCCAGGAAAGACTGGAACTTTCAGTCTTCCAGCCTCAATATCCAAGCATCTGGGCTTGCAGACCTGTGCCACCCCCGCTACCACAGCAAGCTTTCTAAAAGTAGTATCCTGCCGTAACTAGAGGTGTCCATGACAAAGCAGGATGTCCATCTCTCATTAGTGTTCCAGAGAACTCTGGGTATATTTATGACCTCTGTTTTCTTTTTTCTTTAGATACATACCCAGCAAATGATCAACTGTGATAGTTCAATCAAGGCAGATTTGAAATTTAAAGGGAAGGAATCCTAATTCTAGAAGCATCTAAAGGGAAAAGAATAGGCCAAAAATGATCTAAGAGAGAGGTCAAGATAGAGTGTAGGTCAGCCCTCCAGCCCACGGTAATTAATCTAACTAGAAGATCTCAACATAAGAAGTAGTGTTGGGATTTGAACATCATCCAGTCTCATCTTGACTTACACCTATGCCCCTTCTGTATTTTATTCTGGGTTGGTGTTCAGAGTACAAGATAGAAAATTGCTCAGAGTAACAGATATGATCTTACTCATCTTCTGAAATGACTAGCCATTCATACCATGGGTTCTCAGTAAATGCTTACTCAGTTATCCTCATTAATGACTATCTCAATTAAATGGACATTTATTCAGGTAACAAGTATTTATTGAGGGCCTACCAGGCACTGTCCTGGATTCTGGATGCAAAGACAGACTTGGTAGATCTGTCCTCGCACACTAGCTATTCCTGAGTATCCAGACACTATAGTGTGAAGGGGCAGAATGGAGAAAAGCCTGGGTTTAGAGAGAGAATCCAGGAGAGCTGTTGGATAATGATGCCGGACTCTGAGGGAGGTGCAGCGGTTATATTGAATGGCAATAGGAGAAGGGAGAACAAAGCGTTCTCTGAAGACAGTAGGCACGGGCAGCAGTGAGTCGTGTGGAACGCACATCCATTCGGGAGCCTAGAAATAGTTTAGTCTGGCCACCGTGTCCTGGAAGCCTTGGGATGGGCATGGTAGAGAAATGGGAAGTTTTCCTTGCTATCACATTCTACCAGGGAGAGGAGGTGATAACCAGAAAAGGGCTCAACAGTTCTAGCAGTGCCAAAACTGTAGTACCTAACCAATGGAGAAGAGACAAAAGCATGGGTGGGTTTAGAAGAACAGTAGTCTGGTTTCTTCTACAAGCCTGTAAGCATGGTGTGTAGATCTTAGAACTTTAGTGGGTACCTTCTGCATGAGTATCTTAATGGAAGTATCCATTAAGGTGTGTGGTTATCACCTCCTCTAGCTCCCCTGGTAGAATGTGATAGCAAGGGCAGCCTCCCATTTCTCTAGCACGCCCATCCCATACGTACTGAATGGATAAATAAACCTAATTTTGTTACATGTATGACCCGCTCCTCCTTTGGGGGCAAGGCTCACACTTGTTAGGCCTACTATAACTGTAGACCTTTTCTGTGCACACGCAGTTTAGGCAGAGGCGGCCCTGCACAGCACACAGTAGATATTCAATGAATACACATATACTGATAAGAATGGCATTATACTTTGAAAAAGAGGACTTCAGCAGCCAGAGAACTGGGGACGGCATGGGCATTTCAGACAAGGGACAGCACAGGCCAAGATATGGAGGTGTGAGTCCAGTGAGCAGTTGCGAGTGCCCTGGATTTGGGCATGTAAAATAACTGAAATCAAGATCAGGCATCTTTAGACAGTTAACACTCTTTCTTTCTCAGTATCTACTCTCTGAACACTTTCGTGCTGTTGAAGAAAAATGGTGGAAGGAAGAAAGGAAGGAAAGAAAGGAGGGAGGGAAGAAGGTAGGAAGGCAAGAAGGAGGGGGTCCAGATTCAGAGCTATGTGCCAACATAGTAAGGTTTGGACCAGGCTTGAGAAGACTCAGAAGAGACTGTGTGTGTGTGTGTGTGTGTGTGTGTGTGTGTGTGTGTGTGTGTGTACACTGGTCTGCATTTACCAATTTAGATAAACACATATTATTGTGTATACACACATGTACACCACACCACACCCCCACACACATACTCACACACACTACACACTGGTATGTCTTCACCAAAAGGAAAAATACAGAACCTTCTTCCTAAATAAAACCGAGGCACAGTAAGCTTTTCCAATTAATCTCCATTAAAAAGATTTCCCACAAAGGCACTTCCAGAAGCCCCAAGCTGAGGTTATCTGGATCAATCTTGTATAAAGTGAAGGCAGTGCCAACCGGCTGTGGAATTGACCCATCTAACTATTCATTCTGCACATAGAAGAGGCATGGAATGTTAATTTGCTGCAGGGAGCTGAGGGAACCTGGAGTGGAGGCTCTAAAGGCAACCACTGTAGACCAGGGCCCCAGTATGGCAGCACTCAAGAGGCAGCAGCCTGCACAGAGGAGAGAAGGCTCAGAGATCGGCTGATGACTCTAAGCAGGGAGCCACATGGCGAACTTTTTGTATTTGTTCCTGATCTTTCTTACTCTGCTTGCTTCAGCTTGCTTGTTAAATAGGACACACCTGTCCCAAGGGCAAAGGTGAATTAAGGCTAAAATAATTGATCTTACCACATGGCGTGGCCATGGTGAAAACATATCATGGGTAGGTATGTGGCAAGAGTCATCGATCTGAGACTGCATGGGTTCTAAACCTGGAGTTCCCATGAGCTTCTACTTCATGGATGGTTTCAGATATGAGCTCGATGGGGCTACTGGTGGAGAAGACGTAGACACGGGCATCGAGTGGCCTCCAGGAAGCAGCCTACTTCTTCCCTCTCATCTGCTCAGCAGTGACACTGCTGCTTCTTTTCTAATTTTTTTGATAACCTTCTGTTGTCCCAGGAAAGGGAGGTCTCTTCTTCCTCTACCCTCACAGTTCGTGGTCCCTGCAATAACCCAGTGGTCTTGGATTTAGCTACCCCATCCTCCATGTTGAGAGGCCTCTGACTGCTTGTGACAGGCATCTCACAACATACTTAGCACTGTGTTCCCTGGATAAGCAAACATTCCCTTCAAATTATCTCTTGATGGGGGGAGGGGCGCGCGTGGGGTCGTGCATTCCAATAAATAGCCTATGGTTGTCTTGACATCAGAGTCAATTGAGCTCACAGCCTTCCATGGATGGGTAGATGGATTAATTAATACAAGGGAGGTGACGTTCTCACAGGATCACAGGATGGTTCTGAGAACAATGGAAGGGCTAAGGAGGGTGCTGGTTAGAGAGACGCCTCTAACCCAGGCTCTCAGTGGGTGGATTGCAGAGTTTTTTGAAATGGAAGGCAGAAGCAGTTTGGTCTTTGCTCGAAGAGTTCTGGAACAAAGTTACTTTCTCCTGAAATATGGACATTTCCCATGCTGAACATAGGAGGAGTTAATGCAGTCCTGCTACGTCCCTGGAAATGAAAGAAGAGAGATTTCTCTCCTTTGAGCCTCAATCCTAGCATTCCTCCTCACCTGCGTCCCTGAGAAGCGTTGGTTCCACGCAGAGCTACCTGCTCCTGGTTGGATGCCCATGCTTCCTCCAGGGGGGGTCTGCCTTCAAGGGCTGATGAAGGAGATGGTAGGAAATTTCCCCAGATTCAGTGAGGATGGGAGCATGCGCTGAAGGAACAGACAGAAGAGCAGAGGCAGAGTGAAGCCCAGGGATAGGGAACGTCTAGGATTTCAGAAATGGAAGAAAGGGGAAAGTCATGCGGAGAAATCAGGAGAGACCAGTTCCCCTGAGTATGGTGAAAACCCAAACTAAATAAAGACAAAAGGACCCCGAGTGTGTAAAGAAGTACAGTTGTAAGAGTCTGAAGCTAAAGGGACAGTGAAGAGGGGAGGAAGGAGGAGGGGAGGAAGGGGGAGGGGAGTCCAGGGCAGATGGGTCATCCTAGAGTCTAAAGCAGATTAAAGAGAAGAAGTAAGGGTCAGAGAGACTCAGCCACAACCCCAGGAATGCAGACACCCTGCTGGGGGAAGCAGAGGAGGAGAGGAGAAGGGGAAAGGGCTGATAGCTAGGAGGGATAACAGATGGTCACTGTCATTAAAAGGATTTCAGTAAGTCCGGCAAGCCTTAGGCAGCACAGACAAGCTTGAGTAAGCACTGGGGGGAAAGAATTAAGCAAAGCTTTGGAAGAAGGAACTTACACAGAATACCACACCAATACCACCACTATGGCTGCATATTCCTGCTTGAGTCTTTACCCGTAACCCAACCTCGACCCAGCACCAATTCATCTTAAGCCAATCGTAGCAATCATCTTAACACCAAATCTTAGTCACCTTAGTGCCAAGATAAGCTTGAGTTATCAAATGCTATCTATATATTGAGTCAGTAAAATCCTAAGCCATACCTTCACTCTTACAAGCTACCCCAATGTGGAGTGTGACACCAAGCACCAGCCAATCCCAGAGTCCACCTCTTATTGTTCCTTTTAATCTGACTTCAACAAAGTCCACCCCATATTTCTTTTCTGCCCCCACATACCTGGATGGACACTCTAAATTCACAGAGATTATTAACCGCAGAGACAAACAGAAGGTGTCAACTTAACTCTCGGGCTGGTGTGAATTCACTGTTCCAGTGCCTTGGTCCTAAAAACTGGGAGTAGAGAGAGGTCTGGGGATCTGTTACCAGGATGTGAGGCTCAGGACAAAGGAATCTGATGTTGACAGAGAGCAGTGGGAGTGAGGTAGGCAAACAGGCAAGTCCGAACAGACAGAAATCTGTCAGTTCCAGTTGACTTGGCAGAACCTGACATCTGCCTCTAACTGCTTTCCAGTCCTGTGATGTACAGGGTGCCAGGGGGAAGGCTGTGGTGGAGAGGGAGCCATTCAGGGTGCTGAACTGCTCTGAAGCCTTCCCACTGCATCCTGCCTGATGCTGAGCCCTGTTCTTCCCTCTGACATCTCCCGCAGACCTTTCCACATCTTTCTGGAACTGTCACTGTGGCGCCTGAGAAAGGACGGAAGTATTATGTCCTGCTCTTGTCACAGCCAGATCTGATAACTGGGACATGTGATAGATGTGCTAGGTTGGATCCTTAGCTCATGGAATGGGATGATGGAGTTAGCCGTGGTTTTCTCTTTAGGGGAAGAGACATCCTGATGTCCACTGGAACATACATTCAGGAGAGATGTCCCCCTAACCAGGATCTCAGGGAGACTGAAAAAAATCACTTCCGGCCTTCAACGGTTTGTTTCATTCACACACACACACACACACATATGTATATATATATATACATATACATACGTGTGTGTCTGTGTGTGTGTGTGTGTGTGTCTGTGTGTGTGTGTGTGTGTGTGAAATATATATATAGATTCCCTGAGAGTAAGTTAAGGGTAGTTGCTATGCAACATATGGGTGCTGGGAATAGGACCCTGGTTCTTCAGAAGACCAACCAGTAATCTAAAACACTGAGCCATCTCTCTAGCTCCCAACTGTTCACTGACCTAAGCCATTTTGAGCTCAGAACATCTGCACTCAGTTCTGAGGATCAAAAGCCAAGTGGAACTCTCCAGCCCCTGGGTGGGACCTGTAGTCTCTGGCCAGCTATCAGTGGAATGAGGAGCACTTGGGAGGAGAGGAGCAGAGCATGTGCGTCTGCTCTTGGCTACCGGCCTCCACGCATTCCTCAGTGACAGAAGTGGGCCTCGCAAGCCCAGGGCAGGACAGAAAGGGAGGAGAGGGAAGAGAGAAAGTTCATAATAATAATGAAACAGTCGATAATTCTTCAGCTATGGTGTCATCTGCAAAAGGACTGGAACAATAGCAACCCACTGGGAAAGCTTGGTAAGAAACGGTCCTCGTGGGAAGTGAAAGGAGTCACTGGGGTTGAGGGCAAGGAAGACGTATCCATACTTCAGGCACTACAAAACCCGAAAGCCGCAAGCAACACAAAGTGCAAACCAGCCCGGAGCCTTAGGTCTGACTCTCTACAAACCTCCACTGTGTCCAGACACAGGTCCACAGACGTGGGTAAAGACACACAACGCTCCGTGAAGAATGTTGTTGGGAGACGGCTGAGATATCTATCCCTCCTGGAAAACACCTCCCAACCTGCCCTGTGAACCAGACTTCTCTCTCACGGATAACTCACTGACGAATTGTCTGAAGTAGCACAGTCACCAATCGCTAAAGGCGAGAGGGCACCCCGGTGACCAGCAGCATCACGTGCGTTGCGGTTCTGAGTCTCTGAACTGTTATTGCCCAAGGCAGGACTCCTAGAACCCCAGACTGCCTACAGATTAATACAACTGTCCTTACAGACACAGACTAACCATGAGCCTTGCAGTGGCCTGGGGGGAAGGGGGCTGTTCCAAAGAGGATAGTATGGGAGGCTGACGATGTCACAGTTGGAGCAGCTATCTTTCGGGAAGGAACAAGAGGGAAACAAGCTATGGAAACTTCTCGGTTCCTTCTTTATTCCTCAGCTCACCCTGGGATTTCACTGGTCTTTGGATACATGGTGGGAAAGAACTCAGTCGTCTATATATAAGAAAGAATTCTGTATCTGACAAAAGCCCTAGAGAGGAGTTTAAGAGATAAGGGTACTTCCTCCGCCCTTATGGGCTGTGGCCCTGGGCACTCTGGAGAGCTGGCCCCGCCTCTTGCCTGGGCAGTGTGGAAGAGTTGAGCCTGGTGGCAAAGTGCAGAAGCTGGCCTTGTTGGAGAGATACCCTGACCCTCAGCAAGGCAGGAGAGCTCACCCTGGTGGCTGGGGTGTGGGAGAGTTGGCAGGCTGACCAACTCAGCTACAACCCAGGGCCTTGAGTTGGTCCATCCCAACATCTATCCTATGGACTGCTAGAGCACACAAAGGGGCCAGTCCTGCAGGACCAAAGCTCCAGGATCTCTATGACACAGGGTAACAACAGCATATCTGAGAGGAGGCCCTGTGACGATCCAGTATTGATGGGGTAACAAGCCAAAGGCCTCCAACCAGACCAGTGACTCACTGCAACGAACATTTACAAGTAAATATTTGGGCAAAAGGGTGTACTGTGTGACACGCTTCAGCTTCCATGGTTACATTTTTAAAAATTTTTTTTTTCTTTTAAGGGCTCCCTTTAAAAGGGTGCAAGGGTAGAGGGCAGATATGGAGGGACTGGGAATGAGTGGGATTGGGTGCATGATGGGAAATTCACAAAGAATTAATGAGAAAATTTCAAAAGAGGTAAGAGAGAGAGAAGTGTATTTGTTTCACACATATGTGGAAGGCTCAGGAAGTGTGGTAGCTGAGAAAAGTTCAGGTCAAAGGCTTAGGGGCTGTGAGCAGAACACCATGCACAAGGTAAGTATCTTTTCTGTGTCCATAGATACTAGCTGGGTTCACTGGGAATCCACAACCCACAGGGGTTTGAGCTCTACTGACCCCAAACAACAGGGAGTGTCACTGAGCCCATCATCAGCTGCCTTCTCTTAGGCCACAGTGCCAGAGGCAAGAGTCTCACGCATCACAAGGCTTTCTGTATCTAGACTCTGACTACCTATAGGCACTTACCATGAGTTCAGTGGGTAAGTGAGGGATGCTTGTCACTTTCTAAAGCATAAGTTAAGGAGAATACAGGTTTGATCGAAGAGGATGGGATCAGGGAAGAGAGACCATATTTCATATTCTAGCGGAAGGCCAAGACGTAATGATTTCCTCAATGTTTCGAAAGGAGACACTGAGGCACCAGAGCTAGGCCTCTGTTTGAGATGAAGAGTTAGTCCCCCAGTCCCTGGCCCAGCTGGGCAGCCCACTGCTCAGCCAGCTGCTCTGGAAGATGGAAAGTGCTATCTAAACACGGTGCATTATAAACACTTTAGAAATCGTATTTCACAGCTGCCCGCCTGCAGCTAGAAGATGAATTCTTCCTCCTGCTCTCTGGCAGGAGAATTATCCTTGGAGTCAAACATGGCAGCAATGATATGTGAGTAGGGCCAAGACAGAGCAGGCCGGGATGGGGAAGCATCGACAAAGATAGGTCCTGGGTGCCTGAGCAAGACAGCCAGTTTGATGTATCTTGCTTTGCCATCTGCTGATCAACTCTCAGAATGCAGAGAGGGCCTGAAACCCAGACTCCCCTACTCGACTGAACACCTCCCTGGATGCAGAACCTGTGCCCTGGAAGGAAGAATTAGAGAAGGTACAGGACTGTACAGCCTGGGGAAAGAAACAAGTACTTGGAGACACAGGGCCCAAGATCTGCCATTACTACTGCGATGGCTTGTTAGAGAAAGATGTATAGAAGGGTTGAGCCAGAGGGAAGGAGTTCCCTGGAAGAGAATGGGTGGCTGTTAGACAAGCCCAGAAATGCAGCGGGGAAGGTGATAATAGATAGAGTGGCTGGGCTCATCTGCCTGGAAGGAAAGAAGTGCAAAGGATGGGGTGGGAGGAGTGTATCCCTGTTGAGTTGAGAGGAAGCCGGCATGAGCTAGCTACATCCTGTCCTCACGGAAGAAGCTACAGGCATGGACACTGGGATAAGGTGGCGAGGAAAACCCAATGCTTGCTTATGCATAGGCAACCAGAAGGCTTCAGTACTGGATACGGAATTCAGTAGTAGATACAGTGCATTTAAGACCCCAAGCTCAGGTCTTCTCTGCGAGTGCTGAGCTCCTATTCCTGAGCTCCACAGGCCTTGCAGGCAGCTTGTAATTAGGCATAGGGAACAGATGAACCAATTTTCAATTAAAACCTTATCTACAGGGTGCACAGATAATAAAGGTGGGCATGTTTGATTCTTTTCTTAGCCAACCTTCAATATTTGCAATGCCTGGAAGGAGACGCAGGGAGGGTGCCTAGGCAGCCCTGGAAACATATAAATTCTGCTCATAATTACATGACTTTCAATGCCACAAGAGGCCAATAAAGTGGTTTTGAGGCACACAAATTACTGGCATGCTGGCCTTCCCCAGATGGTGCCTAGACGGTGGTCTAGAGAGGGTATGCTGCCCAAACCTCTGAGGTGAGGAACAGCTGTAACAAAGGCAGAGCTCTCTCTTGCTTTCCACTGGCATCTCGGTTAGACAACCTCACATCTCTGACAGAGCTGCAAAAGCAATTTAAGATATGTTTCTTCTATAACGAAGTAGAAGGAACCTCAGGGGACCAAGAGCTTCAAACAGCTGTGGGTAACGACAGCAAATGTCTGATTCTGGGCACTGAGGAGAGGCCCCTCCCCCTCACTGGCTTGTTGCTCTACCATGCTTCTGTCTTCCCCAGTCAGCCCTCTCAGGTTAGGCAACAGAAGGCTGTTTTGACTTCCCTGCTTTTTGAGGGTGGCACAGTTGCGAGTGCTTGGATCCAGATTCAGCCAAGCGAAGGCTCAGACTCTTGAGTTTCAGTTTCATTCCTGATGTAACAGGGATGACAAGCAATCCCAGAAATTGGTGGCAGAAAAGCCACCGATGCCCCTGAAGAAGCCAGTGAAGTGGTTCATGAAAAGAAGGTTTCCTGTACGCAAGCCCCCACATCCAGATGGGGATGACCTTGCTAAGACGAGTCAGAATATCTAGGTCTGACCTCACTGCTCTAGTTTAATGTCCCCAGCACAGTGTCTCTGCAGGAGTGGATATCTGATAGAATAACCATTTGCTGAATAAACAGAATTGATGAAGACAAGAGGAAATCTAAGGACAAATCAGTGGGGCAGATTTTAGTAAAGAGTTTGGGGGGGAGGGGGAGTTGTCTGCTGGGGAATAAGGGAATGTCCCAGTGGTGGAGTGCTTCTCTAACATGCACAAAAGCCTGGAGTCCATCCCTATACACACCTCAACAACAACACCAACAACATCAACATCATCATCAACAACAATTTCATTGGAATCACAAGACCTGGATTGGACAACCCACTCTGCCAGGAAGTAGGCACGAGGGCCAGCAACACTCCCCAGCTCTCATCTCCCCGTCTGTTAAGTACATGGGCTGGACAGACCTTGAAAATGACCTCAAACTCCCAGGTGCCGGAGTATTTTTGAAGTCGGAGAGACGCACTGAAAATCACCATGAGTATTACGACCAGCCCTCGGGCGGGCATATTAGTGGCCTGGAGGGGAGGGGAAGGGATATACCCTAACCTCTGTGGAGAGCGACTGTAACTATTCAGTTTTAGCATGTTTCCCCACAGCCTGGGATGTATTTAAGATCGTTGAAGCTTGAGTAACAGTGCAAGAATGATGTCGATGCTGAAATAAGTGCCACAGGACTCAGTAGTGAGAACTCCTATTTGTAAATTCCGTGAGCATCACACTGAGTCCGTCTTCTGTTTGGCCCTGTCTTAACCTTCATTTCAAGCCAGCTGACTACTCTTCCCATCCCTTCTGCCCAGGATCCAGTAAAAGGAAAAAGAAAAGAAACCCTGAAACCTAATCAGGTGGATCTAACCCACTCTGCTCCTCCACTAAGGGCCACTTCATGCAGACTTTATGGCCAGTGCCGTGGAGATAAGGGGGTGAGTAAGGCACAGCCTCCAGGCATCAGTACCATGAAGCTCTAGAAAAGCATCCGCCCGGGTGTGTAGGAGAGAGATTCCTTTGGCTCGGTTGTGGTCTTTCTGAGACTGAGTTTCACTGTGAGGCCTGGACTGGCCTTGAACATCCAGCGATCCTCCTGTCTGCCTCAGCCTTCTGACAGCTGGGATGATGGACATGGACCACACGACACCTTCAAAGGAATCCATTTCCATGACGATAAAAGAGGGGTAAAAAAAAAAAAAAATAGTTGGGCACAATGGCACGCATGCGTAATACCAACACTCAGAAAGTAGAGGCAGGAGGTTAAGGCCAGCCTCAGCTACACAGAGCCGGACGCTAGGGCTAGACAGACAGCTCAGTGGTTAAGAGCACTTACTGCTCTTTGAAAAAGATCCTGGTTCCCAGCACCCACATGGTGGCTCCCAACTGTCTGTAATGCCAGCCTCAGAGGAGCCAATGCCCTTCTTTGACGCCTATGGCTCAAGCACACATACAGCACACTCCTACATACAAACAAAAATAAAAGGTTTTAAAATAAAAGAGTTTGAAGTGTGTATTATGGGATGGAGATAAGAGGTAGAGTGCCACATCTTCCCCCCTCAGGGATTTACAGGTAAATACAGATTTTTGAATATAAATACAGCATAGGGTTCTAGGTGAAAGGACAGAGTGTGAAAGGCTGGCAGAGAGGAACAAGCCAAAGATGTAAAATGCGGGAGGTGCTCACAAGGTGCACAAACGATTGGGAGGAAAAATGTCCCCCAAGCAAAAGCTCCATGCAAGCAATGGAAGGGACGCATGGTGGACTGCAGCAATGGCACACTGCAACAATGGCGGACTGCGGCTCCTGCAAACGGTTCTGATGAACTTAAAGAGATGGGGCCAGGAATGGGGCGGAGGAGATGGCGCTGATCAGATCACACCCCGGACTCGCACATGCTGAGCCCTGAGTTTGGACTTTTATCACGGGGGGCTAATAGAGATCACCCCGGTGTAAGTAGGGAAAAGAAGTAGCCACCGCTTCCCCTTGCTTCCACAGCCACCCTGCATCTGGGGGATCCATAGGAGTTAACACTAAGACGGTTTACAAAGAAGCGGAAGGATACAGAACATACCAGGCATCCCGGTTCATGGTTGGAGGAATGTGAGCTCTGAGAGGAAAGGGTGAGCCCTTTCCAGGCTGCGGGACCACACAGCAGATGAAGACACATACAAGAATCCTGGTGTGGAGGAGAGCAGGCAGAGGTCAACCATGTGTGGGCAGCCTGGTGGCCACCTAAGAACTTCACTCTGTAGCTGATGCAGGGAAGGAAGAGGGTTTATTAACTTCTTCTATCTTTCCAAGGAAAAGAGTTCTTTCCGAGGAAAAGAGTAAACAAGAAGAGAGGATGGGTTAGGAAAAGCCAGAGAATGGAGGAAGAAAGGGACACACACACCTTTTCACTGCGTTTAAAGGGTTTTATGCAAAGTAATAAAATAGCCACTGTTCCTACTTCATTAATGGCCACCTTGTCATCTAAGATATTTGCTATGTGACCCGGAGCCATTAAAAACAATAGCTTAGGGGTTGGGGATTCAGCTCAGTGGTAGAGCCCTTGCCTAGCGAGCGCAAGGCCCTGGGTTTGGTCCCCAGCTCCGAAAAAAAGAAAAAGGAAAAAGAAGAAGAAGAAAAAGAAGAAAAACAACAACAACAAAAAAAAAACCAATAGCTTAATGTCTATTTTTATAGATGGTAAAGGCTGCAAGTGGGAGCATGGAGTTACGGGGAACAACAGACGTTCCTTCTCCCCAGTAAGATCTGTGCTAAAGCCACCTATGGCGCTACCTTCCTGTGCAAGAGTGTCTGGAAGAGTGGAAGCAAGAGGATCGTGAACTCAAAGTCACTTCCCAACAAGTGTGGAAGGTCAGCTCAGCTGCGTGAGATTTAATATCTGACCGTATTCTCCAGAAATGTGAAACTTCACGTTAGATAAAACCTGCTAATCTAATCTGACCCTTTTAGCATACAAAGAAGAAATCAGGGGTCAAAAGAGGAGACACGAATCTCCTGAAGTCTCAAATCACAGAACCAGTTAACCACAAAATCAGAAATGTAGTCTTTCTAACACACGGCCCGGGCCAAGGCCACCACAGTGATCCTAGGGATCATGTAGCGTAAGTACTAGACTCCTGCTCAAGTGTCATCTCCATGCCAACCACACCCTGCAGTTCTGTCCCTGTAAAAGACCTGCATGGAACACATGATGCAGACGCCCTCCAACACAGGCCCCTCAGCTTCCACTCCCCTCTCCCGAGGCTGATTTTGGCTTTAAACCCGAAGACCTGCCAAGCCCTTGATGCTCAGCCCGATTCTCAGAACTGCTCACCATCACGTAGCCTCAGTTGATGGAGGTTGTGGGCCCTGTCTTTAAAGACCCTCCCTCATTTACCAAGGGCCATGACTTCAGGGATGTGGGATGAGTCTCAGCCTCCTTTTTCTAATCTTTCTGTGCAAAGACTCTAAGACTGCCTCACCCTCATTTAGGCCCGAGGCTCATCCGAGACTACCTCATGACAGGTATCACTGGGACCCTTTCTAAATGTTCCAATTTTAAACCTTCATCTCCTCCCTCACTGCAGTGGTTAAGATCTTTTCCATTGCTTCCTAGGACTGCCGCAATGCATTCCTAGTGGTTCCCCACCTCCAGCCCGCTCCTCTTAAATCCATTCTCCACACAGCTTCCAGATCGAGCTTCCTAAAGCTCCAGCCTGGTGACATCACTGCCCACCCCTCAGTGGTCCTCCACTGACCTCAGATGAGGGACAGATTAGGTTAGGTCTTACCCAAAGCTATTGCTATTATTTACCTCCTCAGCATCCTCTTCCATGCTTCCCAGCATGCACTTCTTCACCTTTGAGGAATCTCAACTTGTAGCATCTACCCGAGCCTGGGAAGCTCCCTGCCCTACCCTTTGCTCATTTCTATTTATCTTTCAAGATGCAGTTCCGGCTTGGTGCCTGGGAGCCTTTCTAACACTCTGCCTGGGCCGAGGCCACCACAGAGTTCCCAGGGAGTATGCGTATCTCATTACTCTGCAAAACCTTGGTATGCTGTTAGAGGACAGGCGTCTCGACTCACCTCTGCACACAGCCAGGATACCTTGGTCTTGGTAGCCTCTCAAGCAACATCTGATGAACTGAGCTGAACCTCAAAGTTAGTTCCCTCCCCCATTTCCAGCATCTTACAAATGTCTTATTCACTATGGCTTCTCGATTGCTAGTCCAAGTTTTTTTCTTCCTAAATACAACCCAAATGCCTTCTCCCCAGGAAACGTTCCCTGACAAGCCCCACCAGACTGCTCCTCTTGGAATCTCTGAGCTCAACTGTGTTATGTCCCCTTAACGCATACACCTTGTCTCTCTGTATTCTGAGACTGAGCCCATAAGACTGTGTTGCCTATGATCACCCCAACATACTGAAATACTTCTTATGCTTGCCTAATAGCATATCCCTTCCTATCCTCATAATCACCCTTCCACTGGGAGAGCAAGTACGCTGCTCTGCTATGTTGCTCCACTCTTACAGCAGCACCCAGAGCGGAGATTCGCTGCCACAGGATTTACCTGTGGTTGTTCAGGGACCTTCCTTGAGTGGCCGAAGTGAAGATTCTGTTACTGTTGTATGCACACAAAGGTACATGCTTTCTTTTCCTTTGTGATCATTCCATTTCATTTCCCCATGTCCCACCTTTGATGTCCAGTGATTCTGGAGCTGTGGATTCATGGAGAGTAGGGCATAGGCCTATTTCTTCCCTCATAGGTCCAGCAGTTGAAGCTCAGAGCAGTCAGGCTGAACAAAGGCTGACCTGTCTTAACTCTCTCCTTTTCCATCCTGGGAGAGGCAGCAGCGTGAGGCGCTCAAGGGTATCCATGTAGCAGCCTACCGGGCCAGCCAAGCTGGGGCAATGTGCACGTTTTGTAGAATGAAGATAATACCAATTTCAAGTAAGATGCAACTAGAACCATTCTTTCTACCTCCTTCTTCTTTACCCACCCTCCTTAGTTACAGCGTTCTAAGGACCAGCCCTTCATGTCTCACAACACACCTGACAAATCCAAGGACCGAGAACTGTGGAGAAGGTCACAGGTTCAAGACCTCGAGTTCCAGAGAACTTCTTGAAATACAAAAAATGAAATATACTGAGGAAGTAGGAAAGGGTTCAGGGGGAGGAGCAGCATAAAAGAAGGTGTCAGGCAGAGGACAGAAATGGCCTGGTCAGAGCAGGTTGAGGGGAGCAAAGCTGGAAGACAGAGGTGGAGGCAGGAGATGTTTCACCTGATACCCAAACCCCAAGCCCTGGAGCCAGCTACCAGGCAGAAGACAATGGCTGTGCCAGGGCCGGAGTGAGAATCCAGAGTGCTCTGCAAGTGATACTATACCATCACCGGTGCCTAACAGACATTGTCTTTATGATGGCTGTACCTACACAGCCTCATCATCTAGAAAACTCACTGCTCTTGACTGAGTAAGCCTCCACTATCAGACAGCGGAATATCCTTAGCCAGGAAGTGTGCCAACGCTCATATGAGCCACAGAACCCCCACATCCTCACTCCCTACCCCGCCAGGTCGACATTTGCACCCCACACTGCATCACTTGTCTGAGTTTCCCTCCGCTATCTGAAAGGAGCTGTGTGTGCTTTTAGCAGAAGTTTGTTTTGGTGCCTTGGCCAGTGCTGGTTCCACAGTGGGCATCGAGTGGGGATTAACCAAATGAGAAAATAATACACGCACGGAATTCCAATCCAGCGTGTACTGTAATTCTTCTTCTCGCAGCTTCTAAACATCAATCCTAGGTTTTCCTCTGGGGTCACATAAAATGAATCTAATTCTCTTCCACACGATAGTCCTTTAAGCATGTGAGGAAAGTTATGACATTCCCCCAGAGTCCCCTTTACTTCTGACCAAATATCCTTCACTTCCAACAGTGATGCTGCTCCCCCAGCCATCTTCCTGTAAATACACTGCATCTTCTCCTCTCTTGACCCCAGACAGCCCCTGGGAAATCCCTGATCTCTGTTCTCCTCCTAGCAACTCACTCTGGCAGAACCGGGCACATGATCCGGCCATTCCTCTCGGAATCATCCCGAACGTCTCTCACTAAGATCATTAGGGTAGCTTCCTGAGTGCCACGTCAGCCTCAGCGTAGTCCTAAAAGAGGGGCAGGGGTGTCAGGTGTTTCTTTACAATTTCTCCATGCTTGGAAGCGGACTTAGGGATTTGCACGGGCCAGCCATGTGTGTATTCTACTGTTGGGCCTACCTACTGCTAGTCCTTAGCCATCTTGCCTCATGGACCACAGCAGAACTCTAGTTGAACACCGACTTAGCCGGAGCCTTCCTCACTGGGCCTGCAGGACTCCCACACATGTTTTTCTCTGACTCCCTGCCCACTTCATTTTTTTAAAAAAATTATAACATAATGAGATCACTCTCCCTTCCCTTCCCTCCCTTCATACCTCTCATAGACTCCTTATGGCTCTCCTTCAAATACACAGCCTCCCCTCCACCCCATCCCCGTCTACTGATTACTGATTGCTGGTGTGTGTGTGTGTGTGTGTGTGTGTGTGTGTGTGTGTGTGTGTGTATGTGTGTATATATATATATATATATATATATATATATATATATATATATATATATATATATATATATATATTTACAACCTGCTCAGTCTGTATAACGTTACTTATTTTCTAGGGCTGACCATTTGGTATCAGGTAAACAGTTGGTGTTCTCCCAGGTAAAGGCTGTTTCTCCCCACCTCAGGATCCTTAGCTGAAGCCTCCTGGCCTCGCCTCTGTTCACATTAGCACGCCTTGCTGCTGTTCTTGTGCAGCTCAAGTTTAGGAGTCATGTGACACTTAGTGGGTATGGCTTCTGACACTCCTAGGAGACACAATCTCACATCGGAACGCCCTGTTCCTCTGGCTCCTACCGTCTTCCCACCCTCTCTTCCATAACTGTCCCCAGTCTTTGGTTCTGGAGTTGTGTTGTAGACGAATCCATTGGGACCGGGCCCCACTATTTTTTGGTTTGATTAGTTGTGATTATCTGTGACCGTCTATGCCTGTTACTAAGAGCTTCCTTGATAAGGGGCGAGGACTAAGCTTCTCTGTGTGTGTTTCCAGGGTTTTGCCTTGGGCCTGCCCTCTTCCTTAGCTGCTTATCTGATCATTTGGTCTATGCACCTTTGCACACAGTTGTGTACATAAGTGTGCAGTTGCAAGTGGAGGGCAGAGGTCAGCATTGAGTATCTCTACTGTTCTCCACCTTATTTTTTGAAACAGGGTCTCTCCCTGAACCTGAAATCTACATATTCACAAGACTCGCTGGCCAGCAAAATCCAAGGGCCCTGCTATCTTTCCTTCCCTGGTGCGGAGAATACAGGTATGCACCACCACACCTGCCTTTTCATGGGTACTAAGGATCTGAACTCCGCCACCATATTTGTGTGACAAGCATTTTATTGACTGAGCCTTTAGACTGAGCCATCTCTCCAGCCTGTAGACGGGGTTTTAGACACCATTTCTTCTGATGTGCTATCTTGGCTCGGAACTCCCCCTCAAGTCCCAGATGCATCTATCAAAGCGCCTACTTAAAATCTCCAATTGGGTATTTAATTGGCACCTCACACTTTTGTCCAAAACAAACTCCTGGGCTGGAGATTTAGCTCAGTAGTGGGGTATGTGTTCAGCATGGGAGGAGCCCTGGATCTCATTTCTAGCACCAGTCCCCAACGCAAAAGTGAGCCCCTGCTCTTCAGCCTGTACTGTCAGGACACAGCAATTTTACTCCGCCAGGACTTAAGGCAAAACTTAGCACCTGACTTCTTTTTCTTTCTTTTTTTTTTTAAAAAAAGGTTTACTTATTTTTATTTTTTATTTTATTTTATTTTTTAAAGATTTATTTATTTATTATATGTGAGTAGTACACTGTCTCTGTCTTCAGACACCAGAAGAGGGCGTCAGATCTCATTACAGATAGTTGTGAGCCACCAAGTGGTTGCTGGGATTTGAACTCAGGACCTCTGGAAGAGCAGTCGGTGCTCTTAACCACTGAGCCATCTCTCCAGCCCCTGACTTCTTTTTCTTACCTTGAATCCAAACTACCAGTCAATATTGCTAGTTCTGTGTTCAAAGTAGCTCTAAAAATGGGTGCCCCTGGTGTTGCGTGTCTCTTGTGCTACCCACCAAATTGTCTGCCTGGACAGCTAGAGTGGCCACTTACGAGTCCTGGCCCCTTCCTTCTGAGGTCTACTCTTAACAGAGCAGACGGAGTAGGGTCATTCAAACAGAAATTCTATCACCTCATTCCTCTGCCCACCTCCTCTCTCCTCTGACCCACAAACGGCTTCTGAAATCATTCAGAAGAAAGTCCAGGCCCAGAGGATTCCTTCAAAACCTAGTCTTACACTAAAAAGCTTGCTGGTTTTTATCCTAGTTCCTGGGACAGAACTTCTAAGCTCTCGGGACTTAGCTGACAGGAATAGTTTTGTTACTCATGCTAGACTGATAGCTGGTTTTTGTTTTGTTTTGATTTGTTTTTTGCTTTTGAGACAGGTTCTCATGTAGTCTAAAATGGTCTGAACTGGCTATATGGCTAAGAACAGCCTTGAACTCCTGATCCTCTTTCTACTCCTTCAGTGTTGAGATTAAGAGTGTGTCATTGTGCCCAACTCCACACCTGGGTTTATGATAGGCAGTAACTAGGTGACTAAGCTGGACAGATGTGCACCTGACCAGGGAGAGAGGAAGGCTATCGGCTGCAAACTCAGATGTGAAACTCGAGTAAACACTCCAGACACACAGACAGGGTCCTGGCTGCTTCCAGTGTAGTGAGCATAACATGACTTAGGAAGGCTGACAGTCTTGATTGCTCAAGCAGAGGACACAGAGTTCCAACTAGACCCCTCTCAAATCTCAACCCGCAGGTTCCTTCGGAAACTGTAAGTATAGTACTTCTCTGAACTCTGTGAGTTATTTAGGAGTTTATCAAATCCAAAAGTGTCACAGGGAACTCCTGAGCTAGCGCTGAGACTACCAAATGAAGTGCAGGGGGTTTTGTTGGGATGTGCACTCCACACTGTGAACTCTGCCAGCTCAGGGTGGTGAGTGTCAGAAGCGAACCGTGGTACTGAAGACTTCATGATCTGCGCAGTGCATTTATGTACACACACATCCACCCATTACATCAACTCCTAGCTCTTCCTCAGTTTACTACATCCAATTAGTGTTACCTCGACAACTGTGGGCACATTCGGGACCTGCTGTTCTCAGGGAACCTTTCTCTCTTTCCTAAGTTATCATCTTAAGTAAGTTCTCCAGCCTGTTATGGTTTGGATCTTATATGTCTTCCCCAAAACCTGCATGCTAAAGTCTTGGTCCCTAGCCTGCTATTGAGAGACTATGAGATCTTTAGGAGGAAGGGCTTAATGGCAGAAAGTAAGATTCCTGCTGGTAAGGCGGTCTTGGGATTCCACTCTTTCCTCTCCCAGCTTCCTGGCTGCTATGAGGCAAGCTTCTGCCACACACACTCATCTACCTCGATGCTCTGCTTCACCACCAAGACAACGGAATCAAGCAACTGTGATTTGCTAGAGTCATGAGCCAAAGTAAACCTCTCCTCCTTTTAGTTTGCTTAAGCATTGTCCCAGCAACAGAAATTTGACTAACTTAAACTCTAAACCAACCTTGCCACATCCTAGGTGCCCCTTCTACTGCTCTGTTGTTCTCCATAACCCTTACCATTAGCCCACGTACTCACGTTATTAATGTACCTACGGGATCTTTCTTTTCCCAGTTTAGTTATTACTGTCAACCCAGCACTTAGAAAACAAACCTGGAAACTTTAAAGCATTAAGTGGATAAGTGGATAGAGTAGACTGTGCAGCTTGATGTCTGTCCTTCTAAGTTTTTTTTTTTTAAGGTTTGTTTGTTTGTTTAATTTAATATTATGAGTGCTCTATCTGCATGTACCCCTGCATGCCAGAAGAGGGCATCAGATCCCATTTCAGATGGTTGTGAGCCCCCATGTGGTTGCTGGGAATTGAACTCAGGACCTTTGGAAGAGCAGCCAGTGCTCTTAACCGCTGAGCCATCCCTCCAGTCCTCCTGTACCCATCTACTTCTCATTAATGTGTGTGTCCAGAAAGAGTGGATGCTCTCTCTAGGTGTGAACTCCTAGCACAATGCACAGGACTATCCCCTCCCCAGGGAGGGCTTCACAAGGGGTCCAGCCTTGGTCTGGAGGCGGGCAGCAGTGATCTTACCTTCTACTCTGTCACTCCTGAGTAGCCTTGTTCACACGGTGCCTCCAATACATGGAACTTAAGTATTGCAGACATGGCTTGTCTGCACACAGGGAAGACCACGCCCACACTGCCCACTGTCTTACATCTAAGTACAGCATAACCTCTGCTCTCCAGCTCACCCCTTCCGAGTGAATGTTTTATGCAGTTGTCTCAGCGAATCCTAATACGCACCATGAAAATACGCATCATTAATGCCAGTGTACTGATGGGAATGCAGAGGTGATGGGAAATTAAACAATTACGCTTCACAAAGCTATTGGGATGGAAAGCCAGGATTAACTACAGGATCGGCCACAGAGAACACGAGCGCGCTGATGGACTGCCTCAAAGCTTCCCCACTATCACTATGTACAAATGAAGTTAACTCCCCTAAGCGTTGGGGGTTTCTTTTCTTTTTAATCTATAAAATATGGCTGCAAAGAGTGTATGAACCACAGTGTATGAAGCACTTAGCCATGTACATGCTATGTAAATGAAGCTATTAGTAATAATCATGATTATAAGATGACACGAGATTTCACTAGCCCCTTTATCATCAGCACCATGCTTCTCAGATCGCATGAAGGTAGCAAGCGGTATGCCTTCCCCTGGTGGGAAGCATCGAGCGTACGGTGAACCCACAGGAGCAGCCACCACCCAACCTGTCATGGGTCTTCTCAGACACCCATGGCTGATCCGAGTGGGAGCAGATAGGGAGCAGGAGGCTCAACCCACGCTGCTAGCCCTCAGTTCCCTGTTCATACCCAGCCCAGCATGCTCCCTGGGCCTCTCCACGGGCCATATTTTCTGCTCTGCTTCCCCTTCTCCTCTGAGCAGTGACCCGGGAAAGCGGAGGCCTTCTCCACCTCCACGGAGCTCGCCAGTCTCAGGGAAGGTGATACAGAGGAAAGGTCTCCAGGCTGCCCCAGGCTTCCCTGAGCTACAGCATTCCCAGACACAGAGCCCTTGCTCCCTGAAAGGGAGCAGCCAGGCAGAAAGACAAAGACCATATCTGATTCCAACAGGCTGAAGACCACAGGCTGGGGTAGGGAAGCTTGCAGAAGGGGCCAAGAAAGGGGCTGGGGGTGAACCAGAGGAGGAGAAGAGGAGGGGCCGGCATCAGTGTTCTTAGTCACCCGACCCCGGCCATGAGAGGGGGTATAAGAGAACTCTCACTGTCACAATTCACATTTTCAAGAAACTTTTCATGTAGTCTCTTTCCCCGTTATTGCAATGTGGTTCTCACAGCGCAGTTATGTATCCAGCTCCTCATTCTTCCTCTCCTTCCCACTCCCTCAGAGTAGGTGCTGTGTTGGTTATGCCCCTAATATGAGACACCACCGCGCTTCACAGGCAGAAGACAAAGAATAACAAAGAGGGGCAAAGGCCAAACAGGCTGCCTGCATGTGCCACCTGGCTGCTATTCACCTCCTTCCTTACAGAGCAGGGACACTGTACCAACTCCCAGTGGGAAAGGCTTTAGTGGATGCAGTACACAGACAGCCCAGCCCTCAGCAGGGACTGGGCGAACAGTACAGTAGCATCAAGATATTCCAATCCCATAATCTCACCTGGTTCCTACCTCTCCTACTTCACATGGGGAAGCTGAAGCCATGAGCAATGGAGTGGAGTGATGGAAATGTCTGTGAAAGATTCTGAGGAATGTCCTAGCCGTCTCCCAAGGAAACAGGAGGCAAGAGAGGGGTACAAAGGTCAACCTCACCCCATGCTTTGAACTTCCAGGCTGGACCTCCTTATCACTGGCAACTTTGTTCGGTGGCTTCTCCTATCTGAGTCATTTTCCCCATGGGAAGTCACAAGTCACTGTCAGGAGCTCCTGGCGGTCTAGACTGCCCTCTCTGCTTTCTCTGCTGCCAGTGTGGGGACACTGCCATTCCAGTAGACCTTGGCTCATGCATGTCTTCAAATGAGTACAGACACAGAGTGGGAGCCCGGCTCCTACTCTTTCTATCCCTGAAGGCTGAACCTGGAAACTGGCTTACGGAAAACCCTCAGTAAATTTGGTTGAGGGAGCAAACAAGTCAGTGACTGAATGAAGGGACTTGAGCATGACATCACTCCCCCAGACCTGGGCGAGAGCAGAGGAGCTGCCCAGAGGGAAAACACAGCAGAGAGACCCAGTCCCACAGTCCCAGCAGGGGAGCCTCCTGTGCATCAACTGTCACCTTTTTTGGAACTCCGCTTTTAAGCACATCAACAGCCGTGAGGAGATGGCATGGTTGCCAAAAAACAGAAACCAAACACATCAAAACAAACCAACAGAAAAAACCATAACAACACTACCCACAAGCGACAAATACTGTTCTCTCTCAAGAGCGAGACAGACTCAATCCCTACCTCTGGGACCTCCCTCAGAGCTCAGTGCACGAACACATGTAGCAACCTCTAGGACATCTGGAGAGAATGCCCTGAAAGAGGCAATTCATATCTCACAGGGCCAGACAATTTTTATATCATAGGCATATTTACACATGGAATGTGGAGGAAGGAAACAATGCTAAGCCATAGGGTCCCCTCCAGATGGTGGCCTTGGGGATCATGGGAAATCCAAGGGGACAGCCTAGTTTGAAGACCGGACATAGGGGCAGAGTAGAAATGTGAGCACAATGGAACACAGAGGCTCACTTGTCCTGGGTCCCTATACCCCTGCCTCGGTTTGCTGGGTTCTGACATGCCATCGTCATCCAGTGTCGCTTGCCACTCTCCTACTTCTGACCCCAGTCACAAGTCAGTGTACTGTTTCCTCCACCTGATAGGAACTGGGGGCAGTAAAGAGAGCAAAAAAAATAAAATAGAAAGAATCCACATGCTGTGCATCCAGCACTTTTACTACTGGCAATTGGTTACAGAAAACTAACTGAGAACTCTGTAGGGTCGTAAAGGTAAAAGGATGTCTAAACGTTTCCATTTTATTCTCTCATAGACAGCTCCAAGGCAATCTAGATCCAGGCATTGACAGCAGAGCCCAAGCACTTATGATGCAAGACCAGGCAGGCTGAGCTTGGGAGGGGAGATGAAGCCCTCAGCATTAGAAGAAGGGATGGTGGCATTTGCCTTGTCTACTCTCCCTCCGTAATCAGGATCCCCCACCCAGCATGTCCAGCATGCGTCTTCTTTTCCTGAGCTTGGTTAGAGCAGGACTTACTCACTCACGAAGCAACACTAACACTTCTTTATGGTCAATGGGATGCTGCCTCTCCATTCAACTTAGGTGTCCTGGTTCTAGATCCTGAATTGGTGAACAAAAGAAAGTCCCTCCCTGGTAGTCTTGGCTAAGGGTCTGCCTACTTAATGTTCCTTCCACACACCTAGGATTTTTTTCCTGCCCAGGCCAACTGGAATACTGTTTATGCTATCTTCAGTGTGTGAGAGATCTGAGGAACCAGATCGATTTATTTTCTTATGGCATACCAAGAAGCATCCCTAAAAGATGAAGACAAAGTATAAAGAAATCTGGAGATGCCAGTCCTCCGTGTTAACATTTTGTCTGCACATCCCAACATGTATCCCTAGTTCCAGGTTTGTGTTTCCTTATTGTCCTCTGTCCACTCCCACTGCCACTGTGGGACACCTCCAGCTACTGGAGGACCAGACCCTTCTGCCTCCATTCAGCCAAACGCCAGGCCAACAGCAGTATGAGGCACAGAGTGGAGGATGCTACATAAACGCATGTGGAATTGAGGGCCAAGCAGATCGATGGACATGTGGGATGCAGATCGCAAACCAGAGAACAAATTCTCTACAGAGACCGTCCTCTGTCAGGAAGAAAGGGCTAGTTTCCTCCTTCAGCAGTTAGGCAGATAAACGGGGGTGAGTCTAAGAAGAACCTCCTGAGAAGGTTGGTAGGCAGAGGCAGACCCTGACACAGCTGGAAGCAGCAGCAGCTACCATGGCAGCACTGCTCTGATCCAGCTGACACCGTAGACTGATTCCTGGTGGGGAGGACGCGGCAGGGGTCTACTGTGGGGCACCCGAGCTCTACTTGGCCCTGGGGAAAGAGACCAGATACCTAGAGCACACAAGATGAGCTAGCAACTACCTGAGAACCCCAAAGGGAAGCTATGTGGTTGGAGCCCTGTGTGGTCCACCAGAGGGTACTCTTCCCTGGAAGAGGGCTACATCCAGAGTTTAGAAGGACAGCTGAGGCATGATGGCCAACAACAATGGAAACCATGGTCACTTGTTATATAAATGCATATTCCAGGCATCCTGCTGACTACTTCATAAACACAAAATCCATATCATGTTTACAATGCCTGGAGAAGGCAAAGGTGGTTAATGTCTTTCACATACTGAGGCCTGGTGGATCATCCCTGCAATCCCATACACACACACACACACACACACACACACACACACACACACACACACACACACACACCAGGGAGAAATATCAGAGGGATGTAGCAACTTGGTCAAGGCCCAATACTAGTAGCTGCTATCTGAATACCATTGCAAGGGATAATCAGGCCCTATGGCCAAGAGATGCATGGGGTCCCCAAGGGAATAGCTAAAATAAACCTTAGCACAGATAAAAGCCACGAAGTCCTCGAGCTGGATACCCTCACTCCCATTCGATGCCCTTTTGGTCTCTCCTACAGAGTCTTTCTTCTTTAGTCAGCTTGCTCTCCACCCTAAATTGTCTTCTCTTTCCCCTTTAAAGCCAGAGAGTAGGAAAGCTCTCAGCTATTGGGATTATCTTATTCATCTGCCAGCCCACCCTCTTGCTTTTAAGCAGAAGACTTCTGCCCTCTGTAGATTGATCAGGGTTATGTCAGTCTCTCTAGTAAGTAGGACTCTATCCATCAAGGCCCTCTTCCTAAGGCCTTACCCTAGACAACTCACACTACCCATGAACTCGTGGATTTCTTTCCACAGAGCCTGTTATTTTTTTCCTCCCTGTAGACCCTGTCTATCTGGAGGGTTTCAGGAACCCACCCTGTCTGCCATCCATAAATACAGGGCAGCACGCCTCTGGTGCCAGTCGGCCAACGAGCTTTGTATTATTCATCCCAGAGTAGCTCTGCAAACCTACTCCCCTGTCTACTCTCTCTGATCTGTAGTATCCATCTAAAGAAGTTCCACTAGAAAATATGTCTAGAACAATGAATGAATGAATGAATGAATGAATGAATGAATGAACAGTTTGAAATTCCTCGCTCTGCTTCTATGCTCCAAGGAGTTCCTTTTGCATTGTAGTATGTGAATTCTTGTTCTTTGATTTGTAAAATCAAGACTCAAGGTTTCTTCTCCATTGAAAAAACAAACAAGCTATTAGGATTTTGGATTATCCCTCAGATCTCGTAGCCTGGCTGCTGCTTTAGCTGTAGCTCTTACAGTCTTGGCTGTCTGTATCGTGAGGATTTGAGGACTAACTGGAAATTTATCCAGGGCATAAATCTACCCCTTGGCTTGGTGTAGTCCTGTAGTGTGCTTTAGCTTTCTAAATGTCTCTGTAAGGGGTAAGATTATGTAGCTCCAAATTACCGAGATACAAACAAGATGTGCATGGTAGCACTCACCTGTGATCCCAGCATTTTAGAGGCTGAGGCAGGAGGAGAACCTCAAGTTCAAGGCTAGCCTGGGAGTCTCAGTGAGTTCTAGGATAGAATGAGCTACAAGGGTAAAATCCTGTCCCAAAAATAAAATAAACGAATAAAACATGCCATCTACACATCCAGCCATGGAATTAGCCATGTGGTTTCCATCTAGCCGTAACACGGTCTAGCTGCTTCATTGTGAAGATGACATGGAAGGCCAAGAGATCGTGGTAAAAGGAGCCAGAACTCTGGAGAAATGAGTTCGGATCTCAGATATTCCCTCATTTCTCTAGATCTTATTGCTTATACAGAAAATAGAAAATGGGGTCATTAATTCCTATTTAACAGACCTCTGTGTGAATTAAAGTAAACCAGTCAACAGTGGATAGAGTGAGTCTACAGGGCCCGGTGCAGACAGTCAACAGTGGATAGAGTGAGTCTACAGGGCCCGGTGCAGACAAAAGAAACTCCTAACTCCATTCTCTCCTGCTGGAATTCTCTCCTTGCTCCCTATGGATCCACGCTCCCCTCCCCCACCTCTGGTTTCCACTGGAGGGCAGATTCTTTCCTTAGTCCTGATCCCTTCCCTCCATTGGTGGAGGAAAAATGTCAGCCAATGGCAGGACTGTCTGAAACTGCTGTGAAGCTGTGTGTACAGGTGTGACCACAGAGCACGCAAACTCTTTCCATTTCTCCTTCCGAAGCGCATTGCCTCAGGCTTAGTCCCGAGGGGGCTGTTCTCAACAGGTTTCTCTAAAAGAAAACAGAAACTGCCAAATGATAAGTAATCGACCCATTAGGAAGATGCTTAAGAGCTGCCTAGACAGGAGGCAATGGCAGGCAGCTGCTAAAAGTTGCCGCTTCTGTTCTACAGGTCTCAAACCAGACAAAAGCCCAAGAAAGCAAAAGAAAGAAAGGTCAAAGCAAAAACAATTTAAAAAATGAAAAGCAGAAATAAAGAAAAGTACACACATAAAACACCACACACACACACACACACACTACACACACAAACACACACACACAAACACACAAACACACCAAATACATACACACCAAACACACATACACACACACACCCCAAACATACACACACACCAAATACACATACACCAAACACACACACACACACACACACACACATGCCAAACACACATACACACACACACCACACATACACACACACAACACAACACACACACACACACACACTCATACACAAATACCATACATACACACACACCAAACACACACACAAACCAAACACACACATACACATACACACACCATCAAACACATACACCACAAACACACACACACACACATCAACACACTCACACTAAAGATACATAAATACACACAAACACACACACACCAAATACACATTACACACACTACACACACACCAAACACACACATACTCACACACACACACCCTCATACACATATACCCCCCACACATCCACACATAAAATCCATGTTTATTAACTAGAATATTCACATAATTTAAATGTTGGTTTTCTTTCTCTAGTATGTCTTGACCTCCCTCTCTTGTATAAAGGTTGTGTGAATATTTTGCCTGCATTTATATGCCTGATGCCTATGAAAGCCAGAGGGTGCGGGATTCTCTGGAACTGAAGTTACAGTAGCTATGAACCCCCAGGTATGTATTGGGAATTTGAACCTGGGTCCTGCAGAAGAGTAGCCAGTTCTCTTAACCATTAGCCATTTCTCCAGCCTGCTTTGATTTTTTTTTTTAATGAGAGAAAAAGAATTCCTTTCTATGTGGTGGGATGGAAAACAAACATACGGTTTTCTAGCATATCCAGATAGGCCCAAACCCATGAGCAAGCTCGCTTTACCAGCCTACGGTATAGGTCGCCCATGAAGAGCCCCTGTTCTTCAGCACCGAGTGCACAGAAATAGCAAGAAATAATTGCTCGCATTGATGGGCAGCGAAGCACTCACAGATCACTTTCTCATCCATTTTCATTTTTGACCCATAAAATCTCAGCCCTAGGAAGCTGAATCTCAACTGAGTCCTCACTCCTGGTCAGAGTCTATAGACCAGATCCCACATCTGACTTCTCTCCACAGTTTGGATCTGCAATGTCTCCAGTAGCCCACGTGTGGAGAGGGTGTTCCCTAGTTCGTAAGACTATTAAAGGTGGTGTCACCTTTAGGAGATGGGACCTACTGGAAGACAGCTGGGCTACTGAGCAGGGACAGGGACGGACGATGGTATGCCATGCGCCCCTCTTCTACCTTACTCGCTTCCTCTCTCCCATAACATGAGTGCCTTCCTATGCTGTGTGCTCCTGCTATGGCAGACTGCCTCACCAAAAGCTCGAAAGCATAGCCAACCACCATAGACTGAAACCTCCAAACTTCCTATTTATTTTATAATCATGGCCATTTTGTTATAACAATGAAAACTTCACATGACTGAGACATTTTTTTCCTGTCAGATCACACTGGAAAGTTTAAAAAAGTTGAGAAATGGGTAAGATACTGGAGAACAACTTTTCAATTTGAAACACCGCTTAGCTCCAGTTATAGATTTCTGGAATATGAAGAATGCCAAGTGCTTGGATGGACGTAAAAGCAAAACGGAAATTGTGAAAGGTGCATCTGTAGGAATCCGAGGCAGCTAAAACAGAAAAAGAATGGCTAGCTGAGAGTTCAGCTCAGTGGTGTGTCTAGCACATGGCGAGTATGCACGAAGTCCTAGCTTCAATCCCTGATTCTAAAGACCAAAATAACAAACAGCCATAGACTGAAGAACATTTTCATCTGTCTGAGCAAGAACTCACCAGTGTGTACTGAGGGCTGACAGGAGCTGATGGGCTCCAGAGAATGACTGAACAACTGCCTTGTGGGCTGGTGGTAAGGAAAGGCCATGAGTGAGCATCAAGGAAAGGAAGAGCAGGCACTGCAGAGAACAAGACCACAGAGCTCTCCTCGTCCAGAACTGCAAGCCCTCCCCTCAAAACGAAGGAGGCAGGGGATAGAAAGATGGATCAGTGCTTAGGAGGACTTGCTCCTCTCGCAGAGGACTGCAGGTCAGTTCCTAGTGCCCATGTCAGAGAGGTGACTTCAGCTCCGTGGGATCTCAGGCTCTCCTCTGGCATCTTGCACAAGTGTGGTGATATATGCACACATGCACACGCATGGACACACACACATAAATAGAAAGAAAATCAATCTTTACCAGAGATAGATAGATAGATAGAGAGAGAGAGAGAGAGAGAGAGAGAGAGAGAGAGAGAAGCTGCTTTATGAATTTGTTCAAACTTTACTCTGCCAGATGGAGGCACATATATCCTCTGCCTGGCACAACCCTGGTGGCCCAACTCATGGCTGTTCCTCTACGTCTCTTGCTCCTAATTGGCCCCCTTATCAGAGCAACAAGAATCCTTGTTCCAACTTCTCAACACATACCAAATACCTAATAATGTGTTGTGCGTATGCAGGTATACAGTATTGTGTGTGGTATTTGTGAAGTTTGTGTGTGATAAGTATGTGGTGTATATATGATGTGTGGTGTGTTTGAGGTGTACATAATGCATGTGCTGGGGGTTGGGGGAAGATACTTGCTTATACATAAGGCCCAGGCTAGCCTTGAACTCATGAACACATGCAGACACCTGCCACAGAACACATGTAGGCAGGAGACAGCTTATTCAAGAGTTGCCTCTCTCCTACCACGTAGGTGAGTTCTAGGGAGGAAAGTCAGGTTAACAGACAGTATTAAGTGCTTTTGCCTGCTGAGCCATCCCTCCAGCCCATCTCCTTCATAATTCACTGGGTATCCTCAAAGGACAAGGTCACAGTCTTTCCCTCTATGTTTTTGCAGTCAATGAACAAGGGACAACCAGTATTACAAGTTCACAGAGTTCAGAAATCACCCACCATGCAGACTCACTATGCAGGTAGCTCTCCCCGCTACACACCTGCAAGACAGGCACCATTTTCTGACAAGAAAACTAGTGGCCCCAGAAGACCCAACGGCACAGGGAAAGGTGATGGTGTGATTGGATTTGGTGACTCCTCACTGACGTATCGGCCCTGGGCTCTACAGGGTACCCAGGAAGTACCACAGGTAAATCCAGACCAACTTCAGTTACATAAACTGACTGAATCGTGACTCTCAAAACCTCAAGGACATTTGTGTGCATGTATGGATATGGTGGGAAGGGGGAAATAATAAAAGGGGGAGGGGGAGGCAGAGGAAGTGTAAGAACCGAGGTATCTGCCTAAAACCGAGGGAAGCTGCATCCTTCTCATTCTCCACTAGGGAAGACATCCCGCCACCTGTTCCCTCACAGCCTTCAATTCCCTCCTCATTCAGGGGACCTGAAGCACAGAGCCGGCTTGCTGATTGATTTAAGTTTAATTCATTTGTGTAATATCCCTGTTCAGAGCAATGTCTAATTAACACTTTTGTTGGGGGGAATAAAACCTCCCATATTCATTAATGAATGGGGGAAGGGAGAGGCCTTCGCAGGCAGCAACCCAGAGTCTACAGAGCTGGCTCTATCTTAGAGATGTCTTAATGAGACATGTCTTCATAATGGGATTACTGCTCCCTTTGGACTAGAAGAAGCAAATGGGGCTGAGATCAGCTAGGGAACGGACAGTCAATAGTGCATGAGTCAGCAGCACTCAACCCACGGCTGGGGACCGTGATTCTGGAAGCCTCATCTAGGGAAGGGATACATGACTAGCAAGGCTCTCTCGGAGCCCCTGACGACACTTCCAAGCACAAATCCACTTCTTTCTGGATTCCTCAGCCTCCCAAGACTTTGCAGAGAAATAATATCCCAGGTTTGCTTATGACTTCACAATTTGTAGCATGTGGCTTTATAAATGTCAGCTTACAAGTTTCTGGAAACAAGGAACAACCAACACTGTTTAACAGGCAAAGACTCCCAGAGAAATGGAGGAACTCACCCAAAGTCACAAAGATAAGATAAGCAACGACTAAGTGTGGAGCCCACATCTTCTGACTCAGAAACCTGGGCTTCTCGGGGAGCAGGCTTGATTGGCAGGTCATTAGACATGTGCTACGGCTCTCCAGAGTCATTCCTAAAGCCCTGCTGGGGACGAGTGCAAAAAAGACATTAAGGTGGGAGGTTCAGCTTCCGGCGATAGAGAAGTCATCTAATATTATATGCAAGAGTCTAGGGCTGGAGAGATGGCCCAGCGGTTAAGAGTCCATGCCATGGGCCATCCCAGCAGGAGTACATCCCAGAACCCGTGCCAGGCAGCTCACAACGGCCCATGGCTCCAGCTGCAGGGAATCTGATGCCTTCTTTGGGCCTCTGCAGGCACCCGCATTCCTACACACACACACACACACACACACACACACACACACACACACACACACACACCTTTTTAAAATGTGTCTTAAAATTATAATTATAAATTCCACTGATTATAAGACCATAGTAAGAGTTTGAAGTGAGGGTGGGGATGGCAGGATTGTCAAAGGAGTCCTTGACTTCCATAATCTCAGTGTTCATCTGAGTGACCTTAGGGGACCTATGTACCCTGCCCAGACTTCTATTTTTGTGCCTGAAGAAGAAGAATCACAGACCATGCCTTGCTCAATACAGAGGATTTGTCGAGGTCCAATATGCATAGAGAGGAGAGAGCAGCCGAAGGGGCACAATGCGGAGAAGCGATTTCCACAGTTCATCATCCTACACTTTTAAAATGTTTGCGCCACGTGCATTAGCTCCTAAAAATACAAATTAAAATTTCACAAGGCGACTTTAAGCCCCCAGGTTATACATTTTTACACGTATAATCTCACCGAATTCTCTGGGCAGTCCTGTGCGGCAGAGATAATTTTCTCGAGTGCATATGAATCAGCGGAGACTCAGCAAACTCGGATAAGTCAGCTGGCCTCACATATGTGACTGACTACTTGGTGGTCTAGGATTAAAACTCTTATCTTCCTGATTTCAGAGCTGCAACCTCATACTTCCTCTCTCTTCCCTACATTAATTATATATGCTTATTCTGTATTAAAAGCTCAGAAATGAAATTGCTATATATTGGGGAATAAATTTCACTATATTGCTACGGACGGCTGGAGGGGGTTGAGGTTGCCCCATCACTATCTAAACATAGGACCCCATAACTATTTGCCTTACAACCCATTCAACTGCCCACTGGCTGCATGGAGAAGACTGGTTTTTTTTTTTTAAATATTTATTTATGGGGTTGGGGATTTAGATAAGTGGTAGAGCGCTTGCATAGAAAAAAAAAGGCCCTGGGTTCGGTCCCAAGCTCAAAAAAAAAAAAGAAAAAAAAAAAGAGTTAAATATTTATTTATTATACATAAGTACACTGTGGCTATCTTCAGACACTCCAGAAGAGGGCATCAGATCCCATTACCGATGGTTGTGAGCCACCATGTGGTTGCTGGGAATTGGACTCAGGACCTCTGGAAGAGCAGTCGGTGCTCCTAACCTTTGAGCCATCTCTCCAGCCCGAGAAGACTGTTTTAAAAATAATATATCTAGACTCTTAAATATGCATTGTTGTTCGTACACACATGGGGCAGATGGAGGCAGCTTTTTTAATGGAAAGAGGAAGGGAGAATTAGAATGGCTATTGAACATGTCGTCCTGTGCCCTGGCAGCACGGAGATCCACCCGGGCAACTAGGCTCACAGAGTCTTGAAAATAGTGTAGATTCTTCCTTTAATTCTACTGCCCTGTCTGGCTTGGACCACAGTCCAAGGCAGGCAAGGGTGGGCCACGCGTATCTCTTCACATGTCCACACTGAACCAGACACAGTCCACACTGAACCAGACACAGTTATGTGCCTAATAGAGAGGCTTGTGCGCATAACCACAAAAACAAAGATCATTTATTTTAACGTAAAGGGAAGCAAGGCCTAAAGCTTCAATTCAGCATTCAGTGTCATGTGGTAAACCAGTCACGAGCTCTTGGAGAAGGTCAGGCTCTGCAGCCTGGCCTCTGTCATGAGTTTACCGACTGGAAGATGGAGATACTATCTACTCATGGAATTGTAGCCAAAACTACACATAGAAACTGAATTCCTTAGTAAACGGAAGACCGTTATCTATCGATAAAAAGGGGGATAGGTACTGAGGATGCACGTAACAGTTATAGTACTTGACTAGCTTGGACAAGCCCTTGGTTTGATATCCAGACAAAAGTAAGGAGAAAAATACATTTTAAAACTAGGTAAGCAAGCAAACCCCTACGATGCTGCAGTCCCAAAACTCCAGCAGGAAATGACTCCCGGGCGCTGCGCCCCAGCATCAGAAAGTGCTTTTTCACCCTGGTCCCTGGGCCTCACATAAAGCTTGGCACATCAGCACGAGAGACATTCCCTAGAGAGAGTCCTGAAGCTTGCTGGACCCGGCTTGGGAGCAATTAAAAAGGAAAGAAATAGCTCAAGCTTCCCCTGAATCCCATCAAATCTGCATCAACTCATCTCTAGCCATTCTGGAAGGGACACTTCACACAGGCCCATGTCACCATCCCACCCCAGCGTTAGGGAGACTTAAGTAACAGACCAGTTAGAGCAAATTATCGTGCAGTTCACTCTGAGCACCCAGGTGACCATGAGACCTTGAGCAAAGCAGACCAGGCCAACCAAGTCACAGCTTGGCTAGGGTAACAAGGCTGTGTCTTACAAAAGGCAAAGGTCAGGGTCGGTAGTGGAGAAGGTTGGAGCAGACAGAACAGTTATCTGCTATGCCACAGGGCCTGGTGGCAGAAGCAAGCAGGCCCCACCTTGAGGACCAGAGAGTGTGCTGTGCAGATGGGGGTATTGGTCTTTCCTGAGGTTGCTAGGTTACCTCCTGGGGCTTCCCCAGCCCTGTCCCAAAGAATGAAATTCGATTTATTAAGTTACCCCGAAGGTAAGACCTCCTCCAGATTTTCTCATGCGACCTGATTTCTGTCACTCATAGTCTTCAAGTCCTGCTACTCACAGGGCAATTCTACATCTCCAGCATTGCTCTGAGGAGACCTACTATACACTAAATTTCCAGCCTGTCCCACTCCCTCACAGCTCTCTACTTTTTGAAAACAAACAAATAAACAAACAAACCACCAGCGTAGGTTCTAGGGCAGCCTATCTGACTTTAAAACCACTTGTCACATCCTGCCTGTGACTTTGGATAGTGGCTTCACGTCTCTGTGTGTTCGACACCCCTTGTGGAAAATAATGGGCGAACTGAACAATCTCCTAAGAGGACTTGCTATCACTTCGGAAGGTGCCAAGGCAAGGTTAGCGCATGAGGAAAACAACACGCAGAAATCTACTCAAGACCTCACAGATGATTATAACCAGGTCTATCTGACTTGAAAGTCCATGTTTGGCCCAAAATTGATGTCATCGCTTCACATTTCTCAAAGCAGGCTGCCTTCCGTCTCTCGCAAACTCGCATCCGGTTACGAACCCCTCGTGTAACAGGATCTCCAAACCGCCTTCCTGTACTCCACAAGACCTAAAGGGCATCAGCCAGAGACCCAAACCAGGGAGAAAGAATGAATACCTCAGTTCCAGGGGGTCAGCATCTCCCCCCTCTAATGGCCGTGTGAGAAGCGTCAGTACAGACAGAGGTACTGGAAAGGAAAGCCATGACTGCAGCCACTTCCTCTCTTGCTTCTCATGTGGCTTATGGACTCCTTATGACTATCCAGGGCCCCAAACTCCAAGCAGATTAGTGCAGCATTCTGTCATAGCAGCCAAGCCGTGCAGCAGAAATGCCAGTGTGCTTCCAGAGAGTTCTGGGAGCCCTGGTGGGGACCCTTCTCCACCCTGCCACCACAGTTAACAACAGACCCTGCCCTGCCCTGCCCATCCTACCGCCGAGCCACTTACTGCTGCACACCTAACTGGTCCAGCATTTCTTGGACCTCAAGAGCTCCTCCTACTCCAGAGGGTGCAGACATACTAGAGAGTACAACAGGCGCGTTTCTCTTGCCTTCCGTTTCCCTCGCTCTCCACCTCTCCCACCCCGTACCTTCCTGGCCCCTTCTTTTCCCTCCCTCCAGGCTCTCAGGTTCACGGCTCCTCTGCCCATCTTGCTCACTCTATTCAACCTGTCCCCAGCTTTCTCTGAGGACCTCCACTTCTTTTCTCTACAGCTTCCTTCTCAGAGCCCCACCCTCCATCTCCATCTCCCTTTGTTTCTCTTCTCGGGGCCCAGGCTGCCCTTTCTCCCGAGGCAACCTAAGCCCCCTCCGTTGCCAGCTTCACTTCCTGGCTTCCGCAGTCTTGTCCCACCCCTTTCTCGGCCCCGCCCAGTCCTCCTTCCACTGGTGGTGTCCTCTTTTCCACACTGCCCTTCTCACGATTTTCCTCCCTTTCTGCTCTCACCCACCCTCCTGCCTCTCATCCTTCCTTCCTCTCGCTGAAGAGGTATTTTTGCACAGTTCTGCCCTGACCATTTGCAAGCAACGAACAGGAAGTCCAGGGACAATTTAAAGTTTGCGGATTCAGGGCTGAGGATGCTGTCTCCACCCAGAGGCAGCACCCTAGACTTTGTGGAGAAGCGCCACAGGTCAGCTTGCTGGCAGGTGTCTGCCAGCCACACTTAGGCTGCCACATCTGCTGTTAAGGAAGCCTAAAGGAAGAACCCAATTGGGATGGCTTTTTCATTTTAGGACAAGAAGTTCCAACCTCTGATTAGCTTCATTTGGCTACACTGCCTCTGGCTTCAATCTTGAGCTGAGTGGAGGTGAAGAGAGGGAGACATAGGGAGAGCACCTGACCTCTTTCTCCCGGCCTGCCTCCTTTTTTCAGTTGTCCTCTGGAAACTTCCACTCTCCTGTACGGTTTATTGTGGCTGGCACTGAAGACCGTACCACAGTCTCCCTCAGGGGCTCCCATATTACTTACTCATGACATAAGTTCCAGGTCCTTGTCTTTACTCTCCTCCCTCTTTACCTCCAAGCTCCATTTTTCTAAGATAGTCCTAAAGGCAGGTGTAGCTTTTTGAACAGTATAACTTGAGCATTCTCTTTCCATTTTCTAAAATTGTACTCCTTCCAAGAAACCTTTCAATTGTCCTGACCACAAATCTGGAAGAGATCTGAGGAACTATTTGACTCCATCTTTATTTGTACATAAGACCCTGAGTGCCAGTGCAGTGATACATGTCGCTCAGTCTATGTGCTGGTTTAAAGATGACGGCCCCATAGGCTTGTATGTCTGAATAATTGGTTCCCAATTTGGTGGACCTGTTTGGGAAGGATTAGGAGGTGTGGCCTTGTTGATGGAGGCGTGTCACTGGAGGTAGGCTTTGAGGTTTCAAACAACTCATGCCATTCCCAGTGTTCTTTCTGTGCCTCCTATGTGTAGATCAAGACATGAGCTGCTCCAGCTGCCTGCCTCTCTGCTTTCATTCCACCATCACAGACTCTAAGTCTCTGGAAGCCCAATTAAAACTCCTTTTTTTACAAGCAGCCTTGGTCATATATTTTGTCACAGCAATATAGAAGTAACTAATACAGTCCACAGAGAGTATCTATTGCCAATGAGATAAGTCATCCAAGTCTCCTGATTCTTCTGCTTGATCTCTCTCTCTCTCTCTCTCTCTCTCTCTCTCTCTCTCTCTCTCTCTGCTACTCAAAGAGGGGACAATTGATGGCTCTGTCTGGTGGGTAAGAGTAAGAGATTCTCCCTATTAGGCCTCCCTCCTCTGCCCTAAAGTGCTGTTCTACGTATTCAATCTCTTTGCTATATTTGATTGGATGTTGTTGGTGTTAAAC
Source organism: Rattus rattus (assembly GCF_011064425.1). NCBI lineage: Eukaryota > Metazoa > Chordata > Mammalia > Rodentia > Muridae > Rattus > Rattus rattus. The sequence continues at coordinate 66,424,915 of NC_046156.1, read as the reverse complement.
ATATTTAACTGTGAGTTCTAGGAAGATAGTAAGCACATTGTCTTCACCTATTTCCTCGGCACCTAACTGTACCTGGCACCTGGCAAAGGCCTGCCAAAGTGTCAATAAAATGGAAACGCATTGTTGGTATGCAAAACAACAGCTTTGCATGACAGGAGGGTAAAGGGGGCTCTCCCTGGAAACGACGTGGCAGTCTGGCACAATCCATGCAGAGTCAGTGTTCACCCATACTCACTCCCCTGCATCTCAAACAGTTGGGTTATAGAAGGTATGGCTGTGTACACCTTTTCCATGGCATGATCATCCAAGCCAGGGACTTTGCATCTAGGCGGAACTTTTCATGGCTGCAGGCCAAACCCAAGAGAGCTTTAGAAGACACTTGGAACCCTGGAACCCTATCATTGAGTGGGCTCCACTGGCTCTCCTCCGCCCTTCCCATCCCAGGTTCAAGCCTCTTTTGACCCACACTGACCATATACAGATCAGGAATCCTGGGGAGGAGCAGGCTGGAAGCCAGCTAGGCCCACATCACTTCAGCGGAAGCCCTGTAGGCACCTTCATACAAGACAGAGAGTGATGAATGTGGTGGATGGGTGCATGGAGCCAGGCCCAGCAGAACCTGCCTGAACAGGTGGCCCTCGGCCTCCCCCTTTCAGGTTACCACAATGTCTGAGATTGTATGGGGAGGTTACTCTTTCCCAGGGCCTTCCATTTCAGTGGTAAGGAAAAAGTCAGAACAAGTCCTGCCTTTTAGTGGCGGCACATCTGCCACAGAGATGCAGGGTGTGTTAAGGTCACTCTAGCCAGTGCAGCTCTGGGCACCAAAGACAGTGGGTGGGGCTAGGAACCTAGCTCAGTGGGCAGAGTGCTTGTCTCGTGTGTAAGAAGCTCTGGGTTCCGTCTCCAGTACCACGTAGACTGGGTGCAGTGGTGGAGGCTTTAATGCCAGCTCTCAAGAGGCAGACAAAGGACAGAAATTCAGGCTATTCTTGACTACATAGTGAGTTTAAGGCCAAGGCGACGTAAGAGACTAGGGACACACACACACACACACACACACACACACACACACACACACACACACACACACACACACACAACCCAGGAAGAACCTTTGCTAGAATGGAAGTCAGTAGTCAGGTCTTCCAGCCTGGCTAAGCTGTTTGCTTTGAACCGGTCACATTCCTTTTCTGGTCTTCAGTTTTCTAACCCAGGAACGAGATCATCTCTAAGGTCTCTTCCAGAACTGACACCCTGCAACAGGGTAGGTATTCAGCCCAGTAATCTCTACAGCAAGATCCCCTTCTTCTGGATGTCTATAACCATCTCCCCATCCCCTCACCCTCCAGCTTCCTTCAGTGGGAAAACGGCCTCTCTAATCGTCTTTGATTCTTACCTTCCCCCACCCAGGTGTTTAGCAGTCGGAATGTAGCCTCCTTAGCTGACCTACTGTTCAAGAACCTACAGAAGCTGCCCGCTAAGAATCCAGGTGCTTTACCAAGCCCCACCCCTCGGCCACCGTCGCTCACACACCTGGAGTGGATTTCTTTCCTCTCCTGCAACCCAAAACTCTTGGCTCCTCTGACCCTTGCTGTGAATTTAACCTTGTCCAGAAAACCTAGCCAAAGCAGCACAATCCACGTCACAGCCGATCCCATTCCCCTGTCTTTCTGGGGTTTAACACCTTGAATCACCTTATATGTATCTGCAGAATATTTATATATGCTGCATATAAAGTATGGTTTGAGTTATGAATACATCATACATGTCTATACATATATGTATGCATATTTATATCTGTATCTATCTATATATGTAACAATAGACGTTCTTCTGAAAGCTGCAGGTTAACAGGGGAACTAAGGAGAGCCCTACACATTCCTTCCGCTACTGTCATGCTATAGAATTCCTAAGGGCCTGTGGTTTTCTCCAGAAGGTGAGGCTAGAGAAAGGTAAAATCATGCAAACGTAACTTATTACAGAAGGAAATGGTACTCAGTCGAAAATCATGTGTATGAATGTTTCTTTCCACTCACAGACTTGTACAAAAAAGTTAACAGGTAAAAAGAGCTTCAGCTGCTAACCATCACCACAGCAGCACACACCTGTAATTCCAGCACTGGGGAAGCAGAGGTGGTCAGGTCTGTGTGAGTTTGAAGGGCAGCCTGGTCAACATATGGAGGTCCAGGCTAGTCAAGGCCACATAGTGAGACCTTGTCTCAAAAGAAAAAAAAAGCCTTTGCCAAGCCCAACTTTGTCGAGTTAGGAGTTCTAGAAGCCCAAGGAGGTTGGATAGTTTTTACAAAGTTAATAGCAGACTCAGAAAGAAATCGAAGATGCAGGATACCTTATCCACACTCTGAATATTCAAACCAGAGCTGCGAGGCAGCCAAGCAGAAAGTTAACAACAGGGAGTCAGCCGGGTGGCTTCTTCTCTCGGTGAACCCTGGGTCGTGGTCACCCTGAGAATAGGGACATGGCAGTTTGAAGAATGAAAATATCTCATATTCTCATTCCCAAAATGGACAGCTCTGGGACACAGCATTTTTGACGCAATGATTGAGGCTTTGGTTGAAATGCCAGCCCACGCCGGCCATTTTTAGGCTGCTGAGGCTGGGTGCACAACACTATAGGCCCTGCCCGAGTCCCAGAATGTGTAGCAACAGCAAGAATCACAGTGGCTATGGGCCGCGGCTTCTTCCTCCTCAGACCCACAATCCCTCTGATCTCCAGGCAGCCCTATCATCAGCTGTAATGAAACGCCGATCTCGGTCATCTACGGTCTATCGCGCCATACCAGCAGGGGCGTGGGTGGCACCGAGGTCAGTTCTGATTGGCACCGGAACTCATGGTGGTGAATTTTTAGTAGCAACTATTATGCTCAAGGAAAGATCTCTCTCTCTCTCTCTCTCTCTCTCTCTCTCTCTCACACACACACACACACACACACACACACACACACACACACACACACACACACACCGCGTTTTCATCTTCTCAGAGAACATGTTACATGACAGTGTGGAGAACAGAACTGGAGGAGAAACCAGACCGTGCACTGCACATCCATTACAGAGGCCTGACAAACGGATAATCTAACCCCCCAGGACAGGGACATTCACTCAACAAGGTTGCTATTCTTTCCAAAAAAAATTTTTTTTGTGCGTGTGTATGTACTTACTGCGAAGCAGCTGCTCTGTCACTCCACTACAAGGTTAATAACATAACCAAGTCACATTCTGTCTCCTAAAGAACGCAGAGCACTGGGGCAGTAAACAGCTCACTTAGTTCAGCAGGGACAGCATCTACCGAGGTACCAGCAGTTGCTCTGGAAGCCCAAGGGGATGGAGCAGTTATTCTTTGGGAAACTGAGCCGGCTCCCTGGAGGGTTTGCAAAATGCATCTGGATGGCAGACCAGGCAGAGGCGGTCTGGACTGCCCTGCCCAGGACACTGAGAGGTGGGTGAAATGCAAACAGACCCCTATAACCTGGGTAGGAGAAATCTCATCCCAAGAGAGGCAAAGCCTTGGGGATACAGCACCCCTCCTGCCCACTCCACACAGCCATCCTTGTCTCCTCCTAGTGAGCTTCTTCTCAAGCCAGTTCCTTTCCTCTCCCTGAGAGCTGGGGGGGAAAAAATTCACCCTGGGAACAAATTCCTGTGCAAGTCCACAACAGTTTATTTTCAACTTCAGAATTACTCAATTCAGCACTAATTTTTTCTGGGATTCCCACATCTGGGGACTTTTTCTCCGGGAGGATTGTTACAGTTGGGGCTTTTGTTCTAGCCAGCAGCCCCTCTAAACCCTTTTAATTGAGCCTGTTTTGAAACAAAGGGAAAGGAATCAGGAGAGGAGGCCGTTTTCGTTGCCTCCAGCCTCTTACCCCAGCTCTGCGGTTAACACTCAGCAATGATCCTACAAGCCTGGAATCTGAGGAATTTCCTGCCCTGTGCTCCCTGGAAGAGCTGAGAGAGACCTAGCAATTAGGCCTCCAGTTTCCATTCCTGCCTTCCTCCACCACAGTCAGTCAGTGTACTGAGCGAAAAGCTGGTGGAGGGGCCAGACAGGACTGCGTGTGTAGGGCTCTGCAGCTGAGACAGTTGTGCCCAAGGTTACTCTCTCCTTCCTTTCTCACCAATCAATCACACCTTTTCCTTTGTCTGCCTGAGAGAGTGGTAACAGCAAGGGACATAAAGAGTTGTAAGCCATCTTGTTTTTCTGCAGTTGTAACTCAAGTGCTTCTCTCCCCCACATCACCACAGGAGTTAAGCACTCCAGGGCTGCTTACCCCATCCTCTCCAGACTATTGTCATTTGCCCTAAGCCCACATGCTCGTCACGTGTCTGTTCCAGGGACTGTGGCACAGGACTGCCCCAGGCAGTATGTCTGTCTAAGGGATTTCTAAGAGACAGGGTAGAGGCTATGGACCTCTATATTTTGGTTCAAGTCAGAGACAGAGAGGCAGGAAGAAGAAAGGCGTTCCCAGGTTGTCTGAAGGAACCACATGCAGGTTACGTGGGTGCTGCAGCAGCTGTGTAGCAGAAGCAAATCTCTCTTCTAACTGTGTTTTGTTCCCGCTAACATTAAAAGCAGCTCATATGCTCTCGCGACATATCAATTCGTGGCTGAATTCCAGGTTCTAGGGCAAAAGCAGCCTGGGACTTCAAAACTTGCCACAAATAGTTCCTAAACTGGCCAAGCCAAGCCTTTGTCAGGGCCTGCTAGGCACATCTGTGTGGCCTCCTGCTGCCAGAGTCCTGTCCTCCACCCCTTTCCCCCTCTGGACTCTAGAGATTCCTGCCTTCCAGGGTCCTGCTGGGGGCACTTCCTCATTCTGGCTGCCTCATAACACTGGGTGGATATGTATCCCCAGCCTACATGGAGCCCACTTGACAGCAAAGGCTGAAACCCCTGGTCCTCCTGCCTCAGCCTCTCAAGTGCTGGGTGAGAACCAGGCCTAGATGACTATTTTTATTTTATGTGCATTGGTGTTTTGCCTGCATGTGTCTGTGTGTGGGTGTCAGATTCCCTGGAACTGGAGTTGCAGACAGCTGTGTACTATCATGTAGGTGCTGGGAATCGAACCTGGGTTCTCTGGAAGAGCAACCAGTCCTCTCAACCACTGGGCCATCTCTCCACCCCCTAATTGTCTCATTCTTGTTGGCCTTCAACAATCCTCCATACAATCCTCTACTGTCTCTATCCACTCAGAGGACATCTCTGAGTTCTGTCTGCCCAAAGTCCTAATGGTTGGAATGACTCAATGCCTTCCCTCTCTGCCCACAGCACCATTGCCCTCACCCATCTTAGTTCACGGCAGCAGTGGGGCAGTGATCTCCCTGCTGACCAAGAATGTTGTTAATCCTAAACCTTCCCAGACCTCAGCTCTGCTCACTGGCTTCTCTTTCCCTCTCCACACAGAAGGCTGGGATGACAGCCAGCACTCAAGACCTCTACCCCCACCCCCGCCCCTGGAGTCTCTGTAGACTCTTGACAATTCTGATACAGTATAGAACTAAAATGGCCGCTTCCTGCTTCCCTTCCCGTCTCTTGTTGAGAGTCTTTGCTCTCAACATACTCTGCCAGCCACACAGGAACAAGACTCAGAACCCTCCACTACTTCAATGGGAATATCCGCTGATCCACACATTTCCTCCAACTCAAGATATTTGCCTCTTGAGGGCCAATTGCCAGTTCCTCCACCCCTACCCTGCCCTCACATTCCCTTCAAACAAAGCTTTCCTGTCAGGTTTTGACCCTGATGAAGATTCTTAACTGATTTTTGTGTGTGTGTGTTTCCTTTCCTCCTTCCTCTCTTAATTCTGAAGGATCTTTTGTCTTCTGAGTCAAATAGCTCAAACTGAATCTCTCTCTCTCTCTCTCTCTCTCTCTCTCTCTCTCTCTCTCTCTCTCTCTCTCTCTCCCTCTCCCTCCCTCTCCCTCTCCCTCTCCCTCTCCCTCTCCCTTCCCCTCTCCCTCTCCCTCTCAAAACCAACCAGGAAAGAATTCAGGGAGGGGGCATTAGAGGAGGTGGGTACAGGCCTGGAAAATTCAAGGCCAGCCTGGACTATACAAAATCCTTCCTTTAAAAATAAATAAGCAAGTATGGGGTGTGGGGTGGGATGGGGGCCCAATTCTAAAAGTCTTTTCTTTCTTAAAAATCAATGGAAATAAAAACAAGAGGGGGGCCTTGAAAATGTGAAACAAAAAAGAGGACCCCAGAAGGAGAGGAGAGGCAAAAGGAGGAACAGAAAACAAGGGAGCCCTGCAGACTCCTTGAGCAAAGAAGAGAGACAAGATGCCTTTCATGGCATGTATCTACTGAGCATCCTTTCCAGCTCAGAGGAGAAAAAGAGAGCTGGATTCCCACCCAGAAAAGCTGGCGAGACGTGGTGCATTCAGCACACCCAATGGATCACACACACAGTTGTCATGACTGATTATGGGACTCAACCAAGGATTGGTGGCAAACCAACACACAAAAAAGAAACTGAACTAGATAGAGCCTCCCCCTTGAATTAAGGCAGGTAAGAAACAGGCCTCTCTGCGGCAGCTCTTATCCACCTACTCTGTCTTCCTGAGACGCCATTCTCTCCCTGTCTAGCGGAGCAAAACGGATCAATGGAATGCTGCCAGCTCTCAGTGACACACAAGTTTCTCACCCTGAAGATTATCCGTGGAAAAATCTTAATCCCAGGCAGACTTTTGCACCCAGAATGTTTGAGTATGAGCAGGAATTAGAAGCTTGCTTTAATAGCATCCAAGTCAATTCAAAAAAGCAAACAAGCCTGGTTAATATCCTCATACCGACACGAAGCATTCCGGAGTGTGTGTGGAAAAGATTAAAGAAACCAGGTTAGTGGGTGTTAACATGCTGAGGCGCTGTCCGGTACAGTCAACAACGTGTTAACTGCAGGTAACCTTTAACATGCCTAGCCCTCTGAGGTCTCCAGTCCCTCTTTACAGAGCCCCGAATAAAAGCTAGAGATGAGTCGTGTTGTTTGTTTCCATGAAACAGTAGTTGGCATTTTGTCTGCTTTCTTACTACTGGCCAAGCGCTACACTGTGTTAATACAGCTTAACTCATTTAATTAGTTTATTTGCTCCATAAAAGATTTGAAGCAACATAAATAGACACATCTGGTCAGTAATATAAAAAATAAACTAAGAGAACAACAATGAGTGGGAATGGCGAGGATTAGGAGGGGGAAAAACTACTTAGGTTGCAGTAAAGCTAAGTGCGAGTGTGTGGGTGTGTGTGTGTGTGTGTGTGTGAGAGAGAGAGAGAGAGAGAGAGAGAGAGAGAGAGAGAGAGAGAGAGAGAGAGAATGAGAGACAGGGATGAGATATTGAAAACATCATCAGAGATGAACTGTGAGGGTCAGCTCTAGATTTTAAGCAGCCCATACAAAAAAATGAAAATTCAAAATTCCTGACCATAATAGTTAACACACTTAAAAATATTTCATGTGTATGTATGTTTTGCTTGCCTATATGTCTGTAAACTATGTGAATACACAGTGCCCTCAGGGGTCAGAAGTCACCAGATCAGAATTCATGAGCCATCTCTCCAGCTCAGTGTAGGCACTTGAGGGTGAGGGTGTGTGTGTGTGTGTGTGTGTGTATGGGTGTGTGTATGTGTGTGTGTACGATACATAAGAACTAACCAGAAATACTACTCTAGACATTTTACCAATGGATCCTCATGAAAATATGTTCTCATGTAGAGCCCTATCCCGGGCAACATTTCTTCAGTGCCTACTACAGGCATCATGACAAATGCTCAGTCTAGTCAGGGCAGATCTTGAAGGAGCAAAGACTATTTGGTCTTGGTTCACAGCTTTACTTCCCTGGTGCCTGACTCTCTAAGGATAAAACTGACAGTATTTCTAGGAATGGACTAGAAGTGAGCATTCGAAGAGAGATTCAATGTGGCGTTAAACATAGCCCCAACAATGCCTCCAGGCAGAATGCTGCTGTTGCTGTGGACCTCTGGAAGGATGAGCCCTGCCACCCAAAGGCTAGGGCAAGCTTACCCTCCAGGAAGATCTTACTTCCTTTATTTTCTACCTTGTTCTGAGGAGCTAGACTACAGGAGGGCAGAGGACTAGACGGGCATGGCTGTGGCTGGCATCCCTGGCTGCCTCTTTGAAGTTTTCTTGGTAAGCAAGGGATGGGGAATGGACAGAAGGCGCCAGGCAGAAGTAGGCCAGATCTTGGGCCAGTCCCTGACACTTGCAGGACCAAAGAGCCCGCAGTGTGTTACTTAATTATCTGTAAATGGTTTTTGTTCCTGTCTTTAAACATTTACCTCTATTGAATAATCTTCCTCCTTCTACCTCCCCCCTCTACAAGCTATCTCCTTTTCTTTGCTGTTGCTATGGCAACAGCTCCAGGCATATAACTGCTTTCGGATTTTAAATAAAAGTTGAGACTTCTCTCTTTCCCTTCCCCCTCTTTTCCCTCCTTTTTCATCTTTCTGGGGATGAAGCTTGTCTCGCTCGTTTCCTCTTCCTTTCACCTTCCTGGCTGCCTTCCATTTTCACACCGCTGTTTTCTTTATCAAGCTCCGTCACTTTCTCTTTGCATCAGCCTCCTGTCTAAGCCTTCTTCTCTATCTTTGGACTTCCAAACCATGTCCTGGTAGCCATGACAGCAAGAGTTGGGCCCCTGAAGAGGCATGGGGGCAAAGCATGCATATCTGGGGGAAAGAGGGGACCTGCTGACAGTCCAGGACCTGGGGAAGGGTCAGCCTCTGGTCCCTGGGGTTCACAACCTTCCTCTCTGGACCTCTCATCCTCCAGTGGATATGGGTAGCCGGCTCCTTATCTTGCCAACCCCCCTGGCCCCCAGAGAGGCCTTTCAGATCCGCACAGGGAAGGTAAAGCAAGGCAGTCTGTGGAGAACTGGGGGGCGGGAGCTTTTGAGCATGTGGTGGTGGCTACTGAGAAGGGTAAGCAGGGCCAGGAGGCAGAGCTATGGTGGAGCCTGCAGCTCTGGTCCCCGCTCTGGGGCCTCCTTGTTCTCCATGTTTTTATTTGTACCATTCAGGGATGGATGAAATCTTGGCTTTCAAACTTTACTCTTAAGGTGCCTGAGGCCTGGGAGATGGCTCAACAGACATTTCAGGGATGGTAGGGTGCCTGGTAAGAAGGCGAGATGAAGGGGAGCATCTGAGACAGTTATCTGCCGTCCCCAGGAGTCAGGCTTTGCCGGTTTAAAGGAGAGGTGTGGTAGATCTTCCAATAGCCCTTCAGGGGATCAGAGTCTCATCCACGAGATGTCCCAGGACCTGTGCTCTCCACCTTCCTAACCCAAACCTTGGAGAATACATCACGGCTTAAACAGGAAGCTTACCATTTCTAAAATGGATGAGGGGATAAAACATTTCCTCATTATCATTAACTTAAGACCTCTCAATTTTATGAAATATTGATCTAGGATATATGTGTAAAGGGAGGGAGAGACATGTCAATTTTGGAAACCCCACATGACTGGGAAGTTAGGCCTTTCTCCTGGCCCCTCCTCATGCAAGCTCAGTGGTCCTCAGGTAGGGGCAACTTTGCTTCACAAGACACTTCTGGAAATGTCTGAAGGGTCATTTTTTTGTCACACCTAGAGAGGAGGTTCCAGTGGCTTTCAGTACAGGGAAGGGGTCCCCATCAACGATCAGCTATATATACCCACTTAAGAAAGTCATTGTGGCATTCTGAGCCCAAATCTCTTTACCTCTAAGCTCACATTTTATACTAACCCCCATTATTGAGTGCTGATGTCAGACCCTGAGAAGTAGATAGATACAAGACCAAGACAAAAGAGGGACCCTGTCACCTGTATTCTCTCTACTTTTGGGGTGGGGATGGGGTAGGGACAGGAAATTCATGTTCTAGCTGGGAAAGGGACTCGTGTAAGGACACAGTCAGAACCTGGGCACTCTGCACCATTGAATATTAAGGTCGGATAAATCAGTAAGTCTGGAATAGACCACCCATGGATGGCAAAATCATCCCAGAGACGGCACTGAGCTTATCAGCATGTCACCCTGTGTTGACAGCATAATGCTTCTATGTAGAGGTGATGTGACCTGCACAGTCACACTGAAAGGAGTGTCTGGATTTCACTCCAGCAGTCCAAATTCCATCCTCCCTTTTCTGGAAACAGAGGAAGGACATATTCCTTCTGAATCATACACAATTCCTGGCAAGTTTCTCCTTTGTCACTGGTCAACCTGAAGCCCCCAAAGAGTAAGGAGCCATGTCTAGGTAGAAGAGTCAATGAGAAGGTCAAAGTCCAGGCGCCTATGTCATTCCTCATTCTAAGCCAACCTAAGCAATTCGCTTCATTCTGGGCAACTGGGAGAGATGGAGAGAGGGGGGGGGAAGAAAATGGAGGAGGTGGAGGAGGAAGAGAAGGAAGAGGAAGAAGAGGAGGAGGAGGAAGAGGGGGAGGAGGAGGACGAGGAGGACAAGGAGGAGGAGACAGGACTAAAGACTCAAGAGTCAAAGTTTTAGGAAAGTGGGAGAAAGAATGTTAGAAAAGGGGAAACAGCTAGCTGGTGTCCATGAGCATATGGGGAGCTGTCTTCAGATGAAAAGAGAGAACCTGATGAGGGGAGGAGGCAGAGAGGAAAGGAAAGAAGATGCTGAACACAGGAAAGGGGACTAAAGAGAGATGGCCGCTGCCTGACTGGTGACCTCGAATAGGCATCACTATGGGCCCAGTCACAAAATTTCCTGACTCACTCCATCGCCTCATCCTTCCCCATCCCTTCTCCCTCCTCCCCCATTCTTTCCCCAACCACCAATGTAACTCTCGAGCTTCCTTGTTGTCATTTCACTGAGCCTGAGGAAATGTAAAAAGACCCTACACACACACACACACACACACACACACACACACACACACACACACACACACACACACACACACACGCCCTACACTCCAGAGGCCTCTACTGACCTGTACCTTTCCCATAGGCTGTCCTTGAGGGACAGGTAGGGTCCCTTGAACCTTCCCTTTCTGCCATAGCAGGTCCCACTCAGTCCCTTCAACGCTTTACCTGCTCCACTTTTCCATCCATGGAAATGAAGAAAAACTATGGCTCGTGAAAGAGCCTGGACTTTGCTGTTTGTTTTGTTTTGAACAACACATAATCCTGGGGCCTTGGGGAACTTGCAATTTGGCTGGAAAACTGAAAAGGTCAGTACTTTAAAATTGAGAATCCTTAGCCTGTAAATAGATACATGGGAGGGTTAGTGAGGAAGGGCTCTCTTGAGAAGGCAAACTCCATGTGGGGGACAGATGCCAGGTGCTGAGGGTCAAGGCAGAGGAGGACAAGAAGCCTCCCTCCATCGAGAAAGTTTTAGTCTTTACAGAGTCCTGCAAGCTGGAAGTGGAGGGCCCTGGTTTTCATTTCTTCCCCTCCCCCACAGCTCAGCTCTGGTTGCCCTCTGAGATGATTAAAACCAAAAGAATTTCAGTGTCTGGAGTTCACTTTTCACCACGATGCCATTCGCTTCCTTTTCTCTCCTGCAGTTTTTCCTCTTGGGAGAGCTGTTTGCTTCACTCCTTCCTTCTGGCTCGGGGATGACTCCCAGTATACACCAATTAACTTTGTTTTTATTTAGGGGGTTGGGGAGGTGAAGGGACAGGGGGGTTGGTGGTCTCAGGCAAAGGGGAGAGAGGAAGGATGGGTGGAGGGACCTTGATCTTGCTGGTTAAAATTCCCAGCAAAAGAAAAGAGCCGAAACAGCTTTCAGAGAAAGAAATCTGCCAAATGTTTATATTCCCACAAGACCGCAAAACCTTTTCATAGACCAAAGCTAAAGTTCAGAGAAAAGCCAGAGCAGGCTTCTTCAGGGAGGAAAATTTTATCAACATGAATACATAAGTACCCACACCCTTCCTGGGGTCCCCACATCCCACACAGGCCAGGGCATCTGCCCCCGGGGCAGTGTGTGTGTGTGTGTGTGTATGTGTGTGTGTGTGTGTGTGTGCGCTCGAGAGAGAGCGCGTGTAATAGGTATTTATACACATCTGTATTTGTAGTGGGGGATCTTTGAGTATAGGTATATGTATGAGTGTGTCTGGAGTGTGCATGGGGGAGTGTGGGATTATATGTGTGGGATGTGTATGTGTGTATAGGGATGAACACATTGCATGGATGTCTGTGTATGCTTACCTGTGCATATGGGGAGTGCACATGCATGCACGTTGGGGAAGTCCCTGCACATCTTACTCCAAGCCAAGTACTAACATATCACTGCCCCTCTAGGTCCTGAGCAAAAGCTGCTTCCCCTGGATCCCTAGCTGGCTCTCTCTGACACGGGCAGTTCTGACAGTGGCTCACAAGAGAAAACGGAAGATCCAGGGCCAGTGTTTGAGGAACTCTCACTGGATGGCCGCTGGAAAACTGCATCCATAAAGTGTCTTAGAGAATGAGTGATCTTGTTTTATGCTTGGAAAATCCAAGTCACTAAGGTCATTCGATTAGGAGCACAGTGGGGCTAAAATCCCCATGTGTATTCGCAGTTCAACACTAGCTATTTCCACAGTGCCTCCAAATGTGGCTTTTCTTATTATAGTGCCCAGGAAACTAGAAATTGCAAGCCTTCTTCAACTGGAGAAGATAAGCCTTTTGCTGTACAGGCCCTAGTGCTTGAAGCTGATGCCCTTATACTCTGAGTGGGAGGCAAACCCTGCCAAACAGCCTGATTTGTGGAGAGAAATGGAAAACCCACATGGAGACAGAGTGGCCTAGCTGCCAGGGCTCTGCATATTGGCACACCCAGAAGTGGTGCAGAGGGAGACGTTTGACCCCACCCTCCAGCCAAAAACATGGAGAAGGCCCTCTCTTACCAGCTTTATAAGAAATGGAATAGGCCTCACTGCCGTTTGCCGGGCACAGGCTTGCTGTATCCATCAGTGGTGACAACAGGACAAACAGCAGCTACCTCTTGCTAACAGTGCCTTGCCGTGCCACAGACTCTACTTTAGATGTTAAGCAAAGCGGTCTCAAAACTTTCAAGATTCTCCTTTACCAAAAAGGAAACTGAGACTTGGAGGGGTCTTAATGCTGGCTAATAGCAATGAAGTAGAAACCCCTGCGTTTCACCTGACAGACCAAGGGCGGCAGGCCTTCCAGATCCGCTGAAGCCCAAGCCACAGAAACTCGTTCCTCATGGTTCCTTTCGTCCTACTTTTTTTTCCCCATTTGTTTTAAATAAACTTCATTATATATATTAAAAAAACTTGCAAATAAATAAAAACGTCACACACCAAAATTAACCAGACCCGAGGTCTACCTGCTTGATGAACGTGTACATTTGGATTGGGATTTGAAGCCGAAGCTGTAAAGCCTCTCATTAAACCTTACGCTCTCAGGACCTAATAGGGACTTGGCCACCACCAAAACCAAAACCAAAAACGTGCACACTAGAATCAGAGCAAGAAGAGCATTAACTTTATATTCTCTTTCCTAATCCGTGCTCATCACCTGCGTTAGTGCCTTTTTCAACCTCTTACACTTCGCCCTTCTTGTTCCCTTCAGTTGTACTATGTGTCTGCAGGAGTGTTTGTTTACATCCATGTATAGACGTATGTATGTGTATGCAAGAATGCGATCTTACTGAGAGATTATACATCCAAAGTCCTCCACTATGCAAAGTTTTTGAACTTCATTTTTCTTTGAGGCTAAGTGGTATTTCATTGTTTTAGATAACAATTTCTCATTGTTTGTTCATCTGTTTAGGGGCAACTAGGTTGGCTGGAATTCTCTGCTGTAGAGAATTAAGCAGCAGTAAGCATGAGACCTGTTAAGGAGCAAAATGAGGGCCAGACAGGGAACACATGACAGAGGTTTGTGTGCCAGCCCACTGCCATGTTGGATTCACTGGGTAAACCTTTCTCCCGTGTGCCTCTCAGACCCGCCACCGCCATCGGACTGTGCATCCTTTATACATCTTGGAGTTAGGCATGCAAGGAAAGTCTGATGGTCAAGTAGTAGCCTTAGCTCTAGAGGCTGCAAGAGGCACACAGCCTCCTCTTCTTGCCTATGCTCTAACCCTGCTGGCCACACCGGATTTAACTGGATGTTGTGTAATGTGGCCAGTTACTCACTCTTCCCGAACTCGGCAGATCTCAGCCAAGATTCTTCTCATCTCTAAAATGGGGTAGTAAACATATTGTGACCCACATGGCCCCGCCCCCAAGCGAAGGCAACGGGAGAACGCCTGGCCTTTCCCTGAGCTTCAAACCCTAGGGCATGTCCTGCTTCTCACCTCTGGGTCCCCAGTCACAGCCATGCTGCTGCCATCTCAACTGTGCCCGCTTTTCAGGGTGTGCACCCTTCACTCAGACTTCTCTGCGGTGCCACCACTAAGCTTTGTGGCAATGCACATCTCTTCTTCCGTTGTGACCCCCGAGCAACCGATGTATGACTCCTTGAAGAAAGTCTATCACAAGAGGATGCCTTCCCAGGCACACTGGCAAGGCCCTGGTCCTGTGTTCCCTTCACCAATCCACAAACCCCTTCCCTGTCCCTTTCTTCACTGGTCTCACTGGCTGCCACCTCCCCCACATTCCTCCAGCATGTGTCTATCTGCTCTCCCCTCTCTCCCTCTTCCTTCCCACCCCCCTCCACGATGCTGCTGCAGGCTTGGAGCAGGAGGTTATGAAAATGAGCTTCGTGCCCAGGAGACTGTAATTATCTGCTAAGTGTGAAAGCCAGAGTGATTAATTAAGAGATAATAAAAAGAAAAGGAGGGTGAGAGGGGGGCCTCGCCACTTCGCTTTGATGATAGAACCTGAGGTGAGCCAAGCAATTAGGGGAATCTTTATCGAGAGTTAGCTGTAATCCACAAATTATTAAGCACCAAATGCTTCAGGAGAGCCATGCATTCTTGCCTAGTGACAGACAGAGGACAGCAGGATTAAGAGAGCTGAGAACACCCATCCAGGGACAGAGAGAGCTAGAGACTGGGGCTAGCTGGGTTGCTGGAAGACAGCCACAGAGCAGGCTGTGCTTACTGTCCCAAGCCAGGCCACGAGTAATGTTTTTGGGACTTTAGGCCCTGGCTGTCCGGCCTTCCTATCCTTGAAAAGGGGAATGCCAGGCTGCCCTGGAGCTCACTGTACTCCTCTTCCCAAAAGCCCAGCCCTTCCCCTGGAAGGACAGACGTCCAACTACATTCTTAAAGGAGCAGGGGTTGCTTACCACAGTGTAGGGGCAAGTACCTCACACTGGCTGCAGGTAATAGATGCTTGCAGGGGACACAGCTGACATGACCACAGTGGACAGGTCTCAGAGGTTCTAACTACAGACCCCTAATCAGGCAGACCTCCCTGGGCCTCGGCTTCTCTCACTAGACTCTCCTACCTCTCTCTCTCTCTCAAATCCTGCTCTCTATCTCCTGTCCCAGCTGGCTCCTCTGTTCTCTGTTGTGTTTCCCCTCCAGGCCTCCCACCAGCCATGGCGCAGCTCCATCATCTCTTTCCGTCTTCTTCCCTATCCATGCTCAATAGACTTACCCTGCCCACATCAGTAACACGGGAGATCCACACAGGCAAAGTTGGGCCGAGGACACTCCTGATTTCAGGAGGCCTGACTGGGAATGGGCCACCCTGCCCCCCCCCCCTTTCCAGGTTCTTTTTCTTTCCGTTCTGAACCTTTTGGCCGGGTTCAGTAGTACACACAGCTCCTTTCTCAGGCTGTCCACTCAGAGGATGAAGAGGCCCTCAAGCTCTACTACGATTGGTGGGAAGGTGCTAGTGCTACGAGCCTCAAGCTTCCAGCCCTGGCCAAAGACCCCATAGGGTGACAGCCTCAGATAGACCCTTAGGGAGAACTTCTTGGTGGAGCCTGGGGGAGTCTTACCTCTGAGCTCTTGGGCCTTGCTTCTGAATAAAGGGAGCATGCCATGAAATCTGAAGAAATGAACTGTTAGGGGAAATTATTTATCCAGATATAGAGTGATGTAGATGCATTGGGTCTCAACCTCGAATTATAGTTCCCGTGTAGGAGCAGGAAAGATTCAGGCTGGACACAAAGAACTTCCTATTTGCTATTGTCAGGTCTGAGACGGGAAGAGTGGACAATGCTAATAAAATTCCTTTCTCTTCAAAGAGGGCCAAGCACTGCTTTCCAAATTCATTCAATCAGTCCAGCCTTAAGAGAGGCATCCTGGGAATCTGAAGACAATGTTCTTAGAGGATCACCACTGTTTTGCATTTTTGACCTCAAATTCTTTCTGTCCCAGGAAGCCAAACATGATTGCTCTCACCTCTCCTTGTATCTTGCAAGCTCCCTAGGCTGATTCTGCTAGTTACCCTGGCACTGAACTGCATGAACTTGTTTTCTGGGGTAGAGGAGGAAGCAAGAGAGCCAGTGGGGTGCCAGACTGCTTGTAGACGGGACTCTTACACAGAGACAGTGGGAGGCCCAGCAGTGGCGGTGGTGGTCTTTAATCCCCGTGCTCAAGGAGCAGAGTCAGGCAGATCTCTTTGAGATCAAGGCCAGCCTGCTCTACAGGGTGAGTTCCAGGACAACTAGGACTACACAGAGAAACCCTGTCTAGAAACAAAGCAACAAAAAAGAAGCCAGGAGACAATTGAGTGGGGTCTGTAGGTTGAGCATCTCTTAGGCAGGACTGAGAAACTGGCCCATTGAGAGATGGTACCCATTGCTCCCCTCCAGCCATGCCCAGGTAAGCCATAGCCTCTCTCTCTTCTCAGTCACACATCTTGTTCACGATCCAATTTTCAAGCCAAAGCCAATAAGGGTCAAGGTTATAGCTAGAAGCTCTGTCAAAATGTTTCTCTCAAACCTCCCATGATGAATCATGAAAACTTTAAAAAAAAAAAAAAGAGTGGAAATGATGGCTCAGGCGTGGGAGAGTTTCCAGCAACACAGTCCCAGTCGGGGCTTTCAACTCTGAAGCAGGAAGTATGGGAAGATCTGGCAAGGAGATGGGGCTGGAGTTGGGCAGGTGGCAGGGAGAGCCCGAGGTCTCAGCCTCCAGGATAAAGAAACTTCCACTTCCACTTTCCTAAAACTAGCATATCAATGCCTTTAAATCAGCAGCCCATCTGAATAAGCCCTGCTCAGGAATTCTGTTCTCTCTTGATTCCAGTTAGAAGACAAACAAAAACGCCCTCTCACACCTCAACAGGCCTGGCAGTCCCAAACATCACCAGGGAATCTCTTGCCAATACAGAATCTGTTTTCCTGGGGGTTCTTAAAAGCTTGAGACTTTTTGTCCTAACACAAAGAGCTGATGCTTCTGCAGAGATGGCTTTTGAAGTTAATACTCAAGCTTACTGTCCTTCAATGACACTAAGGGGATGCAGATCACCTAGAAGTATGTGGTTAAGGATTCCCCCATCTTAAATGTGAGGAAACTGTGGCTTGCAAAGGGTAAAAGGCCACTCAGTTTCCAGACATAGAACACAAACTGAATTCTAAAGCAGGGTGCCACTCCCAGCCCCACCCCAGGGGCTGAAATCTCAGAGTACAAAGTACAGGAGTCACATCATTGGTTGCCTCCCTTGCTCGCCCGCTCGACACCACTAATGCATTTGGCTCATTATGGCTCCTCTCTCCATTACCCTCCTCACGTTTGTCTTGCACTGTGAACCCTGGAAAATCAAGTACTGTGCATTGCTAAAAAAGGGTTAGTAAGCACCAGACCCTTCTGCTTCAGACATCATCTCATTCAATTGCCACAGTCACCCTTCGAGGCAGGAACAACCATCTGCCCTTCATAGCAGAGGGAGCCAAGGCTCTAAGGGGCACAGTGGCAACTCTGGCAAAAAGGCTAATACTCCCATAGTCCCCTGGTTGGCGGGGGTGGGGGAATAGGGGTGGAGGTGGGGGTCCTAGGATACTGGTGGTTACCTGTTTTTACAGAGTAAGCTGTGTTACATCATGGTCCAGGAGTGAAACTGCAAGTGTGTGCAAAACCCTCAGATGCAAATATTACCAACTTCTCCATGTCCTGTGTAAGTGAAACACAAGAGAAGTGCGGATAGTCCAAAAGTCATTTCCACTCAACCTTGGCCTGCATCATAACAGTCATTTTGCAAAGGTGGATATTCCTTTCTGGTTAATCTCTGGTTCATACTAGCATTAAAATGAGATTGCTCTCTCACTCTATGAACAGACCAGGGATGGGAGATATCCCCAGGTGTGGGCTAGGAGAGAAGTGCATCAGTCCAGCATCACCCATAAAGTAGCCGGTGCTGACACTGAATGTTGCTCACTTCTGTCAGCATAGCCACAGCGAGTGTGGAAGGGAAAGGCCTTTGTGGGGACTCTGGGGACCCCTATCCCACAATGCAGTCCAGCTGGCAGATTTCCTGAAGGAGCTTAGAGAAGAGATGAGACAGAGCCACAGTGCAGTGGGCTAAGATCCTGGGGCTGGAGATCATAGCAAAAGATCTCACGGTCTAGGCAGGAAGTCCTCAGTGGCTTAAAAATGAAAATGAAGAAAACTTCCATTTTTCTAAGAGCAGTCAGCATGCCCAGCCCTGGGTTTTCGATGCTTAGAAAATGCCTTCTCCTGTTCCACTCTGTTTTCAGTCCCTCTGGCCCATCTCTTCCTTCCCTATAATAAGCTCCCGGTTAAATGAACAGAATGGGAAGAAACAGTTAAAAGGGCCTCATGGTGGGGCAGTGTTGGTAATGGAGCACACAGGGCCCCGGGCTGTGCATGAAGAATTCAGGGAGGGGGGATAATAATAAAACCTCAGCTGAGCTGATTAGGAGGAGAAAGTTAATTTAGAAATCAGCTCTACTGGGCAGGAGTGGGGGCTGGGGAGAGAAAAGTGGACACATGAGGTTGGGAGACTTGAGGAAAGGGTATTTTCCCGTAATTGCCTTTGTTCTTACAAATCCAAATCCTCAGGCAGAAGGAAGACAGTCCTGGGGAGTCCTTGGCGCCTTCCATCTGGAGCAGGGGCACAAGGGCTATCTGGAGCCAGGACATCTTGCGGCCCGGCACCCCAGAACCAGCGCAGCTGCGGGCATAGCTAGCAAGCGGGCGAGCCATTCCCTCCCATGTACTCCCAGCTTCAAGCCCCCACCAGGAAAGTCAGACTCCCAACATTTTCCACATACTTCTCTCGCAACCTCTGCTTTACAGGACTGTCTGTGTGTTTATAGATGCACCTCCCACGGCAGGCTGGGAGTGCCTCAAGGACGAGAACTAAATCTCACCTTTTAATCCCCGGGCCTAGGATCACCCCCTTACGCGCGCGCACGTGGACAGACACGCACGCGCGCGCGCGCGCGCGCACACACACACACACACACACACACACACACACCAGCTAGTGCTTGTCTCCTTGCCAGGGCCCCTTGGAGGAGGCTTCCGCTGAAATCCTGCAGCTCCCCTCCTTGCTGAGGCCCTAAGAGATCCTAAGAAGCTCTATCCCTCAATAAGGAGCGCTAGGGCTGCAGACACAGTCTGAGGCTGACTGTGAAAGTCTAAACCCGGTGTTTCTCTCAACCCTGGATTGTATAGACTATGCCCAGGCTCAGAGTGGACAAGGACAAATGGCTCTGACTCACTCAACTCCAGGTATCCGGGTAAGGAGGCCCTCTGCCTTCTCTCTGCTGAACCGTGCTTCCAGACAGTGATATCATATGACAAAGGACTCTCAGAGAGCACCCCCACTTCCCAGTCTCCAAACTCAGGTCACAGATTGGGGACTTCCAATGACACTCTCATAATGGTTTCTGTTCACTTTCACCTAGCCAAATTAATCTTTATTTCATTTGCACATTTTATTTTATTACTTTTTATGTTACCATAGGGGCTACAAATCTCCACAGCAGCGCTAACCAGGTTAGGAGTTTAGAGGAGGAGGAGACCTGATAGAATGATATAAAGACCATGACTTGTTATCAACACACTCTTTGTTTAAAAATCAGAAAACCCAAGATGCAAGATGCAGAGGCTTCTAGAGTCTGCAGCCTATCTAAGCTACACGGTTCAAAAGAACAAAGCAGTCAGCGTGGCGCCTGCCTTTAATCCCAGCACTCAGGAGGCAGAGGCAGGCAGATCTCTATGAGTTTGAGGTCAGCCCAGTCTACAGAGCTAGTTCCAGGCAGTCAGGGATACAGGGAAACCCAGTCTGGAAAAAAACAACCGACCAACCAACCCACCAACCAACCAAACAATAACAACAGCAAAGCAACAACAACAAGAAAGAAAGAAAGAAACAGAGAGAGGAAAAAGAAGAAGAAAGCCCAGAATTAGCTGATCTGGGGACTGTCTTTCAACCTTTGACAGCAGTCTCAGCTTGAGCTCAGCTCAACACATCTGCCCAGAGGATATCCTCAGTGCCCATCCCCACCCCACTCCAAAGTCTCACTGCACCTGCCTGACAGACAGACAGACAGACAGACAGACAGACACACACACACACACACACACACACGGGGGGGTGTGAATCAGTGTGTGTTTGGGGTTTTTTTAGTTTCTTGGAAAGAAGGAACTACACATTGTCATTTTTAAAAATTATCCCACATAATTTGTACCCATTTTCCAAATAATTATACAAGATTAAAAAAAAAAATAGTTGTCCCCACTTTGGAGAAGAAGAAACGAGAGACGCATGGAGTTGAATAATTTCACATGTAGGATAAAGACCCTTAGGCGTAGAGATAGTACCTTACTCACCTTGTATACACAACCTATCCGCGTGCCCTCTCACACTATGGTTCTACGGGTAGGGCCGAAGGCTGACCTCAGGCGGGGCTTGCACATCAGCATGTGCTCAACCACTGGGCTTCACACCAGTCCCACAGTGATGTTCTGGGCCAGCGAGAAAAGACCTACACCTAAGGAAGCACAAGATCCCACCACCTAGCAATAGACTGTACTATGCACAAATCCATGTTGTGACGTTGACCCAGCTGAGCAAAGTACCTAATGATACATCTCTCTGAAGGCCTTGCCACCATTATTCCATACGTGGCTGTACAGTTCTGATCATTAAAGCCATGCATGACTGAACACTTCTGGTGAGGGAAAGAACTAATTCTGCGTTTTCTCCACAGCCTCCAGTTAGGATATACTCCTCATATTGCCTCAGAAGGAAATGCAGGTCAGAGAGAACAAACAATCCTGTCCTAAAGAAGAATTTATTATTCTTAAGCCAAGTTAGGGAGCTGGGGAAAAAGATAACACACATAGAATAGCTTCCTGAAATAGCCCCGCTGGGCCTTGAGAGCTACAGGAGACTCAGAATTCTGCTATCCCTTCTCTGCCTCAAAACGCAGTTCCCATGGCATTCTGGGAGATTCTGACAACACCTTCCCAGGGCTCAGACCCAGAGTGAAGCAGCAAGTATTATCTCTCCTGGAAAACTAATGGCATTTGCTAGAGATTTCTAGCCCAGATTTAAGAGCCTCCATCTTGAAGAGGGTGGCTGGCTGCAAGGCCCATTTATTTCAATACCATCCCAATTTTGTCGAATGGGTTTGAGAAGGGCAGAGACGGATGAGCACTGCAGTCCCCAGAGACGAGAGAGGTTAATAAAAGTTGCTGAAGAAATTAAATGTGTAGGAACGAGAAACTGGGAGCCCCTTCCACATGGGAGAAGCTGATAGACAGAGGGAGAGTGGAATAGAAAGAAAAATGATCTTCAGAGGCACCAAGGAGCTGCAGAAGCTTTCAATCCTGTGTGCTGTAAGAACTCAATCAAGCTCACACTGTCTGAAAATCAAGAATGGGAAGTTGAAGAGATGGGGATGGGAGAGTCAGAGGGGCCAGAGTCAGAGAGCGGGGAACTCAAGGGCTCCAACTCTCCCTGCAGCGTGCACACCTATGAGAGGAGATGCAGAACACACATGTGGAGAATAGTGTCCTCCAAGAGTCAGGAGGGCCGATACAGCCACAAAGAAAAACGATGGAACAGAAATGTTTCCGCACCATCCGTGCTGTGATGACGGACCAGGACAGCCACAGATGTTTCTGTCCAGAAGTGCCTGGGGAAGAGCAGTATATGCTCATGTAACATGGGACCGCGCCTACAGGCTTGCATGTGTCAATACTAATAAAGAGGCCAATGCCTGCAGCCTTCAGCAGTGTCTTTCTGGGACCATTCTCATGTCACTGCCTGTTTCTCATCCTGATTCTGTCTACCACAGGCTGTGTCCTCTTGGACAATTTGTTATTTATTTGTTATTTTGTTATTTAGGCCTCTGCTTTTCCATCTATAAAATGGAATAACACCTAATCTTACTATTCCATGCAAAACACAAAGTAGCCCTTCCCCAATCATGCCTGACTTCCTTTTCCACTCTGAGAGCCATTCTGCACCTAGGCTCCTAGGACTCTCTACTCCCTGGTCTCACATTTCAAGATCAAGAACACAGCAACCTCTTTCTCCTCCTCCACTGAAACCCCCAGCCTTTTCCAGGTCAAAACCTCCTCTGAGAGACTGCCAGATTGACTGGCCTGGAGCCCTGGGAAGAGCTGGAGAGCAAACAGAAAGCAGGAGGGTGCAGCTCCGTCAGATGCTCACTGAGTAGCTTCCCTGCCTTCAGTGGGGAACATGGCCCAGGAGCTGGGGAGATTGGGAATCGTGCCTCCCAGCCGCTTCCTCCATTTCAGCTCACAGCCCTTTCACGAGCCCTCTGACTTCTCTGGAACTCCATTTTCTCCTCTACTAAATGGAAAAATAACAATGATCCTGCCTATATCACATGATAATCTATCAAATGTTATGGCACATGTGACAGCTACTAAAATCTGAAAGCATTACATAGTTACAAAGCGAGAAGACAGACAGGAAAGAAAGGGGTGGGGGCGCCAGACTTATAGCTCAGTGATGAAGCACTTGCCCAGCCCTGGGCTTGATTCCATTACAGAGTCCCCCCCCCCACTCAATCCCCCACCTCCACCCCCAAAACACACCTGAAAACAGAGGAAAGAGTGGGGCAGCATAAACCTCTTTTTGACGGGTATTAATATTTTGCTCCCACCTCTGTATGATAATATCAAACCCAAGGTAACTAGGGGTGGCCGAGCATTTCCTAGCTGCAAAACCACAGATAATTATGCAGCCTATCTCCGAGGACTGTTGCATGGAACAAGACAGCAGGCCTAGATTCTCCTCCCATCTAACAGAGGTTGCCAGCACAGATAAGCTTTGAGGAGACATAAAAGGGCTTGGAACAGGGTGTTAACACTCTGGAGATGGCCCTCAGTGAGTTGTTTAACCTCTCAATTTTGGTTTTCTTATCTATGAAATGGCAGGAACATCAATTTTGAAAGGCACACAGCAGGAACTCAGAGAAAGGTAATGCTGATACCTTGGTATGTGGCTGACCTCCCATGATCCCTTTCAGGACCTGAGGCCAGGCAGATCCCTAGGGAATCGGCTGAAAAGCAAAGCTGAGTCCCTCCAGGTGAGCTGAACAAGACACCTAAGTTCTCAGCCTCTACAGCTGGTTTGAAGGCTAACGGTGAGAGGCACAGGCTCTCCCCAGACTCCACTCACAGCATCAGCCCTTGCAGGATCCTCTAACACTACAGTGTCAGTTTGGAGGGGACAGAGGGGAAGGCTTCCATGTGTAAATCCATGGATTAGAAAGACTAAGTTTCATCTAAGAAACAAACACAAGGGTATAAATCCTGTTTGGTAAGTAAAGTCTTTTAAAGAAATAACCAGCAGAATCATAAAGAAAGAGTAACCCAAAACTACAGGGCAGAATTTCAAAATAAAAGACTGTTTTTAAATGTTTAAATGCTATTATTACCTTAATGAGACAATCTTTTTCTCCCCATTTACTCTACCATGGACCAGAGGTAGGGGTGGAGGGAGGAGATCCTGTCCCAGACCTGTGTCAGTCCCTGCTAGCTGAGAGGTCTCTGGCAAGGGGGAATAGTGTAGGTTTTGAATCAGCTGGTTTCTGTCACTGCCTACCTAACACATCCGAACCTCAGTTTCTCATCTAGGACAAAAGGAATTAATTACCCAGCCTATCTCGGGGGATGGTTGTACAGCCTAAGTTATTATGCATTTAAAGTCATTAACATGAGAGCTCCATAAATGATCTGTGTTGGTTCTCACACTGAAACACCCCACCCTCTCACTTCACACAAAAGCTCAAACTTTTCCCATCCGCCCTCCCCCTGGTCTCTCCTGCAGACCTTTTCTGAGGACACCAACCAGGAAGAGAGGCTGACCTGTCTTTTAGGTAGGTCTGCCTCCCTCGCATGGCTTCTCCCTGTGAGAGAGGCAAAGCCTTGGCTGAGTGAAGCAGAAGACATGGAACTGGAAAGCAAAGAGAACCAGAAGTAGAGAAGTAAGAGGGGGCAGCCCTCTCAGCGTCTGCCCACATATGCTCAGACACACCCCCCTAACACAGTCACTGAACACTTCTGTGCCAGGCAACACCCATGCACTCTTCACAGATTAACACGTTAGTAATCCATGGAGTAACATATCTATCACCACCCCCACTTTGCATATAAGCAAACTGAGGCCCCTACCGGAGCCCACAACCTCTTCAGGATACCGACATGGTGGAGCTGAATGCAAGTCTCCGACTTTTGTCTATTTATTTATTTATTTATTTATTTAGGACTCAGAATTCACCTTGACTAGCCTGAAACTTGGTATATGTAATCCAAGGTGGCCTTGAACTCATAGCCTCAGCCTCTTGAATACTAGGATTTCGAGCGTTCCAGGCTGAGACTGTGATGTCATCGCCATTTAATATGCCCTCCCTTCTGCAGTGCAGATCACTCATCCACCAGGCTATGTGCACAGCACTGTGCCCGTATTGGAGCATAAGAGAGAGTGAAGACTGAGTCCCAGGGGATCTCGGAGGAGGCTTCCTCACACAGCAGCTCTCTGCAAGCAGTGGGTGAGCCAGCAGCGTCATCCTCAGACCCCACTAGAAAGGCAAAGTGGGAGGGTGGGGGAGTGGAGACCAGCAGCCACGCAGTGGTAATAGGGAGCCAAGGTGGGAAGACCTGAATGCCACCTCCTTCCTGCCCTGCCTGGGGTTGCAGATGCCTGTGGCCCCCAGAACTTGCTTCATGTCTCCCTTTGAGTTCGAGTAGAAGGCTGAAGTTGGAGTTCAAACCAAGTCAAGAGGAGACCTGATAGCTCGGATTCTGCCCCCTTACCCTACATCTACCCCAGCTCAATACCCAGAAGTAGGGCATTCGGAGCGTGTGGCATGCGTCTGTGTGCAGAACAGAGCTGTAGAAACCAGGTTCACAGTTCTCTGCCAGGATAAAACTGTGCACAGGGAGCTAAATGCTGGAAACATAGGAGGCCCCTGGGCCTCTTTGTTTTACCCCTTAGTCTCCTTGGAGCAAAGGCAGAACAGCCAGGAGGAGCTTGGGGTGAGGGGGTGCCAGAGGAGGAGGTTTTCCTCCTATAGCCAGAGCCACCAGCCTCTGGAGGCAGCTCCCACAGGAGCCATCCTGTCATCCCACATTGCTCTGATTAACTACAATCCTTCCTTTTCAATTTCTCCTCCCTGAGACTAGGGAGGGAGAAAAATCTCCTAGAAAATGAATAAATATTTCAATTTTCAGCGCAATCAGTCTGGGGAGCTGGGGCGTGATGGACGCAGCAGCGGGGGAGGGGGGAGATAATGGTTTTCATTTAGATAAGATACAGAAAATTATTTAGTAAAAAATGATGATAGATGAAGCCCATTGAAAGTCTTTAGAATACAGTTTTTATTTCTCAGTGAGGCTGAATTTCCTCTTCCTAGCTCTCCTCGGTTCTCAGTGCTGCTGCTCCTCTGACTACCTCTCCTCTTCCTCACTTCCCACTACCGTCCCCACCTCCAGCTCACAGCCAACCACACTGTGTACTCTCTCCCTGCCTCAGCCTTAGCGTGTCAGAGCCCCCAGGTCCCCATTTCACCCCTAAGGGTCTCCACCCCAACCCTTTGCTGAGTGTCCCTCCTGACTCCCTTTTCCCTTTGCTTTCCTCCCCAACGACCCCCCCAAACATACATCTGTACCCATTCAAGGCTCTTGCTTTCACCTCTGATGGAGTAGAGTAGGCTGGGGTTCAGTTCCCTTCCCTAGCCACACCCACCCACAATGATGGACAGGTACACAGCAAGCATTTTTTTTTTCTGACCCCGGAATTCGGGATTCAAGCTACATGTCTCTCCTGTTTGCTAACTGCAGCTTCTGTTTCTTAAAGCTCATTCTATTTCATTGGAATATGAGGGCTGCAAGAGAGGGACAGATAGATGCCTGCTTCTGACACCTATCAGAACTGACACAGCTGCCCCTCACTCACCATGCTCTTCCCCTCCCCCTCTCTAGCAACCTGGCTTGAACAAAGTCAGAACTTAACTTATCTTCCCAACTTTCTGCCAAGTGGCCAACCTGAGACCAGGCCTTCTTTCCTCCCTCCCCCTAACTCCACTCGCGTTCTCATACTGCAGATGTGAGCTCTAAGAGAGTCTTCGGGCTCCAGTAAAGGAAAGGGAATGAAGACCCCTAAACTAAGCCAGGCTTTGCCTTCAGAGCTGAGGAAAAGCTAGCAAAGAGAGGAGGGGTCCAGTGAAACACCCCACCCCCTCCACACACACACACACACACACACACACACACACACACACACACACACACACACACCATTCAGGAGAGGAAGAGAGCTGGCCAATGCCTGAGGCTCTTTCCAGTCTGCGGCTTCCCTCTTTCTAGATCACTCACCCACCCCACTGAGAGACCACCTCCTCCATTTTGAAGACTGTACATCTCTGTAGGCGCCTGCCTATAAGAATGTCTGCCCAAGTTTCTTTGTTTGCTCCATGGCTGGGGTATGTGGAAGCAGTTCTGTGTGAGTGGATGTTCTGCCCTTTGACTGGAGCAAACATGTATGTAACAGTTTAAGTTTGACGCCAGGGTATGTAACTAGGCAAGTGTATGTCAGCTTAGAAGAGGAATCTTCCTTCTTCAGAGGTGTCAATCAATGTCTTTGTGCATGTGTCTGTCTGCGTGTGGAGGGTGTTTGTGGGGGACGTCTCCGTAGGTGAGTAGTCTGTCTCAATGTCTCTGTTGGAAGCTATCTGTGTGTCAATTTCTGCGTTCCAATTGGGGGAGGGGCTCAACATTATTAAATATTCCTTGGAGTCAGTCTCAGGAGGCAAGACCCTTTTCCTGCAGACCCCAGGCCTGGCTGGGGTTTGGACCCTTGGTTCCTTCATGTACATCCAGCTGAGTGTCCCCGAATACACTCATCTATCTCTCTCCCTTGGTTCCTTCATGTACATCCAGCTTAGTGTACCCGAACACACTCATCTCTCTCCCATTCTTACTTGCAGCTCTGCCTAGCTAGTTCCAGAAATCTGCACTTTCCTGACCTGAGGTGAGTGCCTGGCTCAGTCAACTCCCCTTCTCCCGATGAACCCAAACAACCCCGGTATCCGGACTTCTACCTCTCACCCACAGCCTCCAGGGCGGGGGTCCTAATACAGCCTTCCTTTGAGGGGCAGCCCCAAGCCGTGTGCAGCCGCACTTCAGATGAAGGTGACTCTAAGCTGGATTGGGGTAGCAGGATCCCTCAGCCTCATCTTAGGGAGCCTGCGTTTGTGCTTTCCACGCACTCCACCCCCCAAATCTAAAATCCCATCTCCTCCTAGCCTTTCTCTTGGCCAGGACCCAGTAGTCCGGCCCTGGGCCCAGGAGGTGGAGGGATGGAAGGAAGACTGCCAGGAACTGGAGGAAAGACTTTGGGCACTCCGGTCCCTTTTCTACTCGGAGCTCGGCTTTTGCGACCTAAGTTCTCAGTTCTCCCGCGCAGCCAGAGGAAGCAAGTTGGGCCGCTTCACCAAAAACTCCTCGGTGTTCTCCGGGTAACTCCGCGCCCTTTCCCTGGACTCCCCAGCCCGGGGCTGGAGCTTACCTTGTGAGAAAGTGTTGAAGAGAGTGAGGATCCAGATGAGGAAGCTCAGCATGCTGTCCGCCCGCCGCTGGGCCCGAGTCGGCGCGAGCCGGGCCGCCGCTGGCTCTCTCTTCTCCCTCCCGCCCTTGCACACAAGGCGCACACTCGCTTGCCTCTCTAGCCGCGGGCTCGCTCCCCTGGCCCCTCCTCTCGTCCCGCGCCCCCTAATAATTTCTGCCCTCCGGCTTTATCTCTCGGGGCCTCTCTCAACCTCCGCGCCGCTCTCTCTCTCCCTCTCTTCCCTCTCCGGCTCCCTCCCTCTCTTCCTGACGTCTGCTCTCCCTCCGACGGCGCCTCCCTCCACTGCCCTCCCCTGGTCCCCCAACGCGCGCGCACACACTCGCTCTGCTCGCTGGAGCCGAGATGGGAGGAGAGCAAAGAGAAAGGAATTGAGGGCAGAGGCAAGGGGTGGGGAGGGGTGGGGAGAACGCGGCGTTGCAGGCTCTGGAGCAAGGACCGCTGGGTCCTGGCCCACCCGCGCTTGGTGCGAGACCTACTTTTGCCCCCAGTGGTGTAACTGAGCCGGGCATGGGTGGCAGTCAGGACTGAGGACGAACCTTCATCAATTTGGGTGACTGTGTTAGGAGGGGTGTGCTTCTTATGCGTCTTGGGGGGTGGGGAGGTTTTAAAAGCTTTATGATCCTCCTTTTTTTTTTTTTTTTTTTTTTCGTTTTAATCCCAAACCCCAGAATCTAACTCTAGATGCCTAAATTAAGAATTCTCAATTAACTCGAGAGTGTTGGAGGGGAAGAAGCTCTTCTCGCCTACAAATCTCAGATTAGAGAAATCTTGAGCCCCTTCTGAGGGCTTCAGCCAGCCACATTGAGGCCCCCCTCAGCGCTGGAGTCCGTAGCAGCCACGAAGAGGCGCAGTTAACTCTTCCTTTGTTCATCCCAGACATCTATCTATTCGGAGGGAAAGCCAAAGAACTCTGTGGCTTTCTCTTGTGCCTCCCCCGAAGGCTTGCCACAGAGGGCAGCCACCGAACGATCTCTAAGCACTCGCGAACTTGAGGTGCAGTGGGGTTAAGAAGTGGAGAATCGAAGTAGAAGTGCATTCCGGAGGGTGCTCCTGTCCAAAGCCCAGTGTAGTAGCCATCTTCTCCCCCAATCCCTAAATAAATCCTTCTGCTCACTGAGCTGCTGAGTGAGTGTGGAAGAAATAATAGAGAAGTCCCAAGAATTGCACAACTCTCCAATTATGCCCATCTGGAGAGGTCTCCACTGCTTCCTTCTCAGATTCTAGATCTCCTGAGTCCTTAAAAGCTCCTGGCCAAGCTAGCTTGATCTTCGGGCTGGAACTAAGGCACACAGCTCTAGTGCCCTCTGCTGATATGAGATGGCCACAGTTCCTTCAAAAATCTTGACAGATCGAGTGGTCCAGACACAATCTCAAACAACTAGAGGACACAGAAATACAGTCAAAACCAGCCAACTAAACAAACAAACAAACAAACAAACAAAAACCCAAAATTTCATACTCAAAAGCATAATATGTAAGGACTTGAAGTTCTCTTTATGTTAAAAATACTTGCAAGCATAGGCAAAACCACAGTTTTAAAAAGGGGATATCTAATCCGGAGATTGAGTACCACCCTGCCCTGAGGGGAGCAACCATACAAACACATGCATTCAGATATACTAGATTTTTTTTAGTCTATTTTTTCATTAACTGGTCGTTCAACCGATATTTCTTTGGTACTTGATGTGGTCCAGTCACAAAACCAGTCAGAATACAATTAAATATAAATAAATAAATAAATAAATAAATAAATAAATAAATAAATCTGAATATAGTGGTGCGTGTCTGTAAGACTACCTTAGGAGAGAAAGGTGGAGAATTGACTGGGAACCTTTAATCCCAGCACTTGGGAAGTAGGAAGTAGACTTATTTCTTTGAGTGAAGACCAATCCGGTCTTCTTAGGAAGACCCGGGACAGCCTTCAATGGAAGCCTGTCTTAAAACAGCATCAGCAAGAACAAAACAAACAACAAAAACAAACAGAATTGTAAGTTCAGGGAGAACCCAGGAACTCAGCCTATATAATGACACCCCGTCACAGTAAAAATGACACATACGTCACACACAAGTTCTTTTCCTTTAAAGTTTACTGGCCGGGAGGGGTTGGTCCATGAAAAGTATGACGTGCTAGATTATGTTAAGTGTTATGGGTAACAAAACCCAATAAAGGAGTAGAGAAGGAAGAAAGGGGCAGCCACTCCCATAACTGCTCAAGGAAAGTTGCCCTCCATAGTCACATTTGAGATTCACCTCTGCCGCATCTGAGGACAGAACATAGCAAACAGACATGCGCAAAGTTTCCCAAGTCAGGGAATTCTGGGAGTGAAACGGCCTTTCCCCCTTACTCTGAATGAGTGCATGCTAGGAGGAGACCCTGAAACACAGATAAAGAAAATGCCAGGAAGTAGCGCTCCCAGCAGTTTTACTGGCCTTGCCCTCTCCCTTTAAATATAAATCTTCACCAGCTCATCCCAAAAGAAAGGCTTTCTTTCCTCTCCGGACTCCTACAAGCTACTCAGGATCACAGGTCCTAAAGCCCTATGCCCCCTTGCCTAACAGTCCCCAAAACTAGCAGTGTTAGGGTCTCCTGACAGACTTTTCTAGAACAGCTCTGAGACCCAGTCCTGAAAGGATGGATTGTTCTGGGGTGTTTCAAAGCATCAACTAGCATTACTAGTTTCAATTCACTCCCCAAATTCTCTGACCTGAGGAACTGCATCTGTGCCCTTCTGTTTGCTATGTTCTGTCCTCAGATGCCTGCCGAGGTGAATCTCAAATGCTACCCCATGTGAGTGAGCAACTAGGGCTGAGAAAACTCTCTCTTTTCCAGGCTCTACTCCCAGCATGCATCTGCACTCTTTGGTCTCCTAACATGCCTCTGAGTAAGATCTGTTTCGTACCCTTTTCCTCTCTCTAACACCAACGCTCCTCCGGTTAACTGAGCCTCCTGGAGTCTTACCACTGTTGGACCCCAAATGGAGCCCCCCACTCAAGTCTCGGGAGAGACGCGCACCCAGTAGGACACAGAGACCGACCTGCTGCAATCACATGAGGAAGTTTTATTGTAAGCAAGATGATATGAGAGCTCAGGCCAGCATGCTGGGGTCGAGACTCATACACCACACAGGGAGTAGAGAGTTCGACCACGACCTGAATTTTCACAGAGCTTATAAAGGAAAAAACCACAATTTAGGGGAGCAAGAGGGAGGAGGAGGGAATTCCAAGACCATAAACAGCTCACACAGCTAGATCATATGCTAGTCATGTGCAACACCAGGCAACACACCTAGGGCTTTGTGACATTCTACAGGGTCATTAGAGCATTGTGGCCGGAGGCTATGGTCATTTGGCTGTTCAGAAAAAACTTTTTCATGCAAGAATGTTCCGGGAACCATTGTACAGCAGGGGAGGGTGAAAAGTTCAAGCTCTTTGAGACCCCACTTCTTCTTTTGGGGTAGTTAGTGCTTATTATTAATTTTTTTAATTCTTCATTCCCCACTTTTTCTTTTTATCAGCTCTAATCTTAGAGCCACTGTTCATCCCATTGTAGCTCTTGGTACTGTTGGCTTGGGACCAGTACCTGAACAGCACTCACTCTTTTCTTTTATAAAAGCCACCAGCCTATTGAGTATACATGGCTTAAAGTAAGTAGAAGCATGAGAATTATAATGGGCCCAACTAAAGTAGAGAGGAGAGTGGTTGACCATGGGACTTATTAAACCAACTTTTAAACCATCCCTGATGCGCTTCTCTGTCTGCCTTTTGTCTAACCTTTTCTAAGTTTATTTATGGAGTCTTTAATTCTCCCTGAATGGCAGTTCTGAATTCTCTATGTTTTAAGCCTTGTATTGTAATACAGATGTCTTTGTGCTGCCCTTGCAGCACCTAGATAGCCTTAGCCCTAAGTAATTCTCAACTCCTTTTTTTGTGTCTTACTAAGTCGTTAGCATCAGGATTCCAATCTGGACACTATCTAAACCTGCACACCAAGGTCATGACTAGCTTTCAGAACTTTAAACTTATATAGATTGTGATCCCTGAGGCACAGTCCCAAGAAGTGTTAGGAGTACTAACGTATGTAGCGTTACATCATTTGTAATGGAAATCAAGCCTATCCCACCTATCTTGATAGAACCCAGGACAAACATGACTGAATTTCCCTCTAGGTCCTGGTGCTCTCAGCCCTAACAGCTAGTACACGGCTGGTGAGGGCTGAGAATTTAACTGTCAGGGTGGTCAGCAGCACCAGTCCTTTCCAGCGAGGCTCGAGTGTCTGGGCTCAGGTGTAGCTGCAATCTCGACCTGGAACTGATGGGATGTCTCTGGGGTCTCAGGGCATAGGTTGCTGTCAGCTGTGAGCAGATTTTCTTTCTGTATCACCTATAGGTCTTTTAGCCTGGCAACAAATCATTATTACTATGGCACTATGACATGTTGGTTCAGTAACATCATATCATACAGTCAGGGGCTGAGGCCCCATTTAAGATCTCAAAGGGTAAGGCTGAATCTGAAGGGGTATTTCTTGCTCTGAAGAGAGCAAGAGGGGAAGGAGTGTCACCCAGTCTGTGCCAGTCTCCCATGGTCAATTTGGTCAGGGTCTTTTAGAGTTCTATTTATTTACTTACCTGTCCTGAACTTTGAGGTCTGTAAATACAATGTAATTTCTAATCGACCTCTAAATACTTGGCCACATCCTGGCTTACCTTGGCAACGAAAGTAGGGCTGTTGTCTGACCAGATTACCTTAGGCATTCCAAATTGGGGAAAGATTTCTTCCAGTATCTTCTTGATGATTGCAGAGGCCGTCTCTCGTTTGGTGAGGAAAGCTTCTATCTGTTCCTGGAAAGGTATCTACAAGCACTAGGAAATACTTGATCATATTTTTCTGGTTTTATCTCAGTGAAGTTCACTTCGACTTTTCACTAAACTCTCTAGGTCTCTTTGCCCTGTTTGCTTGCTAAGCATTCACTTATTGACATACCTTATACTTTTTACTGCCTCTCTGGCCAAAATCTTAAAGTCTATTACATACACTTAACTACTTGGACAAACTTTTTATCTCCTAAATGAATCCATTTCTGTATTTGGCAAAGTGAGTCTTTTCTTTGTTCTCTGGGGAGTATAGCTTTCCCCTCAAGTGTGTCATTGTCTTTTTTTTTTTTTTTTTTTTAAGCAATTTGGGCCTTTTCTTCTGTTTTACATTCTAAGTGAGGCCATCCCTTGTCCAATCAGTTCCCAGTGGCTGTCTCTTGCAGGCCTGTAACAGGATAGGCTCCTGCATAGCCATTTCCAGAGCCACTTTATCTGCTTTGTTACTGCCCCATGTCACTGAATCTCTTCCCTCCTGTTTTCCTGGGCAATGAATAGTACTCACAGTTGTTGGCTTCAATTAGGGCATCCAAGAGATGGCAAAGGCATCTGCAGTGCTGATGTGCTGGGGGAGAAGTTCAGCCATCCCAGATGACATCGTTTTGTCCACCATGGCAGCACCCACTTATCTCTGATCTTCATTCATGAAGAGAACTGTTCTGCATCTGTGGACAAGGTCCCCGGCTTTCAGCAGCGGTCAATCAGCCAGTCGCAGAGGTCTTTCCTCCACCCATGGGCTTCTGCCAGTGCTTGACACTCGTGCTGTGGTGGTTCCAGGTCGGACTGGGCAGCAAGGTGACCAGATTGTCCCCACCCGGTGGAGAATCTAGTCCATGGCAGCTGACCAGTGGTCCCATCTTTTGGGACACTCTATCAAAAGCAAACATCAGCCACTCTATCACAGTTTAAGTCCTAGATTGGGTGATAATTGTTAGTGCCCGCTGGCAGGAGTGATATGTTCCAAGCAGGCCATTCATCTCCCAGCATCAGGTACTGGTGCACTGAGACAAGTCTTAAGCTCCACATACAGTCTGTAGATATGCATACATGGCCTCACCCAGCCATTTCAGCCCACACAAGTCATTTTGGGGAGCAATTTTCTCATGAGCAAGGGATAGGGGCAGTCAGGGATGACTATGAACTAGTGGGTTACCCGGCCCACGCCAAGGTCCACTGTTCTTGGGCAGTCCATAAGTGCAGTAGCCCTTGTACTCAAGGTCTTTGGATATTGGCCCCACATAGGAGCACAGAGCATTGGTCCCTGTATCCACACTTTCCTTCTATCTCTGTACATAGCCAGCACTCTAGGACCAAGAAGCTCTCCAGTGGCCCCTCTTGTTCTTTCTTGGGCAGTCACTGACCGGTGTCCTTTTCTTTGCATTAGGCACTGATCTTTAGCCAGGAATTCTCTTCTGTTGCCAGGTACTATCTTCCTAGGTTCCCAACTACTGTGGCCAGTATATGTTCCTTTCTCGTTTTTTATCTCTCTTTAGCTTCTCTAACTTCCTCTTTTTTTGTCTCTTTTCTTCCCCAGCTTTCTGCTTTTTTTACCTTCTTTCTCTTTTAACCTTACTTTCTCTGTAACTCACACTAACTCTCAGCAACTTAATTTAACCTTCAAGTTTCTGTATCCTTTCCTTATCTTGGCCAGATTGGTGGGGCACTTTCCAGCCCCTCAGAGACCCACCCTTGGAGCCTGGCGGCAGACCTGGAGCACTCCCACCTTCAGGCGTCTGAAGAGAGCAGGCAGAAGTGAGGGCCTTCTATCCGTGTCTGGAACATTTTTCTGGCCTCTAGTAGGATTCCGTCTTTCCTCAGTGGTAAAGAAGACCTGTAACAGCTACTAACAAGCATCTCAAATGGGATGGTGAGAAAACATAATGGATTCAAGCCTGGTCAGGCCTGCAGGATTTTTCTGAAAAGAAGGGTGATTATTTTTCCAATTATATAGGTCAGCTGAGGAGAGAGGCCCACTGCAAAGGGACTAGTTCATCGGGGCCGGTGGTGGGCCATAAGCAGCGGAGGGGCAAGGCAATCGTGAAGTCTCCCTCTGGGCTGCGGCCTCTCCGGCGTCCCCCCTTGAGCCCCTCCACCCTTCCCTCTCGGCAGGTGCGGGTCCGGGGGTGCAGATCAGCAGAGGGAGGGGGAGGCTGTGGCTCTGTCCATGAAGGGTCCTCGATCTCAGGGTAGATCTTCAGGGGGTGCGAAGGGCCCCGGACGGTTGGGTCTAGGTTTAGCTGGGGCTGCCACTGTCCTCCGGACCCCACGGTCCAGGGCGTAACAAGGTGGGGGGATTCTGGACCAGTCCTGCCAGACGGTGATATAGGGGATCTGGTCGATGTCCTCCTACTTCCTGAAAGATAATGCGCTTGACAGCGAAAAATGAGAGACAGGTTAAAGGTCCTCTGGTGGCCATCCTACCTTAAAAGGCCATTCAGATGAACAAAAAGTCTGCCAGGGTCCCTTTTTAACATCTACTGAAAAATTGTGAGCTCTAGTCCTTACTTCAGTCCAGTGATCCAAAGTCAAAGTCAAAGGAGCGTTATTTTCTGTCCCATGTCGAGCCTCGACAACACACACCACCACACATTAACACAAACAAAAAGACAACAGAAAACAAAAACCGACGTGACCTCGACCGGTTTCCACCAGAGGCACTGAAACTGATCGGCAGGTCCCAGACCTTGCCTAACAAATCGGTCGTCAAGGAGTAAAGTCTCCTCTGGACCTACCAGAAGGTCCACCAGGCGTCCCTGGTCCTCCCCGTCTCCCTCCTGGGGACGTCTCCCAGGGCGAACGGACGGGGTGGACACCTGGACACGTCTATCCTTATCCACCCCCCTCCTTCCAGGAGTGCGGTCTCCCTGAGCGTCCATAAAACCGAATCAAGTATCGCACCAGATTTCCAGACAGAACACAGACACAGCGCTTGAGACAAAACAGAGAATCTTACCTCCAAGTGGGGTCTTTGGACCCCTGGGTGGTCAGGCTTGATCCCGGACGAGCCCCAAAAAATGTTGGACCCAAATGGAGCCCCCACTCCAAGTCTGGGAGAGACCTTTTAACCCAGTAGGACACAGAGACCGACCTGCTGCGTCACATGAGGAAGTTTTATTGTAAGCAAGATGATATGAGCTCAGGCCAGCATGCTGGGGTCGAGACTCACACCACACAGGGAGTAGAGGAGTTCGACCACCGACCTGAATTTTCACAGAGCTTATAAAGGAAAAAACCACAATTTAGGGGGGAGCAAGAGGGAGGGAGGAGGGAATTCCAAGACCATAAACAGCTCACACAGCTAGATCATATGCTAGTCATGTGCAACACCAGGCAACACACCAGGGCTTTGTGACATTCACAGGGTCATTAGAGCATTGTGGCCGGAGGCTATGGGTCATTGTGGCTGTTCCAGAAAACTTTTCATGCAAGAATGTTCCGGGAACCATTGTACAGCAGGGGAGGGTGAAAAGTTCAAGCTCTTACAGACCCCACTTCTTCTTTTGGGGTAGTTAGGCGGCTTATTATTAATTTTTTAATTCTTCACCACCTACCTTTCATCAAAAGAGGCATCTTGAGGCTTAGTCTTCCAGTATCAAGAGGGCCTATGAAGAGAAACCTAGCGTCCCAACGTACTACATATACTGTTTCCTTAGCGAGACATCTGCCTCCTCGTTATACTTTGAGTTCCTTGAAGGCAAGGACTGTCTATGTCTCTTTAGTCTAGAACTTCTGAGAGAGAAGAAGCTGGCCATCCATCTTAATCACTGAGGTAGCAGCAGCATGGTTGAAAGTGGAAAATGTGACTGCTGAGCCAGAGAGAGAGGATGATTCTCTCCCTGATGTTTTCCACAGACTGAAGAAAGAAAGGCTAACATCTTTATTTTTCAGCCTGGAAAAAAATCATGATGCGTAACACGGTGGTTCTCAACCTCCCTAATGCTGTGACCATTTAATACAGTTCCTCGTGTTGTGGTGACAACCCCCAGCTGTAATGTTATTTTGTTGCTACTTCATAACTCTAATTTTGCTGCTGTTATAAATCATAATGTAAACATATGATATGCAGGACATCTGATGTGTGACCCCTATGAAAGGGTTGTTTGACACCCCCTCTGCTCTAACAGAGCCCTAGGGCCCTCTGCTGGAGTGCCTCAGGGTGATGGTGCCTCAGAGTGCACCTTGCCTTTTCTCCTCTCTACCATCTGCTGCAGGGCTGTGTGTGGAGAGATTGCAGCCCACAGTGTGGGAGACATAGCCTTTCTCCAAACTCCTCCAGGCAGTGTCAGCTGTCTCTCTCTCATTGTGTCTTGTGTCTCTGGTAGCTGCACATATCCTTCCAGATGCCAGGCCCTGGGTTTTCTGGTTCTGTAACAATCCATTTGCTCACCTTCTCATTTTCCGTAAGGCACCAGCTTTTGGTGTCTAACAATGGTGCAGGAGCAAGGAATTGACTTAATGGTACAAAGGCACTCCAATCTCCACTGTGACGGACACATGGCAAGCAGAGGAAGATCAAGCATCCACCGAAGCATCCTGAACCATTCCTTAGAGGCCAAGGAGCCCTAAGTCCAGACAGACCTGGCCCTGCAAAAGGAGCGGAAATAGAAATTCTAGGCATAAAAACCGCTGTGTCCCAACCTTGTATTTGCCACCTGTGCTTGACATCTTACCAAGGACCAGGGGCCTGGCAGTCAGAATGGTGTCTGCCCTCTATCTGTGTGCAGAGCAAGGAAGACATTCTTTGAATGCCCAGCTTTCTGGTTCATCAAGACATAAAGCTGTCAGGAGGAAGTTCAGATGATGCGAGGCCTGCTAGTTCAGTTCACATGCAGCCATCTTCACTCAGCCTCCTGAAGAAGTCAGAGACCATGGAAAGAGGTTGGGTGTCGGAGCCCAAGTGAGGAAGCAGCATGGCCATTGGAGAAGACTCAAGGCTAGGAGATCGGTGAAGTAGACCTTTTCAGATACAATTAGATCATGGATTGTAATGAATGGTTTGGCAGGGAATAGGACTATGGAAAGTGGAGAACCTGGTTCAAGAAAGTAGGTCACTGCAAGGTGTGTGCTTGGGGCATTAGTCTCTGGCCCATCCCTTTAACGATCGACTACACTCCCGTCTGCCATGATGTGAACTGTGATTCTTAGGCAATATCTGCCTTAGCCAGCATCATTGATCAAAACGTTTGAAATCACTAGTAAAATCAATCCTTCCCCCTCTTAAGTCTTTTTTTTAAATCAGGTATTTGGTCACAGTAACAATAAAACAAAAACATTGCAAGGGACCACCGACCGTGAAAGACTGAAATGTTCAGGAAAAGATGGTGTGAATGGACTGGAACTACTCTGGCTTTTACAAGAAGATGCTGGCCAAGGCCCATTCCCCCTGTGCACTGGTGGTGTCTGTGTACAACTCACTGTCCTCCAGTCCACCCCTCTCGTTTTTAGTGCTTTACATTTCGGTTCCACACAGGAAGACAATTTGTGTGAAATGGACCAGCTAACTCTTATTAGGCGTAATAATGATTTCACTGTCTAAGCTCACAGGAATTAGAAGCTCTGCTTCCAGTAATTGGTCCATTGAGAAGACTTGCTAAGAGAGACATCGGGTTCAGGAATCCCAGAGAGAAGAATTGTGGGAGGAGTGGAAAATAGACATATTGGGAAAAATGTAGAAAGTAAGATGAGTTAATGACTCAAACACAAGGCCTCAGGACAGGATGACTTTAGACACCTTGAAGTTCATCTCCTTTGAGATAGAGAGGTGGTCTGCTGAAAGTCACAAAGGGAGGCTGGCACAAGAACCCAGGCCTCTCAGCTCAAGATCTGTCTGTGGGTCTTGTTAACTCTCCATTTCCCACTTCTCTATCCAAGTGTTACTCTGAATATTTTATCAGCAGACATAGTCCTTGCAGCAGACAACTTTGTCTCCTATATTACCCTGCCCTTTACCCTGACAGGTCTCTGAAAATTGGGAAATCAAACAAGTGGGAAAGTAGAAATATTGGGGAGGAGGTTTCCTCCTCCTCCTCCCCCTCTTCCTCCTCCTCCTCCTTCCTCTCCTCCTCCCCCTCTTCCTCCTCCTCCCCTTTTCCCTTCCTCCTCCTCCTCCTCCCCCCCTCTTCCTCCTCTCTCCTCTTCCTCTTTTCTCCTTCTCTTCCTCTTCCTCCTTCCTCTTCCTCCTCTTCCTCCTCTCCCTCTTCCTCTTCCTCCTCCTCTTCCTCCTCCTCCTCTTCTTCCTCCTCTTCTTCCCCCTTTCTCTGTCCCTCTCCTTCCCCCTCTTGTTTCCTCTTTGTTTTTCAAGGCAGGGTTTCTCTGTGTAGCCCTGGCTGTCCTGGAACTATCTCTGTAGACCAGGCTGGCTTTGAACTCAGAGAGCCGCCTGACACTGCTTCCCTTATCTTCTTTTGGCTTTAGTTTTCATTATTTTTCCTTATAATCACTTTAAATGCATTAATTTTATTTATTCTATTTTCATATATTGGGGGCTGAGGAGATGGCTCAGCAGTTAAGAGCACTAACTGTTCTTCCAGAGGTCTTGAGTTCAATTTCCAGCAACCACATGGTGGCTCACAACCATCTGTAATGTAATCTGATGCCCTCTTCTGGTGTGTCTGAAGACAGCTACTGTGTACTCATAATGAATGAATGAATAAATAAATAAATAAATAAATAAATAAATAAATAATCTTTATTTTCATATATTTACTTTTATTGAACGTTCACGTGGAAAAGAAAAAAAAGAGTTCACATAATATATTCTAATCATAGTTTCCCCTTCCCTATCTCTTCCCAGATCTCTCCACCTTCCCACCACCCAACTCCACACTTTTCTCTCATTCTTTAGAAAACAAATAGGCAAAGAACCCAAGCAGAATTAAAAACAAGAACAAACAGTCCCAAAAAACACACATACAAACACACACACACATACACATATACATCATACATCATAAAAACACAAAGTCAGAAACTATAACATAAAAGCAAAATAAACAAAAAACGAAAAACAAAACAAAACAAAACAAACCCAAAACAGTAAGATTAAAAAAAAAAACCTACAGAAATAATGTTGAGTTTCTTTTATGTTGGCCACCTACTACTGGGCATGGGACTTACCCTTTATTGTGGTTTGTATATCTAATGAGATTCCACTGGGGAGGAAAAAACTTTTTATTTTCTTTGCCAGTGGGTACTAGTTACAACTAATATTTTGGTTATGGGTGGGAGCAAGGACCCCCTTTGGATGCTGGGGTGCAGTCTGGCTTGACGGTGTGCAGCTGCCCATCTCTGTGGGTGCGAATGTGCATCAGTCTTGTGTCTGGATGACACCACTTCCTTGTGTCCTCCCTCCTCTGGTTCTTACAATCTTTTGGCTTCCTCCTCTGCATATCCATGAACACTCAGGAAATGGATTTGATGAAGACATCTATTAAGGACTGGGTGCCCCAAAGTTTCCCATTCTCTTCACATTGCTGTGGATTTTTATATCGGTTCCCATCTACTGCAAGAGGAAACGTCTCTGAAGATGGCTAAGACAGACACTGATCTCTGATGCAGAAGAATGTGTTTAGGACTCTTGTTACTGTCTTCCTTTAGCAGAACAATGCCATGGT
This sequence comes from Rattus rattus, assembly GCF_011064425.1. Taxonomy (NCBI): domain Eukaryota; kingdom Metazoa; phylum Chordata; class Mammalia; order Rodentia; family Muridae; genus Rattus; species Rattus rattus. The sequence goes on along the minus strand of NC_046156.1, from coordinate 66,384,474 downwards.
TTCCCCTAGGCCCATGTACCACCTAGTCTCAGGGTTTTGGCCACCAGAGCAGTGTCTCAGGTTCCATCTCATGAAGTAAGTAAATCCAGAGGGTGATTGGTGATTTCCACAATGTCTGTGCCACTATTGCACCAGTCTATCACGCATGAAGGTCACCACTGTAGCTTTGTAGCTGGGTGATGGTTACCTTTCTCCTCTGATGGCACTCAGAGAACCTTCCAGGACCAAGAACCGTAGTCAATAGGGGGTCAAGATTCCAGGTGGGCACCAGCTCCACGTCTCTGTGCTAAGTGTTCTCCACAGCAATAAGGCATCACTATCAGTTTTTGGAGAGCAACCACAGAGCCTTGACTGTGGTTTGAGTTGTTTGTGGGATGCTATGGCATCTTTTTGGTCAACAACTCAACTACATGTAATTTATTTCTGCCACTGGAAGTTTCAGTGGGTGACAAAACATGTCTGGTTGAGGCATGGTCTCCTCATTATTTGATGACTTATTTAGATTTCTTTCATACATGTAAATATTTCAAAGTTCCTACGGAAATAGGTTTCCATATACTCAAGTGGCCCATAGGATTTGTTGACCCTCCTGTACTCCTGTATTACTCCTTTATTTTTCTCTCCCTCCCCCTTTAAACCTCCCAGGTCACTCCATAACTATATGTTCTATTTCCCTTTCTGTTGGGAGATCCCAGTCCTCCCAGTCCCTCAGTGCCTTACTCTATACATAACCTCTGTGGTTACGTGGCTTGTAGCATGCCCATCAAAGACTTAAGATCTACTATTCACATATAAGAGAACACATACCATATTTGTCTTTTTAAATCCAGCTTAGATTACTCAGAATGACGCTTTTCTAACTCTATCCATTTACCTGCAAATTTCATGATTTTGTTTTTCTTTTAATAGTGAAATACTATTCCACTGTGTAAATGTATCACATTTTCTCTATCCATTTATTTATAGACAGGCATCTAGGCTGCTTCTAATTTCTGGCTATTATGAACAGACCAGCAATGAACATGGATGAACAAGTGTCTCTGTAGTAGGATGTCTTAGTCAGGGTTTCTATTCCTGCACAAACATCATGACCAAGAAGCAAGTTGGTGAGGAAAGGGTTTATTCAGCTTACACCTCCACATTGCTGTTCATCACGAAAGGAAATCAGGACTGGAACTCAAGCAGGTCAGGAAACAGGAACGGATGCAGAGGCCATGGAGGGATGTTACTTACTGGCTTGCTTCCCTTGGATTGCTCAGCTTGCTCTCTTATGGACCCAAGACTACCAGCCCAGGGATGGCACTACCCACAACGGGCTACGTCCTCTTCCCTTGATCACTAGTTGAGAAAATGCCTTACAGCTGGGTTTCATGGAAGCATTTCCTCAACTGAGGCTCCTTTTTATGATAATTCCAGCTTGTGTCAAGTTGACACACAAAACCAGCCAGTAGAGTCTTTGGGTATAGGCCCAAGAGTAATACAGCTGCATCTCGAGGTAGATCTACCTATCCACAACTTCCTGAGGAAACACCACACTGGTTTCCAAAATGGCTGTGTAAGTTTGCACTCTCACCAGCAATGGATAAGGGGTCCCTTTTTCCTAGATCCTTGCCAGAGCTTGCTGACATTTGTTTTATTGATATTGGCCATTCTGACTGACATAAAATGAAATCTTAATGTACTTTGGATTTGCATTTACCTGAGGGCTGAGGGGGCTGAAATTTTCTTTTTGGTGTTTCTCAGCCATCTGCATTTCATCTATTAAGAATACTCTGTTTAAAAAAATACTCTGTTGGGGTTGGGGATTTAGCTCAGTGGTAGAGCGCTTGCCTAGGAAGCGCAAGGCCCTGGGTTCAGTCCCCAGCTCCGGAAAAAAAAAAAAAAAAAAAACTCTGTTTAGTTCAGTGCCCATTTTTTAAAATCGAGTTGTTTTTCTAGTATCTACTTTTTTGAGTTCTTTATATACTTCGGATGTTAATCTGCTATCTGTGTAATTGATAAGGAACTTTTCCCATTCTGTTTCCTGATGCTTTGGTGGAATGAGCGCCCTCTGTTATATAGAGCTTTTCAGTTTCCTAAGTTCCCATTTATTATTTGTTGATCTTTGTACCTGTGCTATCGGTGTCCTGCTTAGAAAGTGTTTTCTGGTAATGAGTTCTAAACTATTCTCCTTTTTCTTTTCTATCTATTAAATTAGGTTAGATAGTTTTACGTTGAGGCCATCGATTCATCTAGAACTAGGTTTTATGCAGGGTGATAAATATGAATCTATTTGCATTCGTCTATACACAGTCATCCAGTTCGAGAGCAGCATTCGTTAAAGATGCTGTCTTTTTCCAGTATGTATTTCTGGCGTCTTTGTCAAAAAGACATACCCAAGTGTCCATGGGTATGTGAGGTAGAAATTTCTGCTTTCTTTGGAGACTCAGTTGTGTCATGTGATGTTTTTCTGGAAACTGTATTATAAGAGGATGTTTTTGCTGAAGCAAACATGTGGGAAGACATTTTGCTGAGGACAGACAGGTGGTGTTTTTTTCTGGAATCTTCCTGAAAAAGGGGCATATGATGTTTTGCTAGAACAGATACTTAAGAAAACACCTAAGATTTGGAAAGTGTATAAATATAACACAACAGAAAGTGGACCACAAAGGGGCATTGGTTTGCCTTGCCTTCTTCGTTATCATTGTCATGACTTTGTAGATAGAAATGCACCAAAGAACTTGTGATATTCCAGCAGCTTCTTGCTGCTTCCGTGGACTCTGGTCAATTGGCAAAGCCTTGCTGTTTCGTCTGGATTGAACAGTCATTGCTAATTTGTGAATGGTGTTTGCAAGTGGATTGAGCTACCTCTGCTGATTCGTGTGAACTGAACTGCTGATATCCTGACAATGAAGATTGGAATTGTCCCAAAGAACCATTTCTAAACAGGTCCACATCCACCTTTGTCCTATTAACTTTTCCATTCCACTACCTCTGGTGGTTGGTGGGCTAGAAGGAAGGTTAGAGCATTTAAGAACACTTATTTTTTTTTTTCTTTTCTATTTTTCAGAGCTGGGGACCGAACCCAGGGCCTTGCGCTTGCTAGGCAAGCGCTCTACCACTGAGCTAAATCCCCAACCCCTTAAGAACACTTATTAAAGCCTACAGGTGTATGAACTTATGTCTAGGTCTTCAATTCAATTGTATTAATAAATGTATCTGTTTTTTTAATGACAGTAACATGCTGTTTTTATTACCATACCTCTGTAGTACAACTTGAAATCAGAAATGGTGAAAACCTCCTGCAGTTCTTTTATTGTTCAGAATTGTTTTAGCTATACTGAACTTTTTTATGTTTCTATATAAAGCTGAAAATTGGTTTTTAATCAATTTCTATGAAGAATTGTGTTGGAATTTTGATGGAATTGGATGTGTAGATGGATTTTGATAGAACGGCCATTTTACTACATTAATATTATTGATTCTACAGCACAAGAGAGTTTTCCTTCTTCTGATATCTTTCCCAATTTCTTTCTTCAATGTCTTAAAGGTATTATTATTATTATTATTATTATTATTATTATTATTATTATTATACATCTTTCACTTTCTTGGTTAAAATTACCCAAGAAAAAATTCAAAGCTATTAAGAAAGGAATTCTTTCCCTGATTTCTTTGCAGTAGTGATAATTTTGTATTATGCTATTTTGCTGAATCTATTATCAGATATATATGTGTCCTGGTGAAGTTTTTAGGGTCATTTAGATATACAACCATATAATCTGCATATTTAGACTTCTTCCTTTTTAATTTGTACCCTTGATCCCTTTCAGTTGTCTTATTGCTCTAGCTAAGATGTCTAGTATGACATTGAATAGGCTTGAAAAGAGTAGACATCCTTGTCTTATTCCTATTTTTAGTAGAATTGCTTGGTTTCTCTCTATTTAGGTTGATGTTGTCTGTGGGCTTGCTGTAAATTGCCTTTATTGTGTCTAAGTATGTTTCTCGTGTCCCTAATCTCTCCAGGGCTTTTATCATGAAGGGCTGTTGGATTATATCAGAGGCCTTTTCTGCATCTAATGAGCTGATCATATCGTTTTGTGTCTTACAGTTTGTTGATATGATCGACTATATCATTGATTTACCAATGTTCCATCTCCGGGATAAAGCTGACTCCATCATTGTAGGTTGTCTTTTTGATGTGTTCTTGGATTTAGTTTGTAAGTATTTTATTGAGAAATTTTGCATCTGTGTTCATAAAGAAAATTGGACTGTACTTTTCTTTCTTTGTTGGGTCTCTGTGTGATTTAGGTATCAGAGTAATTGTGTCTTCATAAAATGAATTAGGCAAACTTCCTTCTGTTTCTTTTTTTGTGGAATAATTTAACGAGTCAAGCATTAATCTCTGTGAAGGTCAGGTAGAATTCTGTGCTGAATCCATCTGGCTCTGGCTAGTTTTGTTTGGGAGAGTTTTAATTCTATTTCTATTTTTTTTAGGTTTGTGAGTCCATTTAAATCACTTATTTGATATCGATTGATCTTTAAATTAGGGATATCATGTATATTATATCATATATTAGACATTTACCCATGTCTTTTAAGTTTTCCAGTTGGAGGAGTACAGATTTTTAAAAGGTGTCCTTATGCTTATCTGATTTCCTTGGTGTCTGTTGTGATGTCCCCTTTTCATTTCTAATTTTGGTAATTTGGATCTTCTCTTTTCATCTTTCAGTTAATTTTGCCAAGAGCTTGTCAATCTTGTTGATTTCCTTAATGAATCAACTCATTCCTTTGATTCTTTGTAGTGTTTCTGTTTGTTTCTAGTTTATTGATTTCAGGCCTGAGTTTGATCATTTCTTGCTATCTACTCCTTTGAGATATTTCTTTTTTAATATTCTAGGGCAGTGGTTCTCAACCTTCTTAATGCTACAACCATTTAATATCATTCCTTATGTTGTAGTGACCTCCAGCCATAAAATTATTTCACTGCTACTTCATAACTTAAGTTTGATACTGTTAGGAATTGTAACGTAACTATCTGCTATGCAGCCTCTGTGGGGATTGTGACCCACAGGTTGAGGACAGCTCTTCCAGAGATTTCAGGTTTGCTACTAAATTGCTAATATGAGATCTCTCCAATTTTTTTTTTAATGTATGTACTTGGTTCTATGAACTTACTTCTTAGAACCACCTTCATTGTGTCCCATGAGTTTGGATTGTTGTTGTTTTAAGATTTATTTTATTTATATGAGTACACTGTAGCTGTCTTCAGGCACAGCAGGAAAGAGCATCAGATCCCATTATCTTGTGGTGGTATGGAATTTTCCCTCTCCTTTGATCTACTGTTCTGAGCTTATTTATTCCTTGTGTTTTGGGGGTATATTTAACCTCTTCATGTTGAGGTTTTCCTTCTAGTGCCTTTTCTAGAGTTGGAATTCTAGCCAGATACTGCTTAAATTTGACTTTACTATAGAATGTTTTTCTTTGTTTATTGTGATCATGCTTTACTGGGTATAGTTGTCTGGAATGGCTTTTCTGGCTTTAACATCCCTCAGGGCCTCCTGAGGTAGAGTTACTAGGTTCTGTTGGAAGCACATTGTCTTGGCTGTTGATGTTTATGGTTTTGCTGTGGTATCTAGGCATCTGGGGTGAGGATGATTAAGGTTATCCTGGGTGTTGATGTCTTATCTTGTCTTTGTTGGATGTGTGTTCCTTCCTTTACTTTTAGTTGCCCTCTCTGGATATTAGGAAAGTGTAGTGGTCATGGGTTACCTGATTATGGAGTGCTTCTGCATGTTGGTATTGGGGGTTGACACAAAGGAATAGGGATGGCCTAGAAGGGAGGTTTGGGAGACCACAGGAAAGAGGAAAGCTGAGTCCACAACAAGGTTTGGCCAAACCCCCAGGGAATGGAGGTTGGTAGGGGAGGAGGAGAAGCACCTGTAAGCAGGCCGTTATAGAGCTGGGAACGAGGCTGGAGAGATCTTAGTGGAGAACAGGAAGGAGAGTGAAAGTCACCTACCTGAATTTAGATCCTGTGTGGTCACTGGGGATGGGGGTAGAAAGTCTTTTCAGGTATTGGCAACTGGCACAACAAAGGAATGGGTATGGGCTAGAAGGGAGGGCTGAAAGTGTCCACAGGAAGGAAGAAAGTAGGGTCTGCAACAGTTTTCAGGAAAGTTCCTGTGAATCAGTATTCGTTTTTTTAAATCCTGCCCAAGATCATAGATTGCTGCTCTCAGCCTTCTTCAGTGCTTTCTTTGAAGACCTAAGCCCACACACCATTAGATCCATTTGCATCTGGATTGAGTTTCATTGCTGTGGTTTACATTTTTATCTCAGGTAGAGCTGAGATTGAGGAAGTAGCTAGGCTCACCGCTGCCTGAAACAGTACAAAGCACACTGAATTCCATGGTAGATTTACCAATGAAATTGAATAAGGTTTGTATTGTATAAATGGAAATAAAAGGGTTAGGCTTAGTAGAAAAACAAACATTTTATGTACTGCCTCGGAATCTGGGGTTCCCAGAAAGTTACATAAAATTCTGTCTATGTAAATGACATGGGAGTGGAAGTAAAACTGTCCATAAGACAAAGGAAGGGAGGAAGAGGGGGAACAGGCAAAGAAGGAGTATGTTTAGCATACAGTGAATACTTGTACATATATGCACATACATATACATTCAAGTACAAACATTTACATACATGAACATACATGTATAAAGAAATTGTTTACAAAAGAGTTTAAAAACAATGGTAAGTGGGGAAAACAAAAGTATAGAACTTTAAAAAGACATTTGAAAAGATAAACAAAACACAGCATACACATTATGTATACATGTTAGGGCTATTCAACCACACTTATGAGAATTACCATTGACAAGCCACAGCTCCTAATGATGCGATCTCAATTTTCTTTTTATTGACTCTTTGTGAATTTCTCGTCACACACCCCAATCCCACTTATCTCCCAGTCCATCCATATCTGACCTTGCAACCTCCCTCACAAAAGAAAACAAAAATTAAAAACAAAAACAAAACAAACGAACCAAAAAAAAAAAAAAATCTCATTGTGAAAGCTGCAGAGTGTCCTGGTGTGTCACACAGCACACCCTTTTGGCCACACGGCTCTACTTATAAATACTCTGTGGGATGAGACATTGATCTGGTTCGAGGCCTCTGGCTTCTGCTACTCTATCAATACTGGAATCCTCACCGGGACTCCTCTCAGACATCTTGTTGTTGCCCTGTGTCATGGAGATCCGATAGTTTTGGTTCTACCCCTTCATGTGATCCTACAGTTCATAGATGGAGTAAAAGTTAGGGTGGGCCAACTCAACACCATGGATCTGGCCCATGCCACAAGGGTCAGCTCTCCTATACTTTGGGGGAGGAGGGGAAGGGTGTAGGGGGATGGAACAGTTCCCCTGTGCCTACTGCACTGAGCAGCCAGTAAGGGGCAGGGCCAGCTCTCCTGCATTCACACCCTGGGGCAGCTCATCAGCACTCATACCACCAGGGCTAGCTCTACTGTGCTGCCCAGCCTATGCAAGCCACCTCAATTTTTACAGCCCCCTAAACACCTCAATTACTACAGGCCCTCAAGAGAGGCTTGCTGATGATTTTGGTAGCAGGTAATTCAATATTCAGTTTGTTGACTTTTTCATCTCCAGACCCTGTATTTTAAAGGCTTCCTTTATACCAAGCTTGAGATAGAAAGAGAAAATTCCTTGAATTTTAGGAACTCGCAGTCCAGGAGAAAGATGGGCAAAGAAACACATCAAAACTGGAGAGAAATGCAGAGAAAGAAAAATATCCACATTTTAAAAGTCTAGAAGAGGGATTATTGAGCTCAGTCTGGAGGCATCAGGAAAGGTTTTCTAGACCCGTGTGAAGAATGGCCTGGCATGAGATAGTTCTCCTCTCTGGACCTCAGTACTTCATGGTACAAAGCTGCTTTCCCTGTGATACCAAGTGAAGCCTATTCCCAGGATATGCCCGTTGTGGGGTTCTATCAGGCCATTGGGGTTAGTCTATGAATGTGCTGGTTTTGAGAATCATTCCTTAAAACTCCCAGAGTCCATTTTTACAGCTAAGACTCCATTTCCTAACTCCTGTTTCCTGTTTGTGACTCAATGGGGCTTCTTACCTTACAGCCAAACTGGCTAGGAGAACTGTTCTGTCTTTTGCTGACGACCCATTTCTATGTCAGTGAGCAACCCAAGCAATTCCTGCCAGGCAGAGCCTGGCTGCTGGCTCGGACGGCGTTGTCTAAACACATAGATGGAGGATGTTGGTGTAATGTCCCTCCAGCGCTTCTGTTCCCGCTTCGAAGACAAAGAAACAAGGCTCTGGCACCACATCCCCTGCTTCCTGGCAGGAATACTTTAGCTTCAATCTTCCTCTAGCCCTATCCCTCAGCCCTTCCAGAGCAGAGCCCTAGTCTAGGCTTCAGGACTAGATTCAAGAAAGTGTAAATTATGAGGAAGATGTAGCCCTTCCACTAAAACCCAGCAAGAGGAACAACAGAATATTCCATTAGGCATACCCCATTGATGGCCATTTCCTCCAAACTGATGCGTTTTGTCAGAGAAAGAGAGAGAGAGAGAGAGAGAGAGAGAGAGAGAGAGAGAGAGAGAGAGTCAGTCAGTCCAAAGATTCAGGAAGCTAAACCCAGTTCAGGAAGCTAGTGAAACTCAAGTAGTTTAGAAAACCAAGACTCACAAGACCTCTTCCAAAGGTTATAAAAGCAAGCAAGAAGAGCGGCTGGGGTGAGGAGTCGCACCACAGCCAGGCTGCCTGCAAGTTGTGTGGAGAGTTTTAAGGCTTTGGTGAATCACCTCTCATAGCTGGGGAGGAGCAGGCCTTTTCAGTGGTCCCACTGCATTTGAGTGGCCCAGACTCCTGTAAGTAACCACTCACCCGGGATCTTTTCAATAACTCTCTGGCTCACTTAGCTACACTTGGCTTAAATTGTTTCATTGGTTTGTAGTGGATGTGTTGTCCAGGTTAAAGAGGCTTCTGTTAATACCTCTCTAGGAAGTCACACAGTATCATCAGGAGCTTTTGGTCAAGAATGCACCCCCTACCGCCACACATAGGCATGCTGGCAGGCACCCACTCACCCATGCACCCACTCACGCACGCACCTACATACATGCATCTTACTGTCCAAACCAGACTTCTGCTATCCCTTCACATCTGACCTCCAAATTCTGCTCACCTACTTCTGGCCACCTCAGCTGATACCACTGTCAACTGCTTCCACTTATAGATATGGGGCCTCTCCCTTCACTCACCTCCTCTGGTTGACTCTTTTCTAACTCCAGGGATCTTTCTTAAACTTAGATTTAACTAGATCCCTCCACTGCTTAGAACTCCCCAGTGATCTCTACTGCCCTTTCAGTCAGGCACAGTAGCCATCAGCTTCCAGACCCTGGCTCATGGATCCCCACACTCCTCTTGTCCACCAGGTTTCTTCTGAGTGCTCTGAGTGATTCTGAGTGTTTTCTTCTCTGTGATGTTCTCCGCTAGCCCTACTCTAAGCAGTCTTTCTCATTCTTCAGACCTTAAGAATCCTTGCTAATGCCTGCAGACAAGTGGCTCTCTCTCCATTGCTGTCATTCCCCGCCATTCCTACCAGTATCATCAATCACACTTGTAATTAGATCCCTGTCTGTTTTCTCTGCTGGTTGGTAAGCACTGAATATAAGCGGAGTCTGTTGCCACTAGAACACAGCACCCAGATCTTGAAGGAAAAGATGTTTCCAAGTTGCTTAAAGTGTCATCTCCTGCCGTGTCTTCAGAGCTGGGCTCCATTGTGCAGGGTACCAAGCCAGAGATCTAGTAATTAGATTAGAAGGGGAACTTCTCCATTCCGCAGACATTTGCTGAACATCAGGAGATTACTCTTCCCGGGGGCTGGAACAGAGGAGCAGAAACGGCGTATGAGTTTATCTGCTGCTGTTCGGAATCTGTGTGGGAGACACATATTACCCACAATGTGCTAGAAAAAGGAAGCCAGGGAGAGCGGTGAGCAAAGTGATAAATACAGCCGAGTGCAGGATCACATACCTGAGCACAGAGCAGCAATTTACAGCCATGTCACTCGGCCCCGCGGGAATTTACAATGCTGTAACTCAGGAGGATTTCTACACGGCCCACTAACAAACCCCCGCCTCAGCCCCCTGCTCGGAGGGGACCGTAGTTGTTGCTCTTAAAATTTTTTTCTTTTATTTTTGGAGATTATAAGATAATTATGTCCTTCCCCCCTTCCTTCCAAACCCTCCCAGGCATGCCTCATCCCTCAGCTCTCTTTCAAATCCACGGCCTCTTTTTTTCATTAGTTGTTGTACACACACAAACACACACACACACACACACACACACACACACACACACACACACACACAATGTTATCACAATGTTACCTGCTGTGTTTTCAGGTCTAATCATTTGGATAACAATAGACATGCTAAAGAAGATTGGGTGGGGTAGGAGGAAGCCCTACCCCCACCCCTCAGGCCTCAACCCTACACAAAGAACCTCCGCACTAAGGAATGCCCTGGGAAGGAGAAGCAGCCTCCCTTTCTTTTGATATGCAGGATGTCTGGGCCAGGTGGGGTTAAGTTATTTACAAGGTCTGAGGAGAGGAGATACCCTACCATTGAGTATCCTTTCCCTGTCCTGGAGAATTATAAACACAGGTCTGCGGTACAAAGTATCAACACCTCCACTAGCATTTTGGCTTCGAAGGCAGCTTTGTTAACATATCTAGGAGCCGCCCTTCTCCAGCCCCTTAGCTTTAGTCTAGGCAGCCCCAGGCTTCTGCCTTTGGCACCCTTGTCCATTCTTTTCCTTCTATGTGGGTGGGGTTTTGTTTGTTTGTGTCGTTTCCCACTATGACCCTTAATCAAAATTTATCCTTCAGCCAGTAAAGTGGAACACACCTTCAACCATAACACTTGGGAGGCAGGCACAGAAAGATCACAAGTTCAAAGCCACCCTAAACTACAAGGCAGGATTTTGTTTCAACAGAAATACAACAAAAGCCACCCATACCCCTACTTTCTACAAGGCCCAGCTGAGAGGCAATGTTCTGAGTTCTGGGGGGACAATGCATCCTTCCCAGTGCCACTGGCTGTCTTAGTCACTATTCTGTTGCTGCTGGAGACATCATGACCATGGCTCTCTTACAAAGGAAACCATTTACTCGGAGGCTTGTTTACAGTTCCAGAGGTGAGTCCATTATCTTCATGGTGAGGAACACAGAAGGACGGAAGGACACAAACAAGGAAGGCGCTGGAGCAGTAGCTATGAGCTACATCCTGACCCACAGGCAGAGAAGGAGGGAGGGAGGGAAGGGGAGGGAAGCAGAGGGAGGGAGGGAGGGAGGGAGAGAGGGAGGGAGGGAGAAGAGAGGGAGATGCTCTGGGCTTGGCATGGGCTTTGAAACCTCCACTGATTCACTTCCTCCAACAAAGCCACACCTCCTTACCCGTTCAAATGGTACCACTCCCCTATGAGGGACCGATCGCATTCAAACCACTGTTCTGGCCCTCCATTACTCAAGCTACCTATGTTTAATTTTATAACTATAAACTTATATGTGTGTGTGTTTCATTTCCCCCTTATATTTTCCTTATATATCTGAATGGACCCCCTGGGGTCTGGCACTTGAATCTCAGGGAATTATTTCAATGAAATATCGCTACCTGTCTATTCCTGTCTTGCTCCATTCCCAGTGAGCCCCCACAACTGTCTGGTATTGTGCTAGGCAACACTGAGGCCTCCATAATTACAATGACAAAGGATCACACCTCTCCACTTTTGTATGGGGGAACCGAGACCGAAGCTTCCCAAAGGGACACATCAAGTAGCTGTGGGTGCTGGCACTACTACTCCCCTTCTACTCCTGGATTCCATGGGCTGTGTTTCTATCCAACATCCTAGGCGTTTTGTTCTCTCCTCAGCTAACCAGAGGCTGCCTCCTCACAGGTGTCGGGCTGTGACATGAGCAGGTAGCTCAAGCAGTGCGGTCCTCAAAGCACAGGAAGCTGATCAGAAGGTCACTGCTAGGAGAAAGGGCAACTCCAGACTGCTCTCCTGAGCCTTCCTTCCCCTGCCAGCCTGACTGAGGTAGGGAGGAGCACCTGCTAGCACAGCCAGCACTAGCCCCCTTGCTCTCTGGCCCTCTGCCCTAGAGCTTTCCTGCTTTTTCCTACCACCTCTGCTCTGGGTGGAGAGAGAGGCAGAAGGAGATGCTCACCCTCACCTACAGGTCACAGAATGCTCGCCTCAGGGAAAGTGTGCCCTAGAGGTCACTTGTCCAGGATATGGGTAGAGTTTAGCCAGGCTGCCTTCCATTGGGTTTTCCCACTTTATAGTTGGGAAGTGAGGACTGGTAGCAGACGGCTGGGTTGAAGTGAAGGTGTGTGTCCTAATGAACTGGAAAAGTAATGTCTCTACAGTTCAGCCTGAGCACTTATTAAGAAAAGTGATTAATTAAATGCCTTTAATCCCAGCGCTTAAGAGGCAGAGGCAGGTGGAGCTCTAAGAGCTCGAGACTAACTTGCTCTACGTAGCAAGTTCTAGGCCAGCCAGAGGCCACACGGTGGGACAACTGGGGGGAGGGCAGAAGAGGAGGCAGTGAGGAGAAGTGACAGCATTGAAAAGTTACTATTTTGAGGCAGGGTCTACTCTGGCTAACCTTGAACTTGCCACTGTCCTGATGAGATTCCCGAGTGTTGGGATTACAGGCTCAAGTCAACACATCAGTTCTAGGTAAAATTATTATTACTAAGATATTTTTAATTTCCTCTTGAGACGAAGTCTGCCTGTGTTGCCTTGGCTGACCTAGTACGTCCTACCTGGCTCAGTGTGATTTCAAACTCAAGGCAATGCCCCTGCTTCATCTTCCTAGTTCTCCCTCCTGCTGGGACAAGTGTGAGCATCATTTCTACCTCTCTGCACAGAAAAGAATCCGAAGAACAAGCCTTTGTGCTTGTTCGTAGGTTTGGGCTGAGTTTAGCTTGGCTTGACTTTAGCTTTTTGATAACTGGGTCTTGTGCCCTGCCGCCGTGCCAGGCCTTTCTCTCCTTTTTTGAGTCTCTATTGCAGTCCTCAGAATTGTCTTACTCAAACTTGCCTGGGGAATACATTTATACTGTTGGACCCCAAAGGGAGCCCCCCACTCAAGTCTCGGGAGAGACGCGCACCCAGTAGGACACAGAGACCGACCTGCTGCAATCACATGAGGAAGTTTTATTGTAAGCAAGATGATATGAGAGCTCAGGCCAGCATGCTGGGGTCGAGACTCATACCCCACACAGGGAGTAGAGGAGTTCGACCACGACCTGAATTTTCACAGAGCTTATAAAGGAAAAAACCACAATTTAGGGGGAGCAAGAGGGAGGGAGGAGGGGAATTCCAAGACCATAAACAGCCCATACAGTTAACACCAGGCAACACACCTAGGGCTTTGTGACATTCTACAGGGTCATTAGAGCATTGTGGCCGGAGGCTATGGGTCATTGTGGCTGTTCCAGAAAACTTTTCATGCAAGAATGTTCCGGGAACCATTGTACAGCAGGGGAGGGTGAAAAGTTCAAGCTCTTACAGACCCCACTTCTTCTTAGGCGGCTTATTATTAATTTTTTTAATTCTTCATTCCCCACTTTTTCTTTTTATCGCTCTAATCCTAGAGCCACTGTTCATCCCATTGTAGCTCTTGGTACTGTTGTCGCAGGACCAGTACCTGAACAGCACTCACTCTTTCTTTTATAAAAGTCACCAACCTATTGAGTATGCATGGCCCGAATGTAAGTAGAAGCATGAGAATTACGATGGGCCCAACTAAAGTAGAGAGGAGAGTGGTTAACCATGGGGACTTATTAAACCAACTTTTAAACCATCCCTGATGTGCTTCTCTGTCTGCCTTTTGTCTAACCTTTTTCTAAGTTTATTCATGGAGTCTTTAATTACTCCTGAATGGCAGTTCTGAATTCTCTATAAGCCTTGCATTGCAACAGCAGATGTCCTTGTGCTGCCCTTGCAGCACCTAGATAGCCTTAGCCCTAAGTAATTCTCAACTCCTTTTTTTTTGTGTCTTACTAAGTCGTTAGCATCAGGATTCCAATCTGGACACTATCTAAACCTGCACACCAAGGTCATGACTAGCTTTCAGAACTTCTAAACTTATATAGATTGTGATCCCTGAGGCACAGTCCCAAGAAGTGTTAGGAGTACTAACGTATGTAGCGTTACATCATTTGTAATGGAAATCAAGCCTATCCCACACCTATCTTGATAGAACCCAGGACAAACATGACTGAATTTCCCTCTAGGTCCCAGCTCTCAGCCCCAACAGCTAGTACACGGCTGGTGAGGGCTGAGAATTGACAGCTGTCAGGGTGGTCAGCAGCACCAGTCCTTTCCAGCGAGGCTCGAGTGTCTGGGCTCAGTGTAGCTGCAATCTCCGACCTGGAACTGATGGGATGTCTCTGGGGTCTCCGGGGCATAGGCTGCTGTCAGCTGTGAGCAGATTTCTTTCTGTATCACCTGTAGGTCTTTTAGCCTGGCACACAAATCATTATTACTATGGCACTATGACATGTTGGTTCAGTAACATCATCTAATACAGTCAGAGGACTTGAGGCCCCATATAAGATCTCAAAGGGGTAAGGCTGAATCTGGAAGGGGTATTTCTTGCTCTGAAGAGAGCAAGAGGGAAGGAGTATCACCCAGTCTGTGCCAGTCTCCATGGTTAATTTGGTCAGGGTCTCTTTTAAAATTTTATTTACTCTACCTGTCCTGAACTTTGAGGTCTGTAAATACAATGTAATTTCCAATTGACCTCTAAATACTTGGCCACACCCTGGCTTACCTTGGCAACGAAAGTAGGGCCGTTGTCTGACCAGATTACCTTGGGCATTCCAAATCGGGGGAAGATTTCTTCCAGTATCTTCTTGATGATTGCAGAGGCCGTCTCTCGTTTGGTGAGGAAAGCTTCTATCTGTTCCTGGAAAGGTATCTACAAGCACTAGGAAATACTTGATCATATTTTTCTGGTTTTATCTCAGTGAAGTTCACTTGACTTTTCACTAAACTCTCTAGGTCTCTTTGCCCTGTTTGCTTGCTAAGCATTCACTTATTGACATACCTTATATTTTTTTTTTACTGCCTCTCTGGCCAAAAATCTTAAAGTCTATTACATACACTTAACTACTTGGACAAACTTTTTATCTCCTAAATGAATCCATTTCTGTATTTGGCAAAGTGAGTCTTTTCTTTGTTCTCTGGGGAGTATAGCTTTCCCCTCAAGTGTGTCATTGTCTTTTTTTTTTTTTTTTTTTTTCTTTTAAGCAATTTGGGCCTTTTCTTCTGTTTTACATTCTAAGTGAGGCCATCCCTTAGTCCAATCCCAGTTCCCAGTGGCTGTCTCTTGCAGGCCTGTAACCAGGATAGGCTCCTGCATAGCCATTTCCCGAGCCACTTTATCTGCTTTGTTACTGCCCCATGTCACTGAATCTCTTCCCTCCTGTTTTCCTGGGCAATGAATAGTACTCACAGTTGTTGGCTTCACCAGGGCATCCAAGAGATGGCAAAGGCATCTGCAGTGCTGATGTGCTGGGGGCGTAGAAGTTCAGCCATCCCAGATGACATCGTTTTGTCCACCATGGCAGCACCCACTTATCTCTGATCTTCATTCATGAAGAGAACTGTTCCCGTCTGTGGACAAGGTCCTCGGCTTTCAGCAGCGGTCAATCAGCCAGTCGCAGAGGTCTTTCCTCCACCCATGGGCTTCTGCCAGTGCTTGACACTCGTGCTGTGGTGGTTCCAGGTCCGGACTGGGCAGCAAGGTGACCAGATTGTCCCCACCCGGTGGAGAATCTAGTCCATGGCAGCTGACCAGTGGTCCCATCTTTTGGGGACACTCTATTCAAAAGGCAAACATCAGCCACTCTATCACAGTTTAAGTCCTAGATTGGGTGATAATTGTTAGTGCCCGGCTGGCAGGAGTGATATGTTCCAAGCAGAACAGCGCTAAGCCATTCATCTCCCAGCATCAGGTACTGGTGCACTGAGACAAGTCTTAAGCTCCACATATACAGTCTGTAGATATGCATACACATGGCCTCACCCAGCCATTTCAGCCCACACAAGTCATTTTGGGGAGCAATTTTCTCATGAGCAAGGGATAGGGGCAGTCAGGGATGACTATGAACTAGTGGGTTACCCGGCCCACGCCAAGGTCCACTGTTCTTCGGGCAGTCCATAAGTATTGTTCGTTGCCAGTAGCCCCTTGCACTCAAGGTCTTTGGATATTGGCCCACTGGGGGGCATAGGAGCACAGAGCATTGGGTCCCTGTATCCACACTTCCCTTCTATCTCTGTACATAGCCAGCACTCTAGGACCAAGAAGCTCTCCAGTGGCCCCTCTTGTTCTTTCTTGGGCAGTCACTGACCCGGTGTCCTTTTTCTTTGCATTAGGCACACTGATCTTTAGCCAGGAATTCTCTTCTGTTGCCAGGTACTATCTTCCTAGGTTCCCTAACTACTGTGGCCAGTATATGTTCCTCTCCCGTCTTTTATCTCTCTTTAGCTCTCTAACTTCCTCTTCTTTTTGTCTCCTTTCTTCCCTAGCTTTCTGCTCTTTTTTACCCTTTTTTTTTTTTCTTTCTCTTTTTTAACCTTATTTTCTCTGTAACTTACACTAACTCTCAGCAACTTAACTTAACCTTCAAGTTTTCATTCTCTTCATATCCTTTCCTTATCTTGGCCAGATTGGTGGGGCACTTTCCAAGCCCCTCAGAGACCCACCCCTTGGAGCCTGGCGGCAGACCTGGAGCACTCCCTACCTTCAGGCGTCTGAAGAGAGCAGGCAGAAGTGAGGGCGTTCTATCCGTGTCTGGAACATTTTTCTTTTAGCCTCTAGTAGGATTCCGTCTTTCCTCAGTGGTAAAGAAGACCTGTAACAGCTACTAACAAGCATCTCAAATGGGATGGTGAGAAAACATAATGGATTCAAGAAGCCTGGTCAGGCCTGCAGGATTTTCTGAAAAGGAAGGGTGATTATTTTTCCAATTATATAGGTCAGCTGAGGAGAGAGGCCAATACTGCAAAGGGACGAGCTCATCGGGGCCCGGTGGTGGGCCATAGGCGCGGAGGGGCAAGGCAACCGTGAAATCTCCCTCTGGGCTGCGGCCTCTCCGGCTCCGCGTCCCCGCCGCGGGCCCCTCCACCCCGTCCCTCTCGGTGGGTGCTGGGTCCGGGGGTGCAGATGGCCGCGGCAGAGGATAAGGGGGAGGCTGTGGCTCTGTCCATGAAGGGTCCTCGATCTCAGGGTAGATCTTCGGGGGTGCCGAAGGGCCCGCCGACGGTTGGGTCTGCTTAGGTTTAGCTGCCGCAACTGCCACTGTCACTCCGGACCCTACGGTCCAGGGCGTAACCCAAGGTGGGGGATTCTGGACCAGGTCCTGCCAGACGGTGATATAGGGGATCTGGTCGGGATGTCCTCCTACTTGCTGAAAGATAATGCGCTTGACAGCGAAAATGAGAGACAGGTTAAAGGCTCCCTCTGGTGGCCATCCTACCTTAAAGGTCGGCCATTCAGATGAACAAAAAGTCTGCCAGGGTCCCTTTTTAACATCTACTGAAAAATTGTGAGCTCTAGTCCTTACTTCAGTCCAGTGATCCAAAGTCAAAGTCAAAGGAGTCGTTACTTTCTGTCCCATGTCGAGCTCGACAACACACACCACACACACGAACACAAACAAAAAAGACAACAGAAAACAAAACCGACGTCGACCTCGTGTCGACCAGAGGCACTGAAACTGATCGGCAGGTCCCAGACCTTGCCTAACAAATCGGTCGTCAAGGAGTAAAGTCTCCTCTGGACCTACCAGAAGGGGTCCACCAGGCGTCCCTGGTCCTCCCCCGTATCCTCCTGGGACGTCTCCCAGGGCGAACGGACGGTGGACACCTGGACACGTCTATCCTTATCCACCCCGCCCTCCTTCCAGGAGTGCGGTCTCCCTGAGCGTCCGCAAAACCGAAACTGCGATCGCACCAGATTTCCAGACAGAACACAGACACAGCGCTGAGACAAAACAGAGAATCTTACCTCCAAGTGGGTCTTTGGACCCCTGGGTGGTCGCGCTGATCCCGGACGAGCCCCCAAAAATGTTGGACCCCAAAGGGAGCCCCCCACTCAAGTCTCGGGAGAGACGCGCAATAGGACACAGAGACCGACCTGCTGCAATCACATGAGGAAGTTTTATTGTAAGCAAGATGATATGAGAGCTCAGGCCAGCATGCTGGGGTCGAGACTCATACCCCACACAGGAGTAGAGGAGTTCGACCACGACCTGAATTTTCACAGAGCTTATAAAGGAAAAACCACAATTTAGGGGGGAGCAAGAGGGAGGGAGGAGGGGAATTCCAAGACCATAAACAGCCCATACAGTTAACACCAGGCAACACACCTAGGGCTTTGTGACATTCTACAGGGTCATTAGAGCATTGTGGCCGGAGGCTATGGGTCATTGTGGCTGTTCCAGAAAACTTTTCATGCAAGAATGTTCCGGGAACCATTGTACAGCAGGGGAGGGTGAAAAGTTCAAGCTCTTACAGACCCCACTTCTTCTTTTGGGGTAGTTAGGCGGCTTATTATTAATTTTTTAATTCTTCAATACTACATGTGAGGGACTTTTTTTCCTGGCCCACCTCACCTTTAACAATGCCTTTTTCAAGAGTAGTACAGCCAGCACTGGGACAACGCCTTGGCCAAAGAGCAAATTCGTACATAAGAGGAGGCATCTGGGGAACAAAATAGAAAGACATTGTTTTAAAGCCCAAGGGTCTGCAGGGTGATCTCCCACATAGGTTCTCCTGGGCTGTCGGGGGAGGGGGGAAGGGAGGAGGGGAAGGGGTTGGGTGGGAGCTGCCTGTAGTCTTGTTTAAATGGCTCTTCAGAGAAGACACCAGAGTGAAATGTTGTGGCCACTGCCGGGTTAAAACTGCTGTCCCTTGTTACGGGGAAAAAAAAGGTCCACAGATGTTTAGAATTCCATTGTTGCCAACTCTGGCGGTGTGAAAATGGTTTCCAGAACTGACTCCTAGAGCTCCAGCCAGGCAGGCAGGGCTGTGACAGGCAGGCACCTAGTGGTGGGAACAGGACCCCCTGTGCTTGTTTCTAAGTGCAGCGGCTGCAGTGTGGAGGGTTCTGGCTCCACAGCAGCGGCGATGCTCGTCACCGGGTGCAAGGCTGCGGGCGGGGCGGCTGTACTTCCCTCCTATCAGGGCTCTGCTCAGCAAGGCAGTGACTGCCGTCCCAGGCACGGCGCGCACACGTCTCCACGTACCTTTTATGTGAAATTACTAACATTAAGAAGTGAGTTGTTACATAAAACTCAGATTATCCCCTGAGAGATACTGCATCAAGAAGATGAGATGGGTTTTTAACAGGCGCTTGGATTGCTTAGTAATATTGAAAGAGGAATTCATATGCACACGCTGGAAAAAGTTTTAAATTCCTTGATTTGATGAAGAAAACAAGCATAAAACTCCCAAGGGACTGCTACCACTAGTGCAAGCTAGTTACTGAATAGTATCCGTTAAGCAAAGATTATTTAAGTATTTAAGGTTACTTACTGCTTAAGAAAACCATGAAAGACATCTTTAAAAACTGCAATAGTAACTTTCCCTGCCCAAATTGGATGAACCTCCAAATACATCTATTTATTACTAGCAGTAATTCTAAAGTTGAGAGGCGCTTTTAATGACTGTCAAGTTTTGATCACTCACGCTACAGGGAAACTGAATTATCCTTCTGCCCCCACCCTCCCCAACTATGAAATCATTTCAAAAAATCGGAGTGGGGAGCCAAAAAGTAGGCCAGCCATAAGCACGCAGAACACTTGATTAATCAAGTGTGTATGGTTTTCCTGAATTTTTAATAATTTTGATTTGCCTGCTTAAAAATTTCATAACTTGTTTTGACTCCTGTACTCGTTTTTAAAAATAAAATTTCACTTCTGTATTAATTTTGGGTCAATGTTTTGCCTTTTCACTTATGGGAGACACTCCCAACCAGTGTAAGCTCTGATTTTGCCCCCATCTACAGCGTTGAGGGCCAGAAAGCCCGGCATACAGATGGCCGTACCTTCCCTTCAAAGCTGTGTGCCTGCAGCTGCCAGCAGAGCTTCCTTCCCTTGCCCTCCACAACTGAGTTTCCTCCATTTTGCAGAAGAAGGGCTGATAGGTGGTGCAAGGTAACCTGCTCGATCTTAGTCAGCAGGGAGGCTGCAGAATCTGGAACCACCCAGGTGCCTGTATTTGTCCCATTTCCCCTCCCCCTTTCCTCCTTTCCAGACTCAAGGACAAAATTCTCAGACTTCACAGAGCTTGCACTTTACATGGCTAACCAACGGGCTTAGAGGAGGTGACCAGGAGTCACAGAGCTGACAGAAGCAGCTGGATTAGACCTGCGCTTTGCCATTTTATTTATTTTTAAAGATTTATTTATTTATGATAAGTAAGTACACTGTAGCTGTTTTCAGACACACCAGAAGAGGGCATCAGATCTCATTACAGATGGTTGTGAGCCACCATGTGGTAGCTGGGAATTGAACTCTGGACCTCTGGAAGAGTAGTCGGGTGCTCTTAACCAATGAGCCATCTCTCTCTAGCCCGCCTCCCGCATTTTATTAACTTAAGTAAACTGAAGCCACAAAAGGGCTGGAGAGAATGTTCCCAGCAGCTGAGGCCAGGAAACTGGGAAAAGGCCCCACAGATAATTCCCAGCCAGGAAGCCCAGGAGCCAGAGAGCTTCCAGGAGAGCTTGCATGGTACTCTCCCTAAAGCCGAGTGAGCTTCCCGTAAAGCAATGATACAGTTCTGCCTCTACCATCGGCAAAGTTTCTAGCGCTCTTCTTGGTCTGTCACACTCAGTTCCACAGAATGTGGTCTAACCAATCTCGTCTAATACAATCAATTTGTCAGGGCTCTCTGGGGCAGTGGTTCTCATCCTTCCTAATGCTGTGACCCTTTAACACAGTTCCTCATGCTGTGGTGACCCCCCCACACACCATAAAATTATTTCACTACTGCCTCATAACTGTAATTTTGCTAGTTATGAATCATAATGTACCGTCTAGGTATCTGTTTTCTCAGTACCCACATGTCCATTCCTTCATGCTTGGATCCTAATTTCACTGTCTATTTTGGGTTAAGGTAAGTCACTCTAATGACTTCATTTAAGGTAGCCCTTCTCTAAAGACACTGTTAGATCACAGACTCACTAGCTCACTTCCTTTATCTCTCCAGAACTCAGGCTGCAGCCTTCTACAGCCTCTCTCCTTGGCAGGTAGTTCCTTCCCATTTGTAGCCTTAGGAAGACCCAGTCCTCTTGATTCCTCCATCACGGACAGGTACCTCAGCTCAGAAATATGATGGTGCACATCTTTAATCCCAAGATGGTGGATGCAGAGGCAAATATATATCTGTGAATGTGAGGCCTCCTTGGTCTATATATCCAGGACTTCATAGTGAGACCCTGTCTAGAAGAAGGAGAAGGAGAAGGAGGAGAAGGAGAGGAAGAGGAAGAGGAGGAAGAGGAAGAGGAAGAAGAGGAAGAGGAAGAGAAGGAGGAGGAAGAGGACGAGGAGGAGGAAGAAAAGAAAATACTTGTCTTAGAGTTTTACTGCTGTGAACAGACACCATGACCAAGTCAACTCTTTTAAGGGCAACAGTTAATTGGGGCTGGCTTACAGGTTGAGAGGTTCAGTCCATTATCATCAAGGTGGGAGCATAGCAGCATTCAGGCAGGCATGGTGAGGAGGAACTGAGAATTCTACATCTTCATCTTAAGGCTGCTAGGAGAATACTGGCTTCCAGGCAGCAAGGATGAGGGTTATCTTAAAGCCCACACCCACAGTGACACACCTACTCCAATAAGGCCACACCTACTCCAACTGGGCCACACCTTCTAATAGTACCACTCCCTGGGTGGGCCAAGTATATACAAACCATCACAACTTTTATCATTGGGGGCACTTTCTTGATTGATGATTACTGTGAGATGGCCCAGCCCTCTGTGAGTGGTGCTCCCCCTGGGCTGGTGGTTCTAGACTGTATGAGAAAGCACACTGAGCAAGCTAGAAAGCAGCATTCCTCAATGGGATGTGGTTTTATTTCTTGCCTCCAAGTTCCTGCGCTGACTTCTCTTCACAACAGACTAAGTCGTGAGATGAAATAAACCCTTTCCTCAAGTCGCTTGTGATCATGTTTATCACAGCAACAGAAACCTGACTCATGGCACATAATCGATGAGTAGCCTGTAGTCTAGGGTTACAATCAGACTGAGGACAGAGAGGCAAGAAAATAGAAAAATAAGTTACTTTAGTTCTGGAAACCAAATTACTGTCATTGGGAGAATTATCACAGTTTAACCAAAATAGCTTTACAAAGTTGCATGGGCTGGGCTAATAATTCTGATCTTTTTATTATTAGATAGTTGGAGAAGGGGATGTAGGTATCAATTTTACAACTCTTTCTAGCCAGACAAGGGGAGGAAGCCTGGTGGGTGGTCTCGGGTAGTCTCTAGTACTGGAATTTTTTTTTTTTTTTTTTTTTCCGGAGCTGGGGACCGAACCCAGGGCCTTTGCGGTTTGCTAGGGTAAGCGCTCTACCACTGAGCTAAATCCCCAACCCTGGAAATTTTGTAGGAAAAGAATGCTGCTGGTGTGTCTTTTGGTGGCGTCCCCAGTAAGAGTTTAGTCTCTGGGATATAAAACTGGTTGGCCAGTTGAAAAAAAAAACACCATAGAAAGACATGCCCTTAAGTTAGGATCCAAGAAAGGAAGCAGATTCAGTAATGGAAGTGACTGGCAGCCACATTGCTAAAGGAAAGGCAGCATCAGAAGATGGATGAGTAGTCCCTGTTTGCCAGGGAAAGCATCTCAAATCCTGGAGGGCTTGCCATCGGTGGCCTCTAAGTGCTATCAGTGGTCTACTGATATCTCTCTAGCTAACTAGTATTTTTCCCCCTTAGGAGTTGAGACCCAGGGCTAGAGAAGTGACTTAGGGTTATAAACGCTTGCTGCTCTTTCAAAGTGCTAGAGCTTGGTTCCAGCACTTACATCAGGAAACTGGCAACCGTTTGTAATTCCATTGACTTTTATAGGTTTTCAGAGGGTGGCAGGAAGTTTTACACCACACAATTTGGTTTGGCTTAGCATAGGTGACTAAGAGCATGGAAGAGACGAACCCTGGGTAGGAATATAAATATCTTACAGTCCCAGTAAAGATAGGCTGGGCCTGCTTCTCCTTCCCTCTCATGCTGGACATGACATGATGCCTACGTTTCCTACTCTTCCTCACCGTCTTCTAATCTCTGAAGCAGAGATTTGCCAGCTTGTTGGCCAGGCTACTGTCTGAATTCTGGGAAAGAGAGAAAAATAACTAACTATAATCTAACACTTCATTGTCCATTCCTCACCCCCCCTCCACCCCTGAACTAATATTTATTGCTGTGTAACAAAATATCACAAGTCTAACAGCTTAAGAAACAAAAACAATTTTGTCTGGAGAGCAGCTCAGCAGTTGAAAGCATCTGCTCTCCTTTCAGAGGACCTGGATTTATTTTCTAGCACCCACAGGGTGTCCCAGGGGATTCACTGTAGCCTTCTGACCTCTGTGGGTACCAGGTACACGTGGTGTTCCTACACCCTTGCAGTCAACACTTTTTTTTTTTTTTTTTTTTTGGGTTCTTTTTTCGAGCTGGGGACCGAACCCCACAGTCAACACTTTTCATATAATGAAAAAGAAAATACAATTTAAAAATTTTGTCTACTACAAGTTTTGTGGTTAGGAATTTTGGTCTGTTAGGACGATGTGGAGGTTGGAATATGGTAATGTGGTAGAAGAGATACACCCCATGGCTAAGGGAGATGGTGCAATATGGGATCTAACCAGCCAATTAATTTCTGAGACATCTTATCCAAGAAGAGAAGGGGTGGGGCTGAGTTCTTGTCCTGCGTGGAGGAGGGCTGTGAAGAATAGACTTGGATGGTCCCGGGGGAGGCAGTGACAGGGATGGATCACACATTAACTTGGTGTAGGTACTTGTAGATATAATTAAGGTCTGAAATTGATTTTAGTCCAGTTAATTTTGAAACCCTTAAAGGAGGATTATTCTGAGTAGCTTGCCTAGCCTGGTAGAAAGGAAGAAGAAGAAATTTCTGCCCTGGGAGAAGAGACCGGAAACAGCAGGAATTATCTCCTGTTGGCCTTGAAGAAGCAAATAACTCACAAAATGCCCGACCAATGCGTTCAAAGTTTTTATTTTATGTGTACGAATGTTTTGCCTGCATATAAGGAAATGCACCACACGTGTGCCTGGTGCCCACTAATGTGATCTCCCTCTGCCTCAGCTTTCACACCACTGTGGGCCTTGGAACCAAGTTTGTCAGAGTCCCAATGACATCCTGCCATCGCCACGAATCACCTCTACCTATCCCTGTGTCTCAAGCCTTCTTTTAGTATTTAGTATATTTAGTGTATTCAGTGTGTGGGTGTTTGCACACATATTCATCTCTGTCTTCTCTAATGCTAATGAATGGTGTTGTCACCTATCATCTTGCCAATAATTGTCTTTTGTTTTCCTTACCATGTGGTGGGGATTGTGGGTAAACAAGGAGAAGCTCTCCTACTGGTCCCTGGTAGCTTTTGGTTGCCTCCAAACTTGGCAATGGCAGACAGGCAGAAGCAGCAGCAACTGGAGCCTTCTGCCTTTACATAGGCCTTGAGTGTCAGGGCCCTTAGCCCTACAAGCACCACACTCCTATAGAGGTCTTGGATATTAGCATCCTCAACCCTTGGCATAGCCAGTTTTGTCATTCTTAACTCAGGGTCTGAAGACCTGACAGCTTTTTTCAGTGATCAGGGCCTGTCGACTCCTTTCTGTCTCCCTCTATATTTTAATTTTGGCTCTTCAATCTGTCATATTCTCTCTCTCTCTCTCTCTCTCTCTCTCTCTCTCTCTCTCTCTCTCTCTCCCTCTCTCTCTCTCTCTCTCTCTCTCTCTCTCTCTCCTCTCTCTCTCTCTCTCCCGCCCTCTCCCTCCTTCCCTTTCTCTTTCCTTCCCTCCCCTCTCTGTGTGTGTCTATGTCTATCTCTTTGTCTCTCTCTCTCTCTCTCTCTCTCTCTCTCTCTCTCTCTCTCTCTCTCTCTCCCTCCCTCCCTCTCCCTCCTTTCCTTGCTCTTTCCTTTCCTCCCCACTCTGTGTGTGTCTCTGTCTATCTCTTTGTCTCTCTCTCTCTCTCTCTCTCTCTCTCTCTCTCTCTCTCACACACACACACACACTCACACACACACACACACACACACACACACACAGAGCTGTCTGTCTGTCTCCTCTTTTTGATACCCTTCTTTCTCACCTGTCTACCATTACTCTCTAGTTGTTCAGCTGTTGCCAGGACTACTCAGAGTACCTCCTCCTCTGGGATTATTTGGGGTGCCAGGTGGGGACACTTAGAAAGCCAAGGTGCACCACAGAATCACTTGCATGTCTGTCACCTCCAGGGCCACCCCAAAGACTGCCAGTACCTCTTCATGATCAAGTAATCAGCTGCCTTAACTGCGCTCAGGTCTTTGGGAACTAACTGCTCGGCCATTAACTCACTTAAGCTGTCTCAGCCATGCTAACTGTCACCGCTGCTTCTTGCTTGGTGTCACCAGTTCAGCCTGTACTACTGAATGTAGGGAACGACCAACCAACCAACCAAAAATCCCTCAAGTGAAGAGAGACTGTACAGGGGAGTGGCTCCCAGAAGACTCACTGAACAATCCCTGGAAGCCTGCTTATGTGGCCAGAGAAGGGGTGTTTAGACAACCACGACCTGCCCTTGTTGCAGTATAATTTAAAAAGTGCCGGAGATGGTTCCTGTGAGTTCCCACTCAACGTGGATCTGCATGCTCTTGCTGTTTCTCTGTCAGCCACTTTCATGTGTTACCACGCCTGACACACACAGCATTCTGCAGGCCCTGCTAGTGCGGTCCCACGCCATGCTGGCCCCAAGCATTCTATAGCTTAGCACGGCTTCCAGTCATGGACTCTGCTCACACTGCCAACAACCCAGTGAAGTCATAACTCAACAAACTGGGACCCAACAACCAGATTTATATGCTAATTACTCAGTGTACAGTACATCCACACAATTAACTTACAACCAAGTGATAAGGATATAAACTGCCCACTTAGATAAGATAAAGTTTGCTCATCTAGACACACAAAATCCTGCATACATCCATTACTTAAGAATAGTCATAACAGGGATGGAGAGATGGCTTAGTGGTTAAGAGCACTGGCTGGGGCTGGAGAGATGGCTCAGAGGTTAAGAGCACCCGACTACTCTTCCAGAGGTCCTGAGTTCAATTCCCAGCAACCACATGGTGGCTTACAACCATCTGTAAGGAGATCCGATGCCCTCTTCTGGTGTGTCTGAAGACAGCTACAGTGTACTTATATAGAATAAATGAATAAATCTTTAAGAAAAAAAAAAAAGCACTGGCTGCTCTTCCAGAGCTCCTGAGTTCAGTTCCCAGCAACCACATGGTGGCTCACAACCATCTATAATGGGATCTGATACTCTCTTCTGGTGTGTCTGAAGACAGCTACAGTGTACTTATATGTGATAAATAAATAAATCTTAAAAAAAAAAGAATAGTCATAGCAAGTGGTAAATGTGCAGAGAGAAACTGTAACATCCTCCTCCATGTTCTCTCAACTGCTCCCTCCTTGCTCAGGTCTTCTTTGCTCTCTAAAACTTTTCTCCCACCCATCCTTCCTTCTCATCCAATGACGGGCCTTGTTCTATCCTGTACCTGCCTTCACCTGCATAATGACAGCAACTTACATTCCCTATTAGTGCCAATTGAAGTAACCGAAGGTTGAGTTTTGGATCAAAAATGGACTGGCCTTAAAACACCAATCACAGCAGGACCTCTGAACACCAGGGAAAACGTTTACCCTCTGCCAAGGTAGGCATAGCTACAAGGGCATCTAGATTTACTGAGCAGAAAGTTTAGTAAAAACTGCTTCAAAAAAGCCCAGGCTGGGGCTCTGCCAGGAAGCCAGGGCAATCAGCTTCAGTCTTTGCAAAGCTGTCTCAAGGTATTGAAGGGGTGTTCAAGAGAGCTGGTGTTTCCATAAAAAGGAAGTGTTGTTGGCTGTTAGACAGATAATCTTTTTGCTTAAGACAGCTCTTGTAGCAAAGGAGAGTCCAACAGCTGCTAATTAGGCAATCACATTGGCCTAGCCACTAATCTGTCCTTATTTACAGGAAAACAAACACTATGAAGAGAGCTCAGAATACAAATTCACAGAGCTTTTCATTAGCAATGCACTGATTGAATGTGTGTAGCAGGTTAGTAGATGTAGAGTTGTGTGTGTGTGTGTGTGTGTGTGTGTGTGTGTGTGTGTGTGTGTATGCATAGCAGGTGTGTACATATAGAGCTAAATGCATATGTGTGTGCATGGCGTGTATGTGTACATGTGTGTGTGAGCGTGTGCGTGTGTGTATGCATAGCAGTTGTGTACATATAGAGCTAAATGCATATGTGTGTGCATGGCGTGTATGTGTACATAGCATGTGTGTGTATGTGGTGTGTGTGCGTGTGTGTGCTCGCGCGCGCGCGTGTGCGCATGTGTGCGTGTGTAGTCTATTCCTCCTGAAACGTACTTTGCTTTTGTTTTGTTTGTTTTATTCATTTTGTTTTTTGAGGCAGGGTCTCTCAGTAGGTTCTACAGCTCATTGATAGGCTAGTCTGGTTGTCCATCACGTTCCAGGGATTTGCCTGTCTTCACCTTCCCAGCACTGGGACTGTAAGTGTATACCACTCAATTGTATTTTTACATGGGTTTGGGGACCAAAATCAGATCCTCAAGCTTGTGCAGGAAATGTTTTTCCAACTGAATTGTATTCCCAGCCTGACTAGTAGTGATTTTAACAGTGCTTTGACAGAACATAGCGCTCACACAGTGTACCAGAGAGAGATGGAGCACCTTCACCTGTCTCCACACATCAAAATGTTTGTTCTGCCTCCCGTCATTCCTAGTTCCTATTGCAGCCCAGTGTAAGTCAAAAAAACAGACACCAAACTATTATTTGTGGAATTCAAATGGTTGATGAAGAACAAGAGAAATAGTACCAAGCAGGGAGACTCAGAAGGGACGCAGGGCTGGGAGATGTCTGGGCCAATTGGCATGGCTTGGGGACCGGAAGGGGCACACCCTACCAATATCCCAGCCTGAAGGGATCTGGCAAGTAAGCTGAGCCTAAGTACTACTTGCCTAGTAAGTGCTCTGTGGGGAGGTGTAATGTGTCTCTATTTAAAACCAATTATCAGAGTTGGAATCCCTATTCTGAAAGGTTTCTGGCAGGATTGGGAAGCCATAACTTTGGAGAGGATGCAATAAACCAGAAATTTCCTCCCAGGTGAGCCAGAAACTTTTCAATGTTTTGAAGAGAGAATTTTCTGGAACTTTGCTCATCCTGTAGCTGGTTTGCAAGTCATTTCTTCTGCTTGTAAGAGAACCATATTCCAGTTTGGTGTCTGTTCCCCATTCTAATAGATGGGCTGAAGCCAAGCCAACGCACGCATATGGAAGAATACAGTCATTTCACTTTGGAATGGGGCTGTGTTTCTATATGTACACATGAATCAAATAGCATTTAATGCCCTGGAAATTTTACTGCTCACTGCCAGTAGATTTGGATGGTACATCAGCTTGAACCAAGGCTCGTAAAGTATAGGTGTTATGGTCACAGTTCATTCAATCATCTAGTGATTAAGGACAGACAAAAACACAGACATAAATCATCTCTCCGTTTATGGATAATACACACTAGTCAAAATGACAAATACATATGTATAGTTTGATGAGAGCTAAGGAACTAAAGTAAAAAAAAATTATAAAAATATTGGAGTTGTGACAGATCATTGGTTGCCAACTTGTTAAGATCTAGATAAGATCAAGTCTATGAGGAATTACCTAGATTATGTTAATTGAGATGGGAATCCTAAATGTTTGAGATAGCATTTTAAATGTTGGGGACAGCAGAGCATAAGAGGTCCTTCCTCTCTGCTTGCTGACTGGGACATTGTTGGGAGTGATGCCCTTAAAACCCTCCATTATTGATGTTAATAATATAGTTAGAGTTAAGTATGACTGGGTTCATGGAAAATCGCCAGCCAGCTGCAGAAGACCAATACAAATGTGGTGGCCCACTGATATGACAAACCTGTGACCTTTCTGACATCCTGTTGATGTCAGCCAATTGCCTTGGCCTGCGTAAATGTTTCCCACTTCCGCCTTCTCTCTGTTACCCCTGTTATGGTATAAATTCAGCCTTGGGAAAAAATAAAATTGTCGCCTTGATCAGACTCTTGTCTTGGCGTCCTTCACGTCTCTTGTCCCCCATTCTCTTCCAGGCACCCTCGTTGACTGTCCTGCAGGACAAGACAACTGGCTCCAGAACAACTGGACCAGACAGGACACATTGAGACCAGTGACCCCCTTTTCCTACTACTGAACCTTCCCAGCCGTGATGGACTGTTCTCTGAACCTATAAACTGAAATAACTCCTCCCTCCCTGAGGCTATTTTGACAGGTATTGGCTGCAGCAGTAACCTATGTAACCAATACAGAGAAGAGGGGCCTTGGCTGTGATAAACTGGACTGTGTTGTTTGTAAGCCTTGGAAGATGTTTGTGGAAGAAATAAGAAAGAATTTGGAACGTTGGGCTTGAAAAGCCCTAGTCTGGCATTAAGGGAGCTTGACGGATATTCTGGTGGGAGTTTTGAGGAACGGAATGCAGAGAGACAAGGAGCTTAGAGAGGAAAAATAACTCTATTGGAAGTTGGCTGAATTAAAAACAAAAACCCCAGTGTGTGTGTGTGTGTGTGTGTGTGTGTGTGTGTCTACATGTACCTTAACATGTATGTCATGGCATGCGTATGGGCATCAGAAGACAAATTACAGAGCTTTTGTCTCTTTTCCACTATGTGAGTCCTGGGAAATGAACTTGGCATCAGGATTGGAAACAAGTGCCTTTACCTTCTAAACCATCTCCCTGATCTCAAATCTGGGTGTATTCTGCCTGCACCCTGAGAGGAGTGCTTGAATGAAGTGGAAGGCAAGAGAAATTGACTGATTTGTTTGGTGGAGGAAATCTCAAGACAACATAGCACTTGGGCTGGGCACAGTCAAGTCTGCACTGAACGAGCAAAAAATCGAGCAGAAAGAGGAGAGATGAGCTGTTTGGTGAGGAAATAGAGCGAAGTAAGTTTAACCATACAGACGAACCAGGCTTGGAGGGAGCTGTAATTGTTATGGAGGTGAGTGCCATTTAAAGACAACTGGAGGGGTGTCCTGAAGACATGATCCCACGTATGAAGAACTCCAGCTTATGGAATCTGGGTTCCCGGATAGGAAAGAGCCTAAGATGAGAATGCTGTTGAAGCAGCTGCATGTCCCTTAAAAGTAACTACCAAGGGAAATGTCTCTTCAGGGTCAGCACACAGAAGCTGGTGCGAGTAAGGGGATCAGATCAGGTTCCATCCCAAACATCAGCAGGACGTGGCCATGTTGCCCATGGAGTATTGGGTTTTTTTTTCAGGTATAAAAGATGCCAGACTGAGGGGATCGTGAAACCTTGCATTATCGTGCCACAGAGCTGCTGAGTCTAAGTGATGCTCAGAAAAGTTAGGATCTTTGCAAGGAGTCCTCTAGGCCACTACCTGAAGCTGTGTTGGTGAGCCCTAAGATGCTTTGAGAACACAGGATGTTGGAGATGACAGGACTACAGGATATCTGACAAAGAAATTGTAAGTCCCAAGTGAGGACAGCTCAAGAAATAGGTAATGTCTTTTTCCGATGGTAGGGCTAGGGGAGTGGTTCTGCGTGAGACCTTGGTGTCATGAGCCAAATGCCAATTATGGAGCTGGCCTGCGTTTTCCATGCAAGACTGCCGTGCTTCAGTTTGTGCTCTGGCCTGATCTTTTCTTACTCTGCTCCCCAATTCCTACCCTCTGGGATGGGACTTTTTATTCTGTGTCATTGTACATTGGAAGTATGGAGATGGCTGTTGAATTTATAGAAGCTCATAATGAAGAGATTGCCTTGGGCTGGAGAGATGGCTCAGCGGTTAAGAGCACTGTCTGTTCTTCCAGAGGTCCTGAGTTCAATTCCCAGTAATCACATATGGCTCACAACCGCCACTGTACCAAGAACCGGGTGTAGGACTGCGAGGTTTAACAAAAAGACACATACTCAGGTCATTCGTGTAATGAGAATGCCAAAGCTCTACTGAGGTTCATAGAATATATACCCCAAGTTCACCAGGTAGAGAATTCCAGGAAGCACAGTGGAAAAACAGGCTTATGCCCTCAGGAACAAAAAAAAAAAAAACAGGAACAAAAATCAGGAACCGACTTAACAGTGTAATTTCCCAGGTGTACCGCCTAGGCCAAACAGAAAGGTCAGGATGTTCGTTTGCTAGGAACAAAAGGCTTCCACATGCATGGGCTCAGCAAGGGTCAAACACTGACAAGGACCAGAAGGGTCTGACAATAATGGGATCTGGTGCCCTCTTCTGGGGTATCTGAAGAGAGTTACAGTATACTCATATAAATAAAATAAATAAATCTTAAAAAAATAAAAACTTAAAAAAAAGAGAGATTGCCTTGTCTCTTTGGAGAGATTTTAGACTTTTGTTTAATTTTATTTAAGATGTTTTTTTGAGAGAGTATATAGTTCTAGTTGGCCAAGAACTCACTATGTAAAGTCTGCTGGCCTCAGACCTACAAAGATCCACTCGTCTCTGCTTCCAAAGTGCTAAGATTAAAGTTATGCACTATCATGCTTGTTATAAGTTATTTTATTCTATGTGTGCATACACATATGCACAAGTGTATGGGTAGAGGTCAGAGGTCAACTTTCAGGAGTCACTACTTCTCTCTTATTTCTACTGTGGACTCCTGGGATCAAACTCAGGTTGTTGAGGTTACATAATAAGTCCCTTTGCTTTGCACTGGGCCATCTCGCTGGCCAACTTTGAACTTTTAGAGCTGGAACTGTCGATGACTATGGGGATTTCTCAAGTAGGACTGAATAGATTTTTCATTATGAGATAGCTATGAGCCTATGGGGACAGAAGTTGGAAGGTTAAGGCTTAAAACTGGTGTGTTTCAGTTTGGAGTGATAAGACTCTGACCTTGTTTGTGAGGGATTATCTAAATTAAGTTAATTAAGGTGGGAAACTGTATTCTAATTGTGTGTGGTACCATTTTATGGGATGTGTTTTTAACCCAAAAATAAAATGAGGAAAGTGAACATTCACTCCTCTCTGCTTTCTGACTGTGGATGCAGGATCACCAGCTGACTGCCCTGTGTTCCTGCCCCCACGCTTTCATCTTTGTGATAGTGTTGGACCCCAAATGGAGCCCCCCACTCAAGTCTCGGGAGAGACGCGCACCCAGTAGGACACAGAGACCGACCTGCTGCAATCACATGAGGAAGTTTTATTGTAAGCAAGATGATATGAGAGCTCAGGCCAGCATGCTGGGGTCGAGACTCATACCCCACACAGGGAGTAGAGGAGTTCGACCACGACCTGAATTTTCACAGAGCTTATAAAGGAAAAACCACAATTTAGGGGAGCAAGAGGGAGGGGAGGAGGGGAATTCCAAGACCATAAACAGCCCATACAGTTAACACCAGGCAACACACCTAGGGCTTTGTGACATTCTACAGGGTCATTAGAGCATTGTGGCGGAGGCTATGGGTCATTGTGGCTGTTCAGAAAACTTTTCATGCAAGAATGTTCGGGAACCATTGTACAGCAGGGAGGGTGAAAAGTTCAAGCTCTTACAGACCCCACTTCTTCTTTTGGGGTAGTTAGGCGACTTATTATTAATTTTTAATTCTTCATTCCCCACTTTTCTTTTTATCGCTCTAATCCTAGAGCCACTGTTCATCCCATTGTAGCTCTTGGTACTGTTGTCGCAGGACCAGTACCTGAACAGCACTCACTCTTTCTTTTATAAAAGTCACCAACCTATTGAGTATGCATGGCCCGAATGTAAGTAGAAGCATGAGAATTACGATGGGCCCAACTAAAGTAGAGAGGAGAGTGGTTAACCATGGGGACTTATTAGACCAACTTTTAAACCATCCCTGATGCGCTTCTCTGTCTGCCTTTTGTTTATGGAGTCTTTAATTACTCCTGAATGGCAGTTCTGAACTCTCTATAAGCCTTGTATTGCAACAGCAGATGTCCTTGTGCTGCCCTTGCAGCACCTAGATAGCCTTAGCCCTAAGTAATTCTCAACTCCTTTTTTTGTGTCTTACTAAGTCGTTAGCATCAGGATTCCAATCTGGACACTATCTAAACCTGCACACCAAGGTCATGACTAGCTTTCAGAACTTCTAAACTTATATAGATTGTGATCCCTGAGGCACAGTCCCAAGAAGTGTTAGGAGTACTAACGTATGTAGCGTTACATCATTTGTAATGGAAATCAAGCCTATCCCCACACCTATCTTGATAGAACCCAGGACAAACATGACTGAATTTCCCTCTAGGTCCCAGCTCTCAGCCCTAACAGCTAGTACACGGCTGGTGAGGGCTGAGAATTGACGGCTGTCAGGGTGGTCAGCAGCACCAGTCCTTTCCAGCGAGGCTCGAGTGTCTGGGCTCAGTGTAGCTGCAATCTCCGACCTGGAACTGATGGGATGTCTCTGGGGTCTCCGGGGCATAGGCTGCTGTCAGCTGTGAGCAGATTTCTTTCTGTATCACCTATAGGTCTTTTAGCCTGGCACACAAATCATTATTACTATGGCACTATGACATGTTGGTTCAGTAACATCATCTAATACAGTCAGGGGGGCTGAGGCCCCATTTAAGATCTCAAAGGGGTAAGGCTGAATCTGGAAGGGGTATTTCTTGCTCTGAAGAGAGCAAGAGGGAAGGAGTGTCACCCAGTCTGTGCCAGTCTCCATGGTCAATTTAATTTGGTCAGGGTCTCTTTTAAAATTTTATTTACTCTACCTGTCCTGAACTTTGAGGTCTGTAAATACAATGTAATTTCCAATTGACCTCTAAATACTTGGCCACACCCTGGCTTACCTTGGCAACGAAAGTAGGGCCGTTGTCTGACCAGATTACCTTGGGCATTCCAAATCGGGGGAAGATTTCTTCCAGTATCTTCTTGATGATTGCAGAGGCCGTCTCTCGTTTGGTGAGGAAAGCTTCTATCTGTTCCTGGAAAGGTATCTACAAGCACTAGGAAATACTTGATCATATTTTTCTGGTTTTATCTCAGTGAAGTTCACTTCGACTTTTCACTAAACTCTCTAGGTCTCTTTGCCCTGTTTGCTTGCTAAGCATTCACTACTGACATACCTTATATTTTTTTTACTGTCTCTCTGGCTAAAATCTTAAAGTCTATTACATACACTTAACTACTTGGACAAACTTTTTATCTCCTAAATGAATCCATTTCTGTATTTGGCAAAGTGAGTCTTTTCTTTGTTCTCTGGGGAGTATAGCTTTCCCCTCAAGTGTGTCATTGTCTTTTTTTTTTTTTTTCCGTTTAAGCAATTTGAGCCTTTTCTTCTGTTTTACATTCTAAGTGAGGCCATCCCTTAGTCCAATCCCAGTTCCCAGTGGCTGTCTCTTGCAGGCCTGTAACCAGGATAGGCTCCTGCATAGCCATTTCCCGAGCCACTTTATCTGCTTTGTTACTGCCCCATGTCACTGAATCTCTTCCCTCCTGTTTTCCTGGGCAATGAGTAGTACTCACAGTTGTTGGCTTCACCAGGGCATCCAAGAGATGGCAAAGGCATCTGCAGTGCTGATGTGCTGGGGGTGTAGAAGTTTAGCCATCCCAGATGACATCATTTTGTCCACCATGGCAGCACCCACTCATCTCTGACCTTCATTCATGAAGAGAACTGTTTCCGTCTGTGACAAGGTCCTCGGCTTTCAGAAGCGGTCAATCAGCCAGTCGCAGAGGTCTTTCCTCCACCCATGGGCTTCTGCCAGTACTTGACACTCGTGCTGTGGTGGCTCCAGGTCCGGACTGGGCAGCAAGGTGACCAGATTGTCCCCACCCGGTGGAGAATCTAGTCCATGGCAGCTGACCAGTGGTCCCATCTTTTGGGACACTCTATTCAAAGGCAAACATCAGCCACTCTATCACAGTTTAAGTCCTGGATTGGGTGATAATTGTTAGTGCCCGGCTGGCAGGAGTGATATGTTCCAAGCAGAACAGCGCTAAGCCATTCATCTCCCAGCATCAGGTACTGGTGCACTGAGACAGGTCTTAAGCTCCACATACACAGTCTGTAGATATGCATACACATGGCCTCACCCAGCCATTTCAGCCCACACAAGTCATTTTGGGGAGTAATTTTCTCATGAGCAAGGGATAGGGGCAGTCAGGGATGACTATGAACTAGTGGGTTACCCGGCCCACGCCAAGGTCCACTGTTCTTCGGGCAGTCCATAAGTATTGTTCGTTGCCAGTAGCCCCTTGCACTCAAGGTCTTTGGATATTGGCCCACTGGGGGGCATAGGAGCACAGAGCATTGGGTCCCTGTATCCACACTTCCCTTCTATCTCTGTACATAGCCAGCACTCTAGGACCAAGAAGCTCTCCAGTGGCCCCTCTTGTTCTTTCTTGGGCAGTCACTGACCCGGTGTCCTTTTTCTTTGCATTAGGCACACTGATCTTTAGCCAGGAATTCTCTTCTGTTGCCAGGTACTATCTTCCTAGGTTCCCTAACTACTGTGGCCAGTATATGTTCCTCTCCCGTCTTTTATCTCTCTTTAGCTCTCTAACTTCCTCTTCTTTTTGTCTCCTTTCTTCCCTAGCTTTCTGCTCTTTTTACCTTCTTTTTTCTTTTTCTTTCTCTTTGTTTAACCTTATTTTCTCTGTAACTTACACTAACTCTCAGCAACTTAGCTTAACCCTTCAAGTTTCTGTAACATTCTCTTCATATCCTTTCCTTATCTTGGCCAGATTGGTGGGGCACTTTCCAACCCCTCAGAGACCCACCCTTGGAGCCTGGCGGCAGACCTGGAGCACTCCCTACCTTCAGGCGTCTGAAGAGAGCAGGCAGAAGTGAGGGCCTTCTATCCGTGTCTGGAACATTTTTCTTTTAGCCTCTAGTAGGATTCCGTCTTTCCTCAGTGGTAAAGAAGACCTGTAACAGCTACTAACAAGCATCTCAAATGGGATGGTGAAAACATAATGGATTCAAGAAGCCTGGTCAGGCCTGCAGGATTTTCTGAAAAGGAAGGGTGATTATTTTTCCAATTATATAGGTCAGCTGAGGAGAGAGGCCAATACTGTAAAGGGACGAGTTCATCGGGGCCTGGTGGTGGGCCATAGGCGCGGAGGGGCAAGGCAACCGTGAAGTCTCCCTCTGGGCTGCGGCCTCTCCGGCTCCGCGTCCCCGGCCAGGCCCCTCCACCCCTTCCCTCTCGGCAGGTGCCGGGTCCGGGGTGCAGATGGCCATGGCAGAGGGTAAGGGGGGAGGCTGTGGCTCTGTCCATGAAGGGTCCTCGATCTCAGGGTAGATCTTGGGGTGCCAAGGGCCCGCCGACGGTTGGGTCTGCTTAGGTTTAGCTGCCGAACTGCCACTGTCACTCCGGACCCCACGGTCCAGGGCGAACAAGGTGGGGGATTCTGGACCAGGTCCTGCCAGACGGTGATATAGGGGATCTGGTCGGGATGTCCTCCTACTTCCTGAAAAGATAATGCGCTTGACAGCGAAAATGAGAGACAGGTTAAAGGCTCCCTCTGGTGGCCATCCTACCTTAAAAAGGTCGGCCATTCAGATGAACAAAAAAGTCTGCCAGGGTCCCTTTTAACATCTACTGAAAAATTGTGAGCTCTAGTCCTTACTTCAGTCCAGTGATCCAAAGTCAAAGTCAAAGGAGTCAAGTTATTTTCTGTCCCATGTCGAGCTCGACAAACACACACCACACACACGAACACAAACAAAAAAGACAACAGAAAACAAAACCGACGTCGACCTCGTGTCGACCAGAGGCACTGAAACTGATCGGCAGGTCCCAGACCTTGCCTAACAAATCGGTCGTCAAGGAGTAAAGTCTCCTCTGGACCTACCAGAAGGGGTCCACCAGGCGTCCCTGGTCCTCCCCCGTCTCCTCCTGGGACGTCTCCCAGGGCGAACGGACGGTGGACACCTGGACACGTCTATCCTTATCCACCCCGCCCTCCTTCCAGGAGTGCGGTCTCCCTGAGCGTCCATAAAAACCGAAATCATGATCGCATTCAGATTTCAGACAGAACACAGACACAGCGCTGAGACAAAACAGAATCTTACCTCCAAGTGGGTCTTTGGATCCCTGGGTGGTCGCGCTGATCCCGGACGAGCCCCCAAAAATGTTGGACCCCAAATGGAGCCCCCCACTCAAGTCTCGGGAGAGACGCGCACCCAGTAGGACACAGAGACCGACCTGCTGCAATCACATGAGGAAGTTTTATTGTAAGCAAGATGATATGAGAGCTCAGGCCAGCATGCTGGGGTCGAGACTCATACCCCACACAGGGAGTAGAGGAGTTCGACCACGACCTGAATTTTCACAGAGCTTATAAAGGAAAAAACCACAATTTAGGGGAGCAAGAGGGAGGAGGAGGGAATTCAAGACCATAAACAGCCCATACAGTTAACACCAGGCAACACACCTAGGGCTTTGTGACATTCTACAGGGTCATTAGAGCATTGTGGCCGGAGGCTATGGGTCATTGTGGCTGTTCCAGAAAACTTTTCATGCAAGAATGTTCCGGGAACCATTGTACAGCAGGGGAGGGTGAAAAGTTCAAGCTCTTACAGACCCCACTTCTTCTTTTGGGGTAGTTAGGCGGCTTATTATTAATTTTTTAATTCTTCAATAGACTGTATCCCCTAAAAGTGTAAGCCCAAAAAAGTCTTCTTTTAACTGCTATCGTCCAATAATATTCTCAATGCAATGAACCAAATAGCTAATATAAGGGGGATGGGCTGAGCGGGAAAAGGCTCACTGAAAAGATGAGAGACTTGGACACGCAGAAATCTAGTGAGGCACTCTACAGGGCACAAGGCAAGTAAAGCTGCTGCAGGACAACATGCTGTGTGCACTGGAGAGGCAGTAAAGAGACAGGCGGAAAGGTCAGCAAGGTAGTATCCAGGGAAGCAATGCAAATGCAGGACCTTGAAGTATTGTAGATTCTAGGCTGCCAGTAGGAGATTTGTTGGCGCCAGCACCGACACAGTACCGAGAATCGGGCGAAAGCCTACGGGATGAAAGAAACATACACACACACACACAGGTTATCGTGTCAAGCCAAGAGAGGAAGAGAGAGAGAGAGAGAGAGAGAGAGAGAGAGAGAGAGAGGAAGA
Source organism: Rattus rattus (assembly GCF_011064425.1). Classification (NCBI taxonomy): domain Eukaryota; kingdom Metazoa; phylum Chordata; class Mammalia; order Rodentia; family Muridae; genus Rattus; species Rattus rattus. The sequence goes on along the minus strand of NC_046156.1, from coordinate 66,346,013 downwards.
GGAAGAGCGGAAGGAAGAGTGAGAGTGAGGAAGAAGAGTGAGAGTCTCCTGTATCTTTATTCACCACTTATATACCCAAGTTCTCCAGGTAGAAAATAACTGGGAAGCACAGTGGGAAACCCTGGCTCGTGACTACCTGGCTCGTGACTTTGGTAACAAAAGACCAACTACGAGACCTGAATTAATTAGGGAGAAATCCGAGAAGACCAGCCTAAATCTCAAGGATAAAGGCTGAGGAAGCAAAAGGCAGAAGTAAATTGACCACCACCCAGGTGTGGTCCAGGTGTGTCGGTTCCACCTGCATCAGCCGGGCTCAGCAGAGGTCATGCAGTGGAGACATCGGGTGTTTACTACTTGGTCTTTTCTTCCTGTGCCGTAAATACATGGGAGAGGCCTCTGTCCAACAATCCCATGACTTCTTAACTGTGGCCATGCAGTTACAAAGCGGCCAGGCCCAAATCTCACTACAGAGATTTTGAGCATCCATGGTACTCTGCCACATTAAGAAGGAGACTGAGATTTGAGAATGTAGAAACAGGGATGTCAGTGCAAAGATGTTTGTTAGGATGGCTTGTTCCAAGATAAATGCTGAGAGAGAGAGAGAGAGAGAGAGAGAGAGAGAGAGAGAGAGAGAGAGAGAGAGAGATTGGTTAAATCTGGGCTCATTGTGAAGATAGGAGTGATTCTTTGATAGAATCATAGAGCAGAACTAGAAAAGCTACTAGAAAAGTTGGCAGGATGAGGGCTCAGTCACTTCCTGAGACAGAAAAAAGTATATAGAGAGGAGATGCTGGTATGCTGAGTCTAAGGCATCTACAGGACATCCAAATGGAGAAAGCCAGCAAATTGTTGGGTGGCAGAGCTCAAAACAATGTTCTGAGCAGAAGATACATATTTGAGACTCAGTAGCACACGGGTTATATTTACAGCTACGAGACCAGATGACCACCTGGGCATGAACGTCTGTGAGTAAGAAACGAGAAGAGCGGTGCAGTGATGTCACACTCACGCCTTCAATCCCAGCACCTGGGAGGCAGAGGCAGCCGGATCTCTGAATTCAAGGCTAGCCTGGTCTACAGTGTGAGTTTCAGGACAGCCAAAGCTACATAGAAAAACACTGTCTCAAAAAAAAAAAAAAAAAAAGCAGAAGTCCCATGGATTGAAGTTGGAGGTACTCTGCCTAATGTTTAAAGGACAAGGAGACAAGAGGGGACTGAAGAAAAGCAGAATGGGACATTGGTATCCTGAAAATTAAACAAACAGAGAGGACCTCAAGGGGGAGAGAGTTGCTAACTGTAAAAAGTTCTGGTAGGTCAAGAGGGAATCAACTGAGATCATAACTTCTTGGCAGAGGCCTAGGGTAGGTGAGTTCAAGAAAGAATGTGAAGAGAGACATGAGAAACAATGGGTATGATAGAGAATGATTCAGAAGTTGTATAATTATGAGGTGGAGGAGGGAGGAGAAGGGAGAGAGGGAGAGGAGAGGGGAGAGGAGAGGGAGAGAGAGAGAGAAGGAGAGAGAGAGAGAGAGAGAGAGAGAGAGAGAGAGAGAGAGAGAGAGAGAGAGAGAGAGAGCGAGCGCTGGGAATAGTGTGGGATTTTGAAACCTCAAAGCCTGCCCTCCGTGATATACCTCTCTAATAAAGCTGCACCTTTTAACCCTTCTTAAACTTGGTCCACCAACAGGGGAACAAGCATTCAAATATATGGGCAAAAAGGAAGAAGGAAGGAAATAGTAGGGTTTCTGTTTTGTTCTCTTTGAGATTGGTCAGATACAGACCAGCACAATGCAGTCTGTGCTCTAATCACTTTAGCCCTATACACAGACAAGCCAGCAACTCAGAAATGGACACAGGGTTACTTGAATTACATTCTAGAAAAAGTTTAAATATTTTAAAGCTAATTTAGTGGGCAGTAACTCTTTGCAAAGTTAAGTTCTAGACCAAATCTTGAAAGAAAAAATGGTGTTTGATCAGAAAAGGAGCAGTGGTGTTTCAGACAGAAGGGAAAACTGAGTCAGACAGAAGGGAGGACTGAGTCCGACAGAAGAGAGGACTGAGTCAGACAGAAGGGAGGACTGAGTCAAATCACACTAGGCAATTTGAATGAGAATGGCCCCCAAGGCCCACATATTTGAGTGTGTGGTCCCCAATTGGTGAAAAAGTTTAGGTAGGAATATAATGTGTGACCTTTTTGGAGAAGGTGTGTCACTGGGGGCAGGGTTTGAGGTTTCAAAAACACATGCCATTCCCAGTTCTTTCTTGCCCCCGCCCCAACTTCTGTTACCCACTAGCCTCATGTTTGTGGATAAAATATGAGCTCTCAGCTACTGCTTCAGCACCATTCCTTCCTGTCTTCTGCCATGGTCCTCACCAACATAGCCATGGACTCTAACCTTCTAAAACTGTAAGCCTCTGTGCACCCCCCCAGCCCCAATAAGTTGCCTTGGTCATGGTATTTCTTCACAGCAGTAGAGCATTAAGACACCATGGAAGATGGAGAACCTGCTGTCTGTGGCAAAATTCAGCATTTCTCTGTCTAGAATGGAACAGTCTTAGTGTAACTCTGCAATCTACGTAACCTTGGGAGGCGGCGAAACTATTGTGTGAATCAGTTTCCTGTAACACAGAGTAGAGCTGTGATGACATTGGCCACATGAAGTTGTCATGTAGAGAAAACAAATCAATACATACATAGATTGCACACATAGTGTCTAGCACACAGTATATGCTCAGTAAATACCAGCCCTTCTAGGTGCATATAATAAACCAGGGCTTGATGGGACAGGACGTGAAAGACAGAAGCTTCTAGGTGCACAGAGAACTTGTATGATACATTAAGGATCCTGAAACTATTCTGATGCTTTAGGCTTGGGATCAACATAACCAGATTAGTGTTTTTAAGAACCTCACCATGGCTAATTCATTAAAGATAGCTGGGGTGGGGATGGGGGATTGGACACTTGAGAAAACCTGGCTGCACATGAATCAATTCCTTCTCTGGTCTTTGCTCATCTGTTATATTAGCTAATTTTATTGTGCATCAATTACTTGTCTGTTGTTGTGACAAAGCATCATGAATAAGGCATCTTACAGAAGAAAGAAATTACTTTGGTTTGTGGACACACACACACACACACACACACACACACACATGCACACACATGCACGCACACATATTTGCAGGCGGAGGGATAGCATAGCAATAGGCAGCAGAATCAGAAGCCCAAGAGCTTGCATGCTGAACTAAAGCATGAAGCAGAGAGCGTAAACCGGAAAAGCCCATCCCCAGTCACGTACCTCCTCCAGCAAGGCTGTACCCCCTAATCCTTCTCAAACAGCACCCCTAACTGGGGACCAAGTGTTCAAGTAACAAGAACAGAAGTGTTTCCCATTTAAACCACCACATTCCACACCGCAGCTCCTGTAGGCTCATGGCTGCATCATTATGTAAAAATGCACTTAGTCCAACTTCAAAAATCCCCACAGTCTTTCATAATAGCTTCAACACTAGTTAAAGGTTTCAAGTTCAAAGTCTCTTCTGAAACTAAAGGCAGTTTCATACTTTTAGCTCCCCTGTAAACTAAAAAAAAATCACATACTTATATAATGGCACAAAATGTGCATTACTATTCTAATGTACATTGAGGAATTGGGAGCATAGAGGAAATACTGGACCCAAACAGGACCAGACCCCAGTAGGGTGAACATCAATCCTGTGGCTCTGTGTCCGATGCTGTGGACTTTAAGGTCAAAGGCCTTAGATGGTTCTGCACCACCAACTTTGCTGCCTGACACATATATCCCTTCTTGTGCTGGTCCCACTTCCTGCCTGCAGCTCTCCTTGGCACATGTCTCCTGGCTCTGGCATGTCTAACATCTTGGGGTCTCTGCTGTAAGTCACATTTAACCTTCGTAGCTTCACACACGGACACTCATAACCTCTTGCCCTTTCGGGGTCTTCACATAAGGATTACCCTGCCTGGCCTGAGTGTCTCCTTTGAGACTGCAGGATGATTCTGTGGCCCCCTTTAGGTTTGCGTCTTTTGCGGGTCTAATGGCGGCGCCCTGTGCACGGCACTGCCAGGTTTCGTTGACGGTTCAGGATGGATGCTCGGCCCCAGAATCTCAGCAGCAGCAGTTTTGACTCAGTTTTTTTTTTTTTTTTTTTTTTTTTTTTTTTTTTTTTTTTTTTTTTTTTTTTTTTGGGGACTGGGGACCGAACAGGGCCTTGCGCTTCCTAGGTAAGCACTCTGCCACTGAGCTAAATCCCCAGCCCCTCAGTTTCTTTTTTAGGAGAAGAAAATGCCTTAGGTTCTTGTTCCCAAGGTTAGCTGAGTGAAGCCTTGCCCTTAAAACATTAAGTTTCCTGATGATCTTTTTCTCAAACAAAACCCTGGTAAATTAGCGTTTCTTTCTGACCCATTTGCTCTTTCTCTTTATAAACCTGTATAGCAGCCATTACAATAACTATGCCAGAGTTGGAGAGATGGCTCAGCAGCTAAGAGCACTGACTGCTCTTCCAGAGGACCCGTAGTTTGATTCCCAGCACCCATACAGTGGCTGACTACTGCCCAGATCTTTAATACCAGGAATCTGATGCCTTTATCTGGCCTCTGAGGGCATTTCATGCATGATGTGCACAGACAGACACACAGGTAGGCCAAATACCCATACACATAAAATAAAAATAAAGGTTAAAACAACAACAACCACAGGTTCAATATTTCGCAGCCTTGACATTACTTCTGCATAACGAATTAGTCTGCTGCTCTTAAATGTAGCCTTAGGTAAGTTCTTTGGATGAGGGCAAAAGGAACCCAGATTCTTTGCCAAAGTATCACAAGAACGGCCTCTAGCCTAGGTCCCAACATTTTTTCCTTCTGAAACCTTCTGAGCAAGGAAGGCCTCCCAGAACTGCATAGTTTTTGGCACAATTGTCTTCCAGGCCCCTACAGCATGCATGAAAATTAAATTCTTAAATCATTTCAATCAAACATGTAAAACCTCTGAGTTAAAAATCTTCTACTATTCACTGCAATTTCTAACAATTTGTAGCCTACAATTCTGTTCGCTAACTAAAAGCATTCTTGAGCATTGTCAAAATAATATCTTTAGCAGAAAAAAAGAAAGAAAAAAGAAAAGTATTGTACTGAGGAATAAAATAGTAGCACAAAATTCCCAGTGCAGTGCACAACATAGTAAACAGCAAATGCCTGCTGTGAGTTTGATATCAAAAGTATTGCATGGGAAAAGGAAACACAGTTATCCCTCCCGGTGTCCTAGGCTTTGACCAGTGTCCTACCATTCTATCTTTGCTCCCAGAAACACACTAGGGGCAGTTGAGTTGCTTCGTGACTACACTGTCACCATCACACTTCCCTAGCCTGCTTTTCTAACCTCCACATTGTTCAGATCACCCTGCCCTGCAGTAACCTCCCACCTTCCTCATAAAGTATCATCTCCAAGCTAGAAGCAGGATGAAAAGGGCCCGAAGGACCACCTTCCTTCATAAGCCTTTCCTTCACCTTTGGTTGTCACTGAGATGTGACTATTTTCCCATCGATCCTCGCCCATAAATGAGCATCTACGTTTGTTTTACATTCTCATCTGGCGGCACTTCTGTCTTACCGCCCACTCGTCTGTGCGTTTCCAGACGGTGTGGACCGCGCAGTACGTCTGAGCACCTGTTTGCCTCGCACAGCCTTGCTCCTGGCAGAGACTATTGAATGAACTGAACAGAAAGTTGACTGATGTTCGCACAGTGCCGAAGTCTTGCCGAGGTGTGAATAAGTGTGAGTTGCCTCAAGTATGAGGCAGGAAATTGTGTTTTCTGTTTCTTCCCACCACCTAGGGCTTATTTAAGTAGAGAAAGCCAGGCTATGACTTGTGGCCCAGAAACTGCCTCCCCCAGATCAGTGTTTCTCAACCCCTTTGGCAAACCTTGGTCTCCAAATCTGTTTCTGTTAGGACTCCTAACAGTTAGGAAGTAGCAATGAAGAAAACTTTTTGTGGTTGGGGGTCATGATAACGTGAGGAGCTGTATTAAAGAGTCGGAGTGTTAGGAAGGTTGAGAACCACTGCTCTAGACAACCTGAACAACGACCAGCTCACTGAGTTTTGGCTCCCCACGATTCTTGGTGAAGGAGGCACGGGGCCTTAGGACAAGCAGCTCAGGGCATGCTGCCCAGCAACTGGATTAACTCTCAGGAGTCCTAGGGGGACAAGCATCCTACCTGACTTTCTTCCTCCTGCTTCTTTGTGCTGACAAGGCTGTCTGTCCAGCCTCTGGGAGGATGCCACAGCCCCATTACAAGCTGTTTTCCTTCCTCCTCAGTGGATTGATTCTTTTCTGTTATGATAAAATACCATGACCAAAGGCATGAGGTTAAGGAACAGAGAGCTTATTCTGTCTTACAGTTCCAATGGGATAAGAACCCATCATGATGCAGGGAAATGTTTGGCTGCAAGTGGCAGGCATGACAACAGGAGAAGGAAGCTGAGGGATCACACCTTTAACCATAAGCATGGGTCGGACACTGGAAGTAGAATGGGGCTATGAACTCGCAAAGCTTGCCTCTGGTTACCGTACGTCCTCCAGCAAGATCACATCTCTTAAACCTGCCAGCACAGCACCGCCAAGTGGAAACTGAGTGTTCAAAGGCCTGATTTATGGAGTTCATCTGTCAATCAAACTATCACACTTGGACACTCGAACCCAGGTCATGAATTGTGCAGCACCAGTTCAATGAGCCGATACAGGGAAGCCATGAGCTGGGGTCACCTGGGAAGAGGATCAAAGGTTTCTGGGTCAATTCTGAGCCTTTAGATTGTATATTCATTGCTCTGTCCTGAGGTTGAAGCCTGGGACTATGAGGGAGCTCTCTGTCCATGTGTATCAGGGGGATAGAAAATGGCAGCAGGTCAGGCCTGTTCTGTCACCTGCTACTAACACTTACTTCTAGCTGAAGGTATTGTTGGTAATGATGCCAAAAGGAAGGATGCTGTCTCAGAAAATGTTAGCCAGTGAAGTGGAGAGATAGGCAGATAGATAGATAGATAGATAGATAGATAGATAGATAGATAGATAATAGATGGATAGATAGATAATAGATAGATAATAGATGGATAGATAGATAATAGATAGATAATAGATGGATAGATAGATAGATAGATAGATAGATAGATAGATAGATAGATAGATAATAGATGGATAGATAGAATTTGTGTACCTGACTCACTCCCAGCTACTATTCAGCTTCTAGTAGCCACTTCCACTGAGATACCATGACCAATAGTGACGACTGTTCCAATAGCCAGCAAAGCCGCAGAGCACTCACTGTTATCTAATTCAATCCTCTGAAATACTCATTACTACTGTGACCTCCATTGCAGAGCTGAAGAAATGAAAGAAAAGATGCTCGGGCATCTGGCTCAGATATATAGTTGGTATTTTGGTCAGTGTAGGCTGTACAGTAAATGCTGAACAGGCTGATCTCTGCAGAGAGCACTTTTCCTGACTTGTAGATGCTTCGTCTCTTGCAATGTCTCTTTGTACAGATGAGAAGGGAGTCATCTTAAGGCACTCATCCTATTCCAGTAGTAGTAACAGCGACGGCAGAAGTATCAATAGTATAGTGGTGGTGGTGGTAGTAGTAATAGCAGTAGTAGTAGTAGTAGTAGTAGTAGTAGTAGTAGTAGTAGTAGTAATAGCAGTAGTATTTCAGAGGAAGTGACACTGGAAGCTGAATATTAAAGAGTGGGTCATTTCCACATTAAACATAACCACACCGATTTGGCATCTACAGAAGTTGGTGAATCCACATAGTTATGCAGAGCAGTACAATTGTACACACTGTTTCTCTCTCCTTACTTGTTTCTTACCTGGAAAGGTTAGAGTTTTGGTCTCAGTTCAACTCAGGAATATTCAGGGACTCCTAGTGCTAGCAAAACACAGAATGGAAGAGTTCCCTCTACGATTCAAGGAGCCAAGTGGGCTTTTGTATGTCCAATGTCAGTATCTGAGTCACTCAGTAAAGTGGAATAAGTGCAATGGTGTCCATCATGATGTACCTCTGTCCTGTCTCCTTCCCTTAGGGTACATGTCTGTGTTTGGCTTCCTAGTATATATTGTGGAGCCTGAGACCTAGGGGTATTCCCTCATGTGCAGTGAATGAATGTGGGAAGGAAATGGCCCCTGGGCCTTGCAGTACTGTCCTCTAGGATAAATTCAGAAGTTAGAACAGGTCAGCTCACAGCTGACTCCACATTTTTGTAAGCTGAAGTCATAGTTATTGTTCTATTGCTATGAAGAGACACCATGACCAAGGCAACTTACAGAAGAAAGCATCAACGTTTTCAGAAGGTTAGTCAATTATCATTATGGTGGGGAGCATGGCAGCAAACAGGCAGGCATGGTGCTGGAGAAGGGCTGAGAGCTCATATGTGATCTGCGAGTTGCAGGTCAAAAGAAAGACTTTGTCCTGACATGGGCTTCTCAAAGCCCACTTCCAGCAATACACCTTCTCCAGCAAGGCCATACCACCTAATTCTTGTCAAACAGTTATACTCCCTGGTGACATAGGAACCCATTGGGGGGGGGCATTCTCATGTAGACCACCACAATGTCATGAAAAGGTTATGTTTCTTGTAACCTTACTTCTGGGGGGCTCTGCCAGGTAGCCTGTCACATGGAGAGTCTGTCCACTGAGAGGAAGAACTTAACTCACTTTGTGCAATTCTCAGTGGCAAATCAACAGGTCTCAGGGATTTATCCCCAGTAGTGGTTCAGTGATAGAAACCAATGAGTAAAGTAACAAGCCCATTAAGAACACACAGAGTTATCCACTTATGAGAACTTTCTGACAGATCTGCAGCTTATTTATCTGTTATCTCCGAGGATTAGTCAGGGTGCTTTAGAGAACAGAACTGACAGAATGAATATACACAGACATAGAAGGGAATGTATTAGAGTAGCTCAGGGGTTGCGGACCAACTAGTCCAACAGTGGCTGCCTCCCAGTGGAATGTCTGAGAATTCAATAGTTGGACTGGATCCTCACCAGGTCTTCAGTATAGTTCAGAATCCTGAAGAAGCAGGCTCGTATGTCAGTGAACAAATGAATACCTCAGTTGCCCATGCACTTTATAAAGGCTGCCACAAGAAGGTATGGTTCAGGTTTATGGTGGGTCTTCCCACCTCAAAGAAAAATCCCTCATGGGTGTCGTGCCTAGATGCTTGGGATTTTAGTGACTTTGATGTAGTCAAGTTTACAACCAAGAGTAGCCATCCCACCCTGTGAACGTTTAACCAGGGTCATTAGTAAATAATTGACTTAGCATATACGTTAGAGTGTGTGTTGGCATTGTGATTTATATCTCACCTAAGTATGCGGTGAAAGAATTGGGTGAGAAGCCTGGGGGAGGGAAAGCAGTGGACGTCTTCTGAATGCAGGAGGTGTCTGGGCTGCAAAACATAGCTTGGACCCCAAGGCACACTCCAGAACAGAAGCACTTAATCTCTGGCCTAATCTTTGTCTGCCTGTTGAGGAGAGAATGTAAGGACTTGGAGGTTACTCTGAAACCATTACCGCCCTGATCCAGGCAGAGTGAAGACGGAGTGCCAGGGATCCTCACAGCAGCGGGGAATAATTAACATGATAAAAACTATTCATACTTCATAGAATCACTTGAAAAATTAGCTGATGCTGCAAAAGGGAAGCCGCTGGCTACAACTTCCAGCTCGCAGTCAGCTCCCAACAAACGATTTCATTTCCAATATGAAATCAAGAAAAGCAGGTGTCTGGTGCACGATGCCCTCACCCATGGTGACCACTAACCTGTCTCAACCGCTTCTCTGGAGCTACTGATCAGCCAGCAGTGTAGCTCGTGCCCAAGAACCACACCCTTTCCAGCTGTTGTAGAAGAGCAGAGGCTCTTGCCTCCCCTGACTCTGGTCTTTGCAGGTGCAGCTGTGCTGTATGTGCCATGATGAAGCAGTTAGTAATGAGGACACAGGGATCAGGGGCAGCAACTTGCAAGTGATAACTTTGTCTCCTGAAGAAGGACAGCAGATTAATGTGGGTTTGCAGTGTCACTAAAAGCCTCGAGTTTAGCATCAGGAACCTTCAGTCTGACCCAGGTTTGGTTGGCCATCCTCTATTTTATCTTTGGCATGCTTCTTTCTTCTGTAGTCATTAGTTTTACCTGGGAAGTGATACCCAACCATCTGTCTTTACTTCAGACTGAGGGAGTCCTCAGGATATAGAACTTCCGTTCTAAAGCCAGAAAAATCCAGAGCGACTCGACCAAGTTGGCCAATCTTGCCTGTGAGTCTATTTTCTAAAAAGCTAAGTTTCAATTACTGGCCTACCCAGTTTAAATTGTGAAAGTGTTTTCCATTACAAGAAATAGAGCAGTCACCTAACACTGGCTTTTGAAAAACCGATGGGCAAGTGTCTGTGAGATGGGCAACCCCTCACATCCCAACAGCATCATCAAGGACTGTACCACTGTTCAGCATCTTTCCATCCTCGGGGTAGCTACTGTGATGGTTTGCATATGCTTGGCCCAGGGAGTGGCCCTGTTAGAAGGTGTGGCCTTGTTAGAGAAGTGTGTCACTGTGGGGTGGGCTTGGAGACCCTCCTCCTAGCTGCCTGAGGATGATCAGTCTGTTCTTGGCTTCCTTCGGGTGAAGGTGTAGAACTCAGCTCCTCCTGCACCATGCCTGTCTGGATGCTGCCATGTTCCCACCTTGATGATAATGGACTGAACCTCTGAACCTGTAAGCCAGCCCCAATTAAATGTTGTCCTTTATAAAACTTACATTGGTCATGGTGTCTGTTCACAGCAATAAGACCCTAACTAAGACAGCCACCCAACGTCACAGGGCAGCTTCTAAAGCTTCAGGAATCACAATCTCTTCTATGTGTGTTGATGGAACCAGTACTTCTGTTTACAAGGAAAGCAAGGAATTTTCTAGCACATACCTAGCAGATTTCTCATATGCCATTGTTCAGAACTTTGAGGCTGATGTGGCTACTTTTACCTGCAAGAGAGCCTTCTGCTCTCTACGAGCGGAAGCAGCAAGACAGATTCCACAGTTTCTCGGAGAGCCTGGTTAGCAAATATTCTCTAGTACTGCCTTCCTGAGAGCAAGAATAAGAAATTCATAACTCTTGGAAGAGTCGGGGAAGAGCCTGGAAAAGTTTAGGTCTTTCCCTCTAAACAAGCCAGAGCTCGTTACAACAGGAAGGGGTGGATGTGAAGCTCAGCGTTCTAAGGCCTGGAGTGATGAGCAAGGCGAGAGGAGGCTGGGAGGACAATGCCACGTTCGCTGCAGCTGGTGGCGATTGCCTTCTTTGTTTCTCCCTTCCTCCCAGGGCTGTGGATATTCCAGGTGCTTAGACCTGTGCAGCGTGTGGGCGGTGCTGAGATCTATAAACGGCTTTCCTGCGCCACCTCCCAGGAAATAAACTATTCCTGGACTCCACCGAGGTAGCCACACAGGATTTTCCAATTCCTGAACAGTTGTGTGAGATTTGGGGAAAGTAGGCCAGTTCTTCAGAAGAAGCACGGCTGTCTCCTTGTACCGGAGTTGTACCATACTCCTCTCATAGGCTGGGCAAATAAATTGGCATTATGTCTAATTAGGATAATGGTTCATTGGTGGCCAGTGAGAGCTACACGGTGACAGAGCTAAGAATCTAGCTCAGGTCAGGCTGGCACAGGCTTTGCCTTTCTTGCTGTATATGGCTGTTGGGTGCTGTTCCTGTACTAGGTGAAGTGACTGGCAAACAGTAGGTACTTAATATATGTGAGACTAATAATTTCCTCCACTGACTTCTTCCATTTCCCGGTTTCTTTTTTCTTTTCTTTTCTTTTTTTTTTAAAGGATTTATTTATTTATTATATATGAATAATACATGGTAGCTGTCCTTAGACACATCAGAAGAGGGCACCAGATCCCATTACAGATGGTTGTGAGTCACCATGTGGTTGCTGGGAATTGAACTCAGGACCTCTGGAAGAGCAGGCAGTGCTCTTAACCACTGAGCCATCTTTCCAGCCCCCATTTCCCAGTTTGTGAAGAACTTTTCCCCCCAATCATGTGTGTGGCAAGTATGCATGAACACATGGGTGCTCTCGTATGTGTGGGTACGATGTATGTGTGGGCGCATGTAGAGGTCTAAGGTTGATGTTCGGACACTTCCTCTATTGCTTTTAGCCTGGCTCATGGAGGCAGAATCTCCCAGTTGAACTGAGAACTCACCAATACGTCTCATCTGAATAGCCAGATTGTTCCAAGGGTCTCCCTGTGTTTGTCTACCAAGTGCTAGAACTATAGGTGGGTGACCAAGCCCACCTGGCATTTACATGAGTCCTGGGGATCAGAGGCACAGTTACCACACTGGCACAATTAGCCCTTTAACCACGGAGCCATCTCAGCAGTGTAGAATTTAACTTTTAATGAAAATCTGCACCCCCGGCACCTTCCAAAACGGTGCCTGGCACATAGTACATATTTGTGGAATAGCAGTTAGCAGAAAAAAGATTCACATTCCCCAGGCCCTCCAGGTGTTTGTACAAAATCTGTGGGATTAGTTAAGTCTCTGCTTTTGTTAGTGAGATCAGAGACTGGGGCTGAGAAACGTGAGGCACAGAGCTCCCCCGGCTCATTTACAAGGGGCCTGCGCTCTGCTCCGCCTCGGGCAGTGTGAACAGCCAGGATTCTTTCCCTGAATGGAGATAGGAAGACGACGACTGGGTGTGCTATTGAGGTCAGACTACAACACCCAGCCGTGACTCTTGGCTTACTGTTAGGGATGTTGCTTCATTATGAGGCGGGATTTAGTAGAACCGTGAGGGGGAGAAAAAAAACCCTAGACTAAAATATCGGGCGGATTCTTGATTTCAGCAGCGGCTAGATTGATAGTCTTGTCGTCACACCTATCTGCTCAGTTTCTGCAGAGAAGTGGAAATAATGAAAGTGCTTACCTGGCAAGACTGCTGTGGGGAAGAAATGAGAGGGTCGGTGTGCGAGTGTCTCAGCACAAACACACGGCAGCATGAACGCTCAATCATCTGCAGCTGTTGGTCTGGCTGCTCCATTATTAGAGGCAGCACGCTGTGCTGCAGTGGGCTACTTTGTGGCTGTCCCACTTTCTCTTATCCTCCACAGGGAGAGATGGCTGGTCGCAGAAGGTCGCTGAGGGTCAAGGTTTGGTAGTGTACTGCTCCCCTGTCTCCTCTGACACATGCTTCTGCCTGTCTCTGAACTGTCAATTCTTCTAGGTCTCTCCACTTGGCCCCAAACGAGCTGGCTGGCCAGGCCTTGCCACAGCCCCAACAGCCTGTTTTTCACACTGGCACCTCTGTATTACCCTAAAGAGGAGGCTGGTTTCTCAGCAGGTGATGGCCCACAGTGGGGACACACGACAGAGAAAGGACACCAGTCATCGCCTTCTCCAAGATCCTGCGCTCCACGGGTACCAGTTTACGCCAATAATTAAATGTCCAGAAATTTACCCAGCCAGTTGTGAAGTGTTAAATATCAAGGAATTTTGTGAGCTAGTTATTACGCTGCAGGCGTCTTGGAACCAACTGTGGTAAGATTATTTACACCAAAAGCATTTGGCAGACACCACATTGCAACCCCTGCAGATAGTGCGTTACTGAGCAAATCCTCTATGACTCCCTAACTGGAAAAAAAAAAGAGGACTACAGGATTCTAACTTGCACAGTGGTTTCACATCTATATTTTTATAAAGGTGGTGCAGGTTTTTAAGTGAAATCTTCAGATACGATGGGGCAGTAAAAATAGAAAACTCAAAAATTGTTTTCATTTATCCCTTCTACCTACAAATGTACTCGTTTTCTTTTGTGCCTCTCCAGGAGAATTTGCAGATATTAAAAAATATTATACACACACCGGTTTTATCAAATGGGCTGAAGTTAAACCAAGAGGCTGTTTCATTTTTCTCTTTCGTCAGTCGCTACTCTTCACCTTGTTCTGTACGATCGCTCCAACTCGCCCCTGAAGACTGGCTTGAGCAGACATAATGGCTTTCTGGTTACTTCTGGGCATTGAAAAAAAAAATAGTTCAGTCCAGTTCAATTGAAAACTTAAACCTCAAATCCAGTTGAAAGCCCCTCTCATCTTCCAGTCTTAGGCCTGACCTGTGGCTCAGAAACCTGCCGTGGGAAACAGATCACTCACTCCCCAGCCAACCCCGCCCCTGGAAGCAGAGGTAGACGGATGAATTATTTTTATTTAGTGGCTGCTTTTTGTAAATTCACCGAGGCTCAGGAGGTTGGCTTTCTCTCTTCTGTTACGGCAGACGAGCTATTGTGAGATCTGCCTCTGAGGACATCTGGATGCAGGTTTCCTACTGGCTGACCTCTGCTGACCCTCACTATATATATTTTTTAGCCCTTTCCCCAAAGAAGGCAGCCTTCTTGGAAGCAATATTATCAAAGCAGCTCCAAAACCCTTCAGAGTCACCCATTGCTCAGGACTCCTGCCTAGGGTGTGCCTAGGTGAATTGTGGGTCCCTGCAGCTCAGTGAACATGTCGTTGGAAGAAGAGCCATTCTCATTCCTGTAAGTGTCCCAGTGTGTGAGCCCTACTCTTTGGGGACTTTCTTCAGTTGCCTTGTGCTGGGGAGAAGCCCCCCTCTACTGCTTCTCTGTATTTTCCTCATTGCTGAGACCAATACCTAACAAGAAACAACTTAATGGAGAAGGTGTCTGTTCTGGCTTACAGCTTTTGGAAACACATTCCATCAAAGCAAGGCCTGATGGCAGAAGTTGGAGGCCAAGTGCCACATTGCTTCAGCAATCAGGAAGCAGAGAAGGAACAGGAAATAGAACCAGGCGATAGAAAACCAAGCCTCACCTCCTGCCCTATGACTCACTTCCTTCAGCAAGGTTCTACCTCCTAAAGGTTCCACAGTGTCTACCACCTGGGGATCAAGTATTTAAACACATGAACCTTTGGGGGAACATTTTACATTAAAACCACAACATCTTGCCACTGACACCCATGGAGTCACGGACCTCTCATTACACAAAATACATTTATTCCAGATTCCAAAGCCCCCATAGTCTTTACCAGTTCCAAGATTGTTCTGAGTCTAAATGCTCTTCTGAGACTTGAGGCAAATCTCTTAACTGAGGCTCTTTAATCAAAACACAAGTTACTTCCAACATAGAATAGCACACAGTAAGCATTTCCATTCCAAAGGAAAAGCAGAAGCATAGCAAGCAAACATTGGACAGAAAATCATCAGGACAAACCCCGAGCCCTACAGCTCTATGTCTGGTACCTGGGGACGCTGTTGGAAGTCTGGGCTCCGCAGAGGTCAGACAGTCCTGCCCCTGCCCCTTCCCCATCAGTGTTGCTTTCCATGGCACAGTCTCTGTTGAGAATGTAATTTTCTTACACAGATGACCCATGGTTCCGGCCTCTCCCACATCGCAGGCTTTCTATTGCAGTTTAGACTCCATCTCCGAAGTCTCAGGTTTTGTCCTGTTCAGAATGTCTTGCAGCGATTCCAACCATCACATGGTCTTGGTAACTCTCTAAAACTCTGGAACAGAACTCTATGCACCTTCTCAGTCCCTCATTTCTTCATTACTGAAAAGCCGGGACCACAGCGCCGATGCTGGCTAGTTCCATTGCCAGCCTTAGGTAAAGACGGCCCCTTAGGTCACACTTGTGGGAACCTCTGTGTGTTGATCCTGGGGAAATGCTTTCCAGGAGCTGGACTCCCATCAGTGTTCCGAGTTCAGGTTCTGTTTTAATGAATTTGTATTTTCACAGAGTGAAGCCTTTGGTGGTATCTCCTCTATGATGCTTTATATCGGGACATTTTATCATCATAACAGAAAGGAAATAAGGACAGAAAAAAAGCACCGAGGAATGGTGCTGATGTTGTGCTAAACCTCATCGTGTCACTTACACTTTTGGAGACTGTCCTTGTTTTGGGGTGGAATATGGGAGAGTTGGAACTTTGCTCTGGAAAAGCTAATGAATGTTGTGAGTCCAGCTTAAGAGCCACTCTAGTGGGAGCTCAGAAGGCAAGAGTGTTGAGAGAAGTGCGAACAGCGGAAGCCTGGCTCATAAGGTTTCAGACAGGAACAAAGGATTTTATCAAGAACTTGGATGGAGCTTATTCCATATTTTCGACAAGAATTGGGCTGCACTCTGCCTGTCCAGGGAACCTGAATGAATTGAACTTGAAAACAACGCACTGGTTTGCGTGGCAGAGAAAACCTCAGGATCAGAAAACATCCAGGTAGGTTCTTCAGGTGTTGAAGGAGGGAGGTCAGCACCATTGTAGAGAAACCTGTGCTTCACTAGAGCAATAGAAAAAAATATTCCCACGGGGTTTGCCCATGTAAGCAGATACAACTGTGAGATCCAGTGGGGCTTGGCTATCTCAAGCAGGGAGCAGAATGTGTCAGTGTCATAAACATTGAGCTAGCTCGTTTTGTGTCAACTTGACACACGCTAGTCATTTGGAAAGAGGGACATTCAACTGAGAACATGCCTCCATAAGAGACATTTGCAGACAAGTCTGTTGTACATTTTCTTAGTTAGTGATCGATGTGGGAGGGCCCAGCCTCCTGTGGGTGGTGCCTCTTCTGGGCCCCTGCTCCTGGGTACTATAAGAAAGCACACTGAGCAAGCCAGAAGGAACAAACTAGTAAGTAGCATTCCTCCGTGCCCTCTGCTTCCCTTCCTCCATCCAGATTCCTGCCTTGTGTTCCTCTCTAACTTCCCTTGATAAATGACGGTGATGTGGAATCCTAAGTTTACACACAGCAAGACAAAGCTAGCTAAGACAAGCATTGTCCGTGTGGTACTGATTTCAAAGTCATGAAAGATGTAATATTGAGGAGATCATGCAGAGCATCTGAGACCAGGCAATGTGGCAGGAGTCCTTGTACAGAGACCAGGAGAGGTCTATTGATTGAAGTTGTGGTGAGTCAGTTGTAATCATAACTCCAGCATATTGGAGATGCCCGGGCCATTGGCCATTTGGTATGCAGAGATGAAGATATGGAATGGAGCTGGCCTACGCCTAAGAGAGAAGCTTGGCATACTTCAGACAAGGCTGAAGGAATGGGACTGTCTAAAGCCTTTGGAGCCCAAAAGATGATATTATGCAGTCCAGATCCAGACACATAGCTTCAGGATTTGCCATTTGCTCTGATGGATTTGGGTTTTGTTTTGGTATTATTGTATTGTGCCTTTAACTCTTTTGGAAAAGGTTTATTTACTTCGCACCATTCTAAGTTGGAAGTCTAGAACTTGTTTTAGGTTTTTTTAGGAGCTTACAATTAAGAGACTTTGAACTTTTAAAGTATTCAGATTTTAAAAGACTATGGGGGATTTTAAGTCAAACTAAATTTTACATTATGAGATAAACTTAAGATACTGGGGGTCAAGGTTATGGCTCAAACTAATGAGTTTAGTTGAAAAGGAGTAGAGTTGTGATGAATAATTTAATCCCCCCCCCACCGGTTTCTCGAGACAGAATTTCAATTTCTGGGTCCTGGCTGTCCTGGAATTTGCTCTGTAGACCAGGTTGGCCTTTAACTCTAGAGATCTGCCTGCCTCTGCCTCCTGAGTGCTGGGATTAAAGGTATATGCCACCCTACCACTGATGGCTGTTAATTCAGTCATTAACTCTATACAATTTAGAATCATCTAGGAAGAAAGTCTTTATGAAGGATTGTCTGGATTAGGATGACCTGTGGACATATGCATGGTGAGTTGTCTTGATCACATTAGTTGATGTTAAAAGACCCAGACTTTATGGCGCCACCATTCCCCAGATTTGAGTTATCCACTACGTGAGTGGAGCAAGCAAGCAGAGCAGTAAGCTTTCATGTATTTCTTTCTCTCTGTTTTGGCTGTAGATGTGATATGACCAGCTGTTTTAAGTTCTTATTATTTTGATTCCTCTGTTATGATGAACTATAACCTGGAATTGCGAGCATAAATAAACCCTTTCTCCCCTAAGTTTCTTACTTTGAAGGTATTTGATCACAGTTGCAAAAATGAAGCTAGGACAGGAGAGTACGGTGGAGTCCAGCCCCTTGGCTGAATATGCTAACACCGAAGAAAAGGAGGAGGAGAAAGGGGAGGAGGAGAAGGGGAAAGAGGAGGAGGAGGAGGAAGAGGAGGAGGAAGAGGAGGAGGAAAGAGGAGGAGGAGGAGGAGGAGGAAGAGGAGGAGGAGGAGGAGGAGGAAGAGGAGGAGGAGGAGGAGGAGGAGGAGGAGGAAATTCTTTTACAGGACAGGACTGCCTTAGGTAGCAGAATTCAGGATGTTTTCTTTTAAATTAATCTGCATTTCCACAATTTGTCTGGCACCTTTGGTGGGCGGGGCATTGCCCTTAGGACACTTTCTCTTTTGTTCATTACAGAGCAGATCTGTTTAATAATTACCACCTTCTCCTTTAGCTTGCACCTTGGCTACACCTTTAAGGTTGCTTAAGCTCTTTTCCTTAAAAATTGCACTTAAAAAAGCTTTCTGTCCTACACAAGCTCTTTGTCAATGTAGACCTGGATGAGAGTGGCAAGTAGTAGCCATGGCAAAGATGAACCGTAGGGGCTTTCACCAGCCTTACACCCACTGCCTCAGGTCCAGACGAGGCCAAGAACCAGCTTCCCGCCTCAGGTCAAGTTCCATTCTCCACTCACAGTTCTCAGGAGGAGCAGGCACATTCTTGAACATCCATAGAATGTACTGAATGATAGTCATCTGACCCTCTGGTCCCAGATAGAATTCAAATGCATGTCATATGCTTGCTAGCCAATAGATTCAAAGGTCAATATGCTTAGCCAACACATTTAAACTGTAACCTTGCTGATGTAACCTGTACCCCTAAAAAGTATAACAACTGCTTGTTATAGCCATTCGGGGTAGCCTTCTAGTCACTCGCCACGAGGGGCTGATTGAGGGTGGACCCCAACTTGCCAGAAAAATAAACCTCTTGAGTTTGCATCGAAGTCTGTTCTCGTGTCTCACTTGGGGGGTCTCCTGGTTGTTAAGACTCACTTTGGGCCTTACATTCTGAATGAAAATTTCTTTCACTAGGCACAAGAATCTATTATCTTTATAAAAGATATGCATCTTTAAATCTATGTATATGAGTAATTTTCCTGAATGAACGAATATGAATACTGTATTTATATCCCTTCCTCTCTTTATCTCCTCCCTCCATGTCTCCCTCCATTTGCTCTCAAATCTATGGCCTCTTTTGCATTCACCACTGTTTTACACACACACACACACACACACACACACACACACAAAATACAACTTGCTGAGTCTGTTTAATCTACTTGCATGTATGTGCTTTTAGGGCTGGTCACTTGAATTGTGTAGGTATCGTCTTCAGTAATGGGGCCACATGTTCCATTTGTGGAGAGCATTGGCAATATCCTGAGCTGTTTAGAGATTCCCATGTGGCCTTTGGCCAACGACTTGATCAGATATGACCTGTCCCAGTACTGAGATCTTCATTTGGTGACAGGAGATGTCCTAGGGCTCCACCTTCCCCGTTATTTGGCAATTCCAGTTAGATCACCTCCATAAGTGTATATATTTTAGGAAGCTTCTACAGTAGTAGTTTTCTGTGTGACCCCATCAAATGACCCTTAGTTCTAGCTCTCCCTCCATATACTTCACCCCTTTTTCCTCCTCCTCTCCATTTGATCTGCTCATTCCTGCTCCTGTTTCATCCATCCATAACTATTTGATTTACTTTTCCTAGGGAGATCCAGCCTTCCTCCACTGTGGTTATATGGATTGTAGTTTGCCTACCAAAGATTTAACAGCAAAACAAATCTACATAGAAGTGACTATGTACCATATGTTTCTATCTGGGTCTGGGTTACCTTACTCCAAATGATTTTTTTTTCTAGCTCCATCCATTTACTGTGAATTTCATGATTTTGTTATTTTTAGTGGCTGAATAACATTCCACTGTTTAAATTACCACATTTTCTTTATTCATTCATTCATTCTGATTTTTGGCTATTATGCACAGAGTAGCAGTCAACATGTTTGATTCTCTAGTAGTATGGAGCACCATTTATGTATATGTTCAAGAGTGATGTTTATGGATGTAGGGGGATCTATTGCCAGCACCTGAGGAACCACCTCCCTGATTCCAATAGTGGGGGTACAAATGGCACTCCCACCAGCAATGGATGAGTGTTCCCCCTTACTCCACATCCTCTCCAGCACGGGAGAGGAGCTTTTGTTTATTTCATGTTGGCTATTCTGACTGGGATAAGATGAAATCTCAAAGTGCTTTTTAACTGATGATTAAGGATGTTGAATATTTAAGTAATTCTCAGCCATTTGTGTTTCCTCTCCTAGAAATTCTCTGTTTACATCTGTACTCCATTTTTTTTTTTTATTAACTTGAGTATTTCTTATGTACATTTCGAGTGTTATTCCCTTTCCCGGTTTCCGGGCAAACATCCCCTTCCCTCCCCCCCTTCCTTATGGGTGTTCCCCTCCCCACCCTCCCCCCATTGCCGCCCTCCCCCCGACAGTCTAGTTCACTGTGGGTTCAGTCTTAGCAGGACCCAGGGCTTCCCCTTCCACTGGTGCCCTTACTAGGATATTCATTACTACCTATGAGGTCAGAGTCCAGGGTCAGTCCATGTATAGTCTTTAGGTAGTGGCTTAGTCCCTGGAAGCTCTGGTTGCTTGGCATTGTTGTATATATGGGGTCTCAAGCCCCTTCAAGCTCTTCCAGTTCTTTCTCTGATTCCTTCAACGGGGGTCCTGTTCTCAGTTGAGTGGTTTGCTGCTGGCATTCGCCTCTGTATTTGCTGTATTCTGGCTGTGTCTCTCAGGATCGATCTACATCCGGCTCCTGTCGGTCTGCACTTCTTTGCTTCATCCATCTTGTCTAATTGGGTGGCTGTATATGTATGGGCCACATGTGGGGCAGGCTCTGAATGGGTGTTCCTTCAGTCTCTGTTTTAATCTTTGCCTCTCTCTTCCCTGCCAAGGGTATTCTTGTTGCCCTTTTAAAGAAGGAGTGAAGCCTTCACATTTTGATCATCCGTCTTGAGTTTCATTTGTTCTATGCATCTAGGGTAATTCAAGCATTTGGGCTAATAGCCACTTATCAGTGAGTGCATACCATGTATGTCTTTCTGTGATTGGGTTAGCTCACTCAGGATGATATTTTCCAGTTCAACCATTTGCCCTACTTAATTTCATAAAGTCGTTGTTTTTGATAGCTGAGTAATATTCCATTGTGTAGATGTACCACATTTTCTGTATCCATTCCTCTGTTGAAGGGCATCAGGTTCTTTCCAGCTTCTGGCTATTATAAATAAGGCTGCGATGAACATAGTGGAGCACGTGTCTTTTTTTTTATATGTTGGGGCATCTTTTGGGTATATGCCCAAGAGAGGTATACCTGGATCCTCAGGCAGTTCAATGTCCAATTTTCTGAGGAACCTCCAGACTGATTTCCAGAATGGTTGTACCAGTCTGCAATCCCACCAACAATGGAGGAGTGTTCCTCTTTCTCCGCATCCTCGCCAGCATTTGCTGTCACCTGAGTTTTTGATCTTAGCCATTCTCACTGGTGTGAGGTGAAATCTCAGGGTTGTTTTGATTTGCATTTCCCTGATGACTAAAGATGTTGAACATTTCTTTAGGTGTTTCTCAGCCATTCGGCATTCCTCAGCTGTGAATTCTTTGTTTAGCTCTGAACCCCATTTTTAATAGGGGTTATTTGTTTCCTAACGGTCTAACTTCTTGAGTTCTTTGTATATTTTGGATATAAGGCCTCTATCTGTTGTAGGATTGGTAAAGATCTTTTCCCAATCTGTTGGTTTGCCGTTTGTCCCTAACCACAGTGTCCTTTGCCTTACAGAAGCTTTGTAGTTTTATGAGATCCCATTTGTCGATTCTTGATCTTAGAGCATAAGCCATTGGTGTTTTGTTCAGGAAATTTTTCCAGTGCCCATATGTTCAGATGCTTCCCTAGTTTTTTTCTTCTATTAGTTTGAGTGTGTCTGGTTTGATGTGAAGGTCCTTGATCCACTTGGACTTAAGCTTTGTACAGGGTGATAAGCATGGATCGATCTGCATTCTTCTACATGTTGACCTCCAGTTGAACCAGCACCATTTGCTGAAAATGCTATCTTTTTCCATTGGATGGTTTTGGCTCCTTTGTCAAAAATCAAGTGCCCATAGGTGTGTGGGTTCATTTCTGGTCTTCAATTCTATTCCATTGGTCTATCTGTCTGTCTCTGTACCAGTACCATGCAGTTTTTATCACTATTGCTCTGTAATACTGCTTGAGTTCAGGGATAGCGATTCCCCCTGAAGTCCTTTTATTGTTGAGGATAGTTTTAGCTATCCTGGGTTTTTTGTTATTCCAGATGAATTTGCAAATTGTTTTGTCTAACTCTTTGAAGAATTGGATTGGTATTTTGATGGGGATTGCATTGAGTCTGTAGATCGCTTTTGGTAAAATGGCCATTTTTACTATATTAATCCTGCCAATCCATGAGCATGGGAGATCTTTCCATCTTCTGAGGTCTTCTTCAATTTCTTTCTTCAGAGGCTTGAAGTTCTTATTGTACAGATCTTTTACTTGCTTGGTTAAAGTCACACCAAGGTACTTTATATTATTTGGGTCTATTATGAAGGTGTCATTTCCTAATTTCTTTCTCGGCTTGTTTCTTTTTGTGTAGAGGAAGGCTACTGATTTATTTGAGTTAATTTTATACCCAGCCACTTTGCTGAAGTTGTTTATCAGCTTTAGTAGTTCTCTGGTGGAACTTTTGGGATCACTTAAATATACTATCATATCATCTGCAAATAGTGATATTTTTTGACTTCTTCTTTTTCCGATCTGTATCCCTTGACCTCCTTTTGTTGTCTGATTGCTCTGGCTAGAACTTCAAGAACTATATTGAATAAGTAGGGAGAGAGTGGGCAGCCTTGTCTAGTCCCTGATTTTAGTGGGATTGCTTCAAGTTTCTCTCCATTTAGTTTAATGTTAGCCACTGGTTTGCTGTATATGGCTTTTACTATGTTTAGGTATGGTCCTTGGATTCCTATTCTTTCCAGAACTTTTATCATGAAGGGGTGTTGAATTTTGTCAAATGCTTTCTCAGCATCTAATAAAATGATCATGTGGTTTTGTTCTTTCAGTTTGTTTATATAATGGATCACGTTGATGGTTTTCCATATATTAAACCATCCCTGCATGCCTGGGATGAAGCCTACTTGATCATGGTGGATGATTGTTTTGATGTGCTATTGGATTGGTTTGCCAGAATTTTGTTGAGTATTTTTAAATCGATGTTCATAAGGGAAATTGGTCTGAAGTTTCTTTCTTTGTTGGGTCTTTGTGTGGTTTGGGTATAAGAGTAATTGTGGCTTCTAGAAGGAGTTTGGTAGTGCTCATCTGTTTCAATTTTGTGGAATAGTTTGGATAATATTGGTATGGGGTCTTCTATGAAGGTCTGATAGAATTCTGCACTAAACCCGTCTGGACCTGGGCTCTTTTGGTTGGGAGACCTTTAATGACTGCTTCTATTTCCTTAGGAGTTATGGGGTTGTTTAACTGGGTTTTATCTGTTCCTGATTTAAATTTACCTGGTATCTGTCTAGGAAATTGTCCATTTCCTGAAAGATTTTCAAGTTTTGTTGAATATAGGCTTTTATAGTAAGATCTGATGATTTTTGAATTTTCTCTGAATCTGTAGTTATAATCTTCCCTTTTCATTTCTGATTTTGTTAATTTGGACACACTCTCTGTGTCTCTCGTTAGTCTGGCTAAGGTTTATCTATCTTGTTGATTTTTCTCAAAGAACCAACTTTTGGTTCTGTTGATTCTTTCTATGGTCCTTTTGTTTCTACTTGGTTGATTTCAGCTCTGAGTTTGATTATTTCCTGCCTTCTACTCCTCCTGGGTGTATTTGCTTTTTTTCTTCTAGAGCTTTTGGGTGTGCTGTCAAGCTGCTGACATATGCTCTTTCCTGTTTCTTTCTGCAGGCACTCAAGCGCTATGAGTTTTCCTCTTAGCAGCTTTCATTGTGTCCCATAAGTTTGGGTATGTTGTGCCTTCATTTTCATTAAATTCTAAAAAGTTTTAATTTCTTTCTTTTATTTCTTCCTTGACCAGGTTATCATTGGTAGAGCATTGTTCAATTTCCATGTATATGTGGGCATTCTTCCCTTATTTTTATTGAAGACCAGCTTTAGGCCGTGGTGGTCCGATAGCACGCATGGGATTATTTCTATCTTTCTGTACCTGTTGAGGCCCGTTTTTTGACCAATTATATGGTCAGTTTTGGAGAAAGTACCATGAGGAGCTGAGAAGAAGGTATATCCTTTTGCATTAGGGTAGAACGTTCTATAAATATCCGTTAAGTCCATTTGGCTCATGACTTCTCTTAGTCTGTCTACGTCTCTGTTTAATTTCTGTTTCCATGATCTGTCCATTGATGAGAGTGGGGTGTTGAAATCTCCTACTATTATTGTGTGAGGTGTAATGTGTGTTTTGAGCTTTAGTAAGGTTTCTTTTACGCATGTAGGTGCCCTTGTATTTGGGGCATAGATATTTAGGATTGAGAGTTCATCTTGGTGGATTTTTCCTTTGATGAATATAAAGTGTCCTTCCTTATCTTTTTTGATGACTTTTAGTTGAAAATTGACTTTATTTGATATTAGAATGGCTACTCCAGCTTGCTTCTTCCGACCATTTGCTTGGAAAGTTGTTTTCCAGCCTTTCACTCTGAGGGAGTGTCTGTCTTTGTCTCTGAGGTGTGTTTCCTGTAGGCAGCAGAATGCAGGGTCCTCGTTGCGTATCCAGTTTGCTAATCTATGTCTTTTTATTGGGGAGTTGAGGCCATTGATGTTGAGAGATATTGGAATAGTGATTATTGCTTCCTGTTATATTCATATTTGGATGTGAGGTTATGTTTGTGTGCTTTTCTTCTCTTTGTTTGTTGCCAAGACGATTGGTTTTTGCCTCTTCTAGGGTATAGCTTGCCTCTATGTTGGGCTTTACCATTTATTATCCTTTGTAGTGCTGGATTTGTAGAAGATATTGTGTAAATTTGGTTTTGTCATGGAATATCTTGGTTTCTCCATCTATGTTAATTGAGAGTTTTGCAGGATACAGTAGCCTGGGCTGGCATTTGTGTTCTCTTAGGGTTCTGTATGACATCAGTCCAGGATCTTCTGGCCTTCATGTTAGTTTCTGGCGAAAAGTCTGGTGTGATTCTGATAGGTCTGCCTTTATATGTTACTTGACCTTTTTCCCTTACTGGTTTTAATATTCTTTCTTTATTTTGTGTGTTTGGTGTTTTGACTATTATGTGATGGGAGGTGTTTCTTTTCTGGTCCAATCTATTTGGAGTTCTGTAGGCTTCTTGTATGCCCATGGGTATCTCTTTTTTTAGGTTAGGGAAGTTTTCTTCTATGATTTTGTTGAAGATATGTACTGGTCCTTTGAGCTGGGAGTCTTCACTCTCTTCTATACCTATTATCCTTAGGTTTGATCTTCTCATTGAGTCCTGGATTTCCTGTATGTTTTGGACCAGTAGCTTTTTCCGCTTTACATTATCTTTGACAGTTGAGTCAATGATTTCTATGGAATCTTCTGCTCCTGAGATTCTCTCTTCCATCTCTTGTATTCTGTTGGTAAAGCTTGTATCTACAGCTCCTTGTCTCTTCTTTTGGTTTTCTATATCCAGGGTTGTTTCCATGTGTTCTTCCTTGATTGCTTCTATTTCCATTTTTAATTCCTTCCACTGTTTTTGTGTTTCCTGGAATTCTTTCAGGATTTTTTGTGTCTCTCTCTATGGGCTTCTACTTGTTTATTTATGTTTTCCTGGAATTCTTTCAGGCATTTTTTAATTCTCTCTGTAGGCTTCTACTTGTTCTCTAAGGGAGTTCTTCATATCTTTCTTGAAGTCCTCCATCATCATGATCAAATATGATTTTGAAACTAGATCTTGCTTTTCTGGTGTCTTTGGATATTCCGTGTTTGCTTTGGTGGGAGAATTGGGCTCCGATGATGCCATGTATTCTTGGTTTCTGTTGCTTGGGTTCCTGGGCTTGCCTCTCGCCATCAAATTATCTCTAGTGTTACTTTGTTCTGCTATTTCTGGCAGTGGCTATACAGTCCTATAGGCCTGTGTGTCAGAGTGCTGTAGACCTGTTTTCCTCTCTTTCCAGTCAGTTATGGGACAGAGTGTTCTGCTTTCGAGGCAGTGGTTTTCCTTTCTACAGGTGTAGCTGTTCCTGTGGACTTGTGCCTTGGAGTTTACCAGGCAGGTCACTTGCAGCAGAAAAGTTGGAGATGTACCTGTGGTCCCGAGGCTCAGGATTACGCTCTCTCGGTGCTGCCCACCGGCTCTCCATGTCGGCAGTGACCAGGAAGATCTGCGCCACCCCTTCCGGGATCCTCCGTGCACCAGGGTTCCAGATGGATTCTGGTGTTTTCCTCTGGAATCAGTAATGTGTGCAGAGAGCAGTTTCTTCTGGTTTCGCAACCGTGTCTGCCTCTCTGAAGGTTTAGCTCTCCCTCCCACGGGATTTGGGTGCAGAGAACTGTTTATCCGGTCTGTTTCCTTCAGGTTCCGGCGGTGTTTCAGGCAGGGCTCCTGCTGCTCCTGGGCCCTCCCCCACAGGAACCCAGAGGCCTTGTACAGTTTCCTCTTGGGCCAGGGATGTGGGCAGGGGTGGGCAGTGTTGGTGGTCTCTTCTGCTCTGCAGCCTCAGGAGTGCCCACCTGACCAGGCAGTAAGGTCTGTCTCCCACGGGCTCTGGGAGCAGAGAGCTGCTGCGGGCCGGGATCCGTACTCCATTTTTTTAATTGGGTTGCTTGTTTTCTTGCGATCTAGGTTGTTTAATTCTTTATATGTGTTAGACATTAGCCTGTTGTTTGATGATTGGTTAAATATTTTCCCATTCTGTATCCTATCACTTTGTCCAAATATAGTAATAATCTCTCTACAGAAGCTTTTCAGTATCATGAGGTCCCATTTATTAATTGCTATTCTTAGTGCATATGCTATCAGGGTTCTGTTCTGAATGTCATTTTCTGTGCCACTGAGCTCAAGACTATTCCCCACTTTCTCTTCTATCAGATGCAGTGTACCTGGTCTTATGTTGAGGTCTTTGATCCATTTGGAGTTGAGTTCTGTGTAGGTTGATATAAGAGGATACTTTTGCATTGCTCTATATGCAGTCATTCAGTTTGACTGGCAGCATTTGTTATAGATGCTGTCTCTTTTTTTTTGGTGTGTTTTTCTGTCTTCCTTATAAAAAAATAGGTGTCCATAGGTGTGTGGACTTACGTCAGGAGCTTCAAGTCAATTCTTTTGATTGACTTGTCTGCTTTTTATGTTAACATCGTGCTATTTTTACTACTATAACTTTTCTAAGATAGTTTTATTTATATAGTTTTATTATTATAGCACCATTTGAGATCAGGAAGTCCTTTTATTATTATTTAAAATTGTTTGTAGCAATCCTGAAGGGTGTGTGTGTGTGTGTGTGTGTGTTCATATGAAGCTGAAATTGTCCTTTATTGTAGATTGTTTTTGGTAAATTGTCCATTTTACTTCATTATGATCCGTGTGCATGAAGACATTTTCATCTTCTTAAATCTTTGATTTCTTTCTCCAGTGTCTTAAAGTATTTATCATAGAAGTCTTTCCCTTGCAAAGATACTTTGACTTCTTTTCTTTCTATTTGTATGCCCCTTGATCTCATTCTGTTGTCGTATGGCTCTAGTAAGACTTCTAGTATTGAATAAGGATGGAGAGAGTGGAAAACCTTGTCTTGTTCCTGATGTTAGTAAAAATGCTTTAAGCTTGCCTCTGTTTAGGTTGATGTTGGCCGTGGGCTTGACATAAATGTGCTGTTGCTATTTTGAGGTATGTTTGTAGTATCCTTAGTCTCTCCTGGCCTTTTATTACGAAGGGTGTTGGATTTTGTCAAAGGTCTTTTCTGTATTTTATGACTGATTGTGTGGATTTTGTCTTTATCTCTGCTTGTTTATATGAGAGATTATATTTATTTATTTATATATTTTGAATCATTTCTGAATCTTTTGAATAAAGCCCACTTGATCATGGTGGATATACCCTTGGTGTATTCTTAAATTCAGTTTTCAAATGTTTTGTTGAGAATTTTTGCATCTATATTCATAAGAGAAATTGGTTTGTAATTCTCTTTGTTGTATCTTTATGTGGTTTATGTGTCAAAGTAAACGTGGTCTTGTAAAAAGAAGCAGGCAATGTTCCTTTTGCGTCTGTTCTGTGGAATAATTTGAGGAGTATTAGTGTTATTTTTTCTTTGAAATTCTGGTAGAATTCTGCATCTGAGTTTTTTCAAAGTTGGGAGACTTTTAATTACTATGTCTATTTCACTAGGGTTATAGGTTTGTTTAAATTGCTTGAATGTTATTGATTTAACTTTGGTACATGGTAAATATGAAGAAAATTACCCATTCCTTTTAGATTTTCCAAGCTGGTGGAGTCCATATTTTAAGCATATTATATGATTCTTTGGATTTCCTCACTGGTATTGTTATGCTCCCATTTCATCTCTAACTTTGTTAATTTGCATATTCTCTTTTTGCCTTTTAGTTAATTTGGCTGTCTCTCAATCTTAACGGTTTTCTCAAAGAACCAACTCTATTTCATTGATTCTTTGTGGGTTTGTTGTTGTTTTTTGATCATTTGTTGCTATTTTATTGATTTTAGCACTGAGTTCTATTATTTCTTGCTGTCTACTTCTTTGGGCTGATATTTCTTCTTTTTATTCCAGAGCATTCATGTGTGGTGTTAAGTTGCTAATGTGAGATCTCTCCAATTACTTATGTAGGCACATAGTGCTATGACCTTGCCTTTCAGATCTGCCTTTATTGTGTTCCATATGTTTAGTATGTTGTATTTTAATTTTCTTTCAATTCTAAGAACTTTTTAATTTCTGTCTTGACCAATTTTTCATTCAGTAGTGAGGCGTCTAGTTTCTATGAGTTTGTAAGCTTTCTGTTGTTTCTGTTGTTGATATCCAGCTTTAATCTATAGTGGTCAGATAGGACTTTTGTATCTGTTGAGACTTGCTTTGTGTCCCAGTATGTGGTCAATTTTGAAAAAGGTTCCATGGGCTGCTAAGAAAGTATATTCTTTTGTGTTTTAGTTAAATATTGTATAAATATCTGTGAGGTCCATTTGGTTTATAGTATCATTTAGCTCCATCATTTCTCTGTTTAGCTTTTGTCTAGATGATCTGTCTATTGGTAAGAGTGGGTTATTGAAGTTTCTCACTATCACTACATGAGGGTCAATATGTGATTTTAGCTCTAGTAGATATTTCTTTTATGAACTGAGGTGCCCTTGTGTTTGATGCATAGATGTCTAGAATTGCAATCTCCTCTTGGTAGATTTTTTCTTTGATGAATATGCATTATTCTTCCTTATCTCTTCTGATTAGTTTTAGTTTGAAGTCTATTTTGTCAGATATTAAAATGTCTATACCCACTTAATCATTGGGTCCACTTAGTTGGATAACGTTTTTCTTTTTTTACCCTGAGGTGATGACAATCCTTAATGTTGATACATGTTTCTTGAATGCAACAGAAGGATGGATCCTGTTTCTGAATCTAATCTGTAAGTAAGGAATTGAGATCATTAATGTTTGGAGTTATCAATGAGCAGTTTGTTGATTCCTGTTAATAATTTTTGTTATGGTGTAGGCTTCCCCCACTTCTTTTGAATTGCTGCCCAGATATTATTTATACCATGTGTTTTCTTTTATATGATTAGCCTCTTCAGGTTGAAATTTCTGTTCTGGTGCCTTCTGAATGTTATGTCTCAGGCCCCTTATATGTCTAGAAACAAGCTCAAGCTGGACTGTGATCATTCTGCTTATACCTGCGTGGTGTGTCTACTCTGTGCTCTCTTGAACTATCTTACTACTCTAACACTATCTTGCTACTCTCTATTTTCTGGGTTTCTCTGTTCTCACTATGCTCTGTCTCTATCTTCACTATGTTCTCCTGCTTTTCACTTCCCTAGCCCTGGCTATGTCCAGTTTGCTTTCTTTACTCTCTGCTCTGGTCTATTCCAGAAGCCTCTGCATATTTTCTCTCTCTTATCTACAATAACCCCACCCCCACCAATGGAGCAGCCATATTGGCAGTTTCTTTACTGTACCCTCTCACACTACACTGTAGAGCTGGATTAGTAGAGAAATACTACTTAAATTTGGTTTTATCTTGGACTGTCTTTCTTTCTCCATTTATTGTGATTGCAAGTTTTGCTGGGTATAATTGTGTATGCTGGCATCGTTGGTCCCCTGGAGTTTGTCCAGGCTCTTTGGCTTTTAGAATCTGCATTGAAAAGCCGGTGTTATTCTAATAGATCTGCCTTTATATATTTCTTGGACTTTTCCTTTGTGACTTTTAATGTTATTTCTTTGTTCTGTATGCTTAGTGTTTGATTATTATATGTTGTGGGGGAATTTTCTTTCAGTTCCTATCTATTTGATGTTTTGTATTCTGCTTGTATATTGGTAGGTTTGGCATATTTTCTTCTATAATTTTGCTGAAAATATTTTTTTCTGCCCTTAACCTGTGTTTCTTCTTCTTCCTCTGTTTCTCTTACTCATAGATTTGGTCTTTTTTATAGTGTCATAGATTTCCTGGATTTTTTGTTTAGATTTTTTTTTTTTTTTTTTTAGATTTAACTTTTCTTTGACCAAGGTATCCATTTCTATCTTGTCTCAAACACTTGAGATTCTTGCTTCTATCTCTTATGTTCCTGTTGGTGAAGCATGCCTCTGTAGTTCCTGTTTGAATTTATAAATCTTTTCATTTCCAGTGTTCCCCCAATTTAGATTTTCTTTTTTGATTCCATGTGGGAGCATGTGTAAGAAAGCTGTAACTTACTGTGAACTATGGATAGGACAGAATGGTTTTCTCACAATGTGGCCTTCTAGAAAGAATTACATAAGCTATTATAAATTAATGTGCTCAAAAGTGAGGGCATGAAGGGAGTCCCCGACATGTCTATATTATCTTTGTGGGAAAGGCAAAGGCTTGAGAGGAATATTCTTCACTCTTTTCACATGATCAAAGATGATAAAGACATGACGCCAGGTGTATTCCCTTGTTGTACTTGTAAATGTCACCTTCTATTTTACTTGCTTTAATAATAAAAATGAAAGCTGCTTTGTTTACACTACTCTTGAGCTTGAAAGTCTGGAGTCCCTTGGTTCCCCATAAAGGTCTTTGGAATATCCTTCAATACTTGGAGACTTAGCCTCACCAGTCATAGGGCAGGTTAATAATTCCATTTCCACTTTCATGTTGTAATCAGTTTTCTTCATCTCATTCCATGGTTGGTTTATGTTTTCATAGATTTCGTTAATGGATTCATTCATATCTTCTTTAAGGTCACATTCATAATAGCTATTTTGAAGTCCTAGTCTTGCTTCAACTATATTGTATTTCTCAGGGCCTACTGTAATAGGTTTGCTGGGCTCTAATGAAGACATTGCCCAGTCTGTTACTGATTGTGCTTGTACACTGGTGCTTAGTTAGGCGTCTGAGCTCAGATGATTGTAATTTCAGGTGCTGACATTTAGTCTTGTGTTTGTTGGGTGGGTGTTTGTTCTTTGGTTTCTGTTGCCCTTTCTTGTTCTTAGGAGAGTATGATGGCCGTGGGTTGCCTGGTAGGGAGTGCATACGAGATCTTGCCTGGTAGGGACACTGAGGATCCTGGGGTTGGACTAGAAGGACTGTGACGGTTCACAGGAGGGAGGAAAGCTGGATATGCTACCAAGATCAAAAAAGCCCCTAGAAACAGGGTCAAAGAGGAAGCAGAGGACACAGCAAGTCATCTGCCACAAAGCTAGGGCCAAGACTGAGGGGTTAGAACTGGTGGAGAGGAAGAAGGGTAAAAAGCATTGACCTGATTCCCTAGGTAAGAGGTTTTCCAGGAAGTACCCATAAAGGCTGTGGCTGAGACAAAGGGATGAGGTGGTGGAGGAAGACCCCTGGAGATCTGTGATCTGCTGGGAATGGGGTCAGAGGAAGATGAGGCTGCGGCAGATGGACTGTTAGAAGTTGAGGTTTAGATTGGAGCACTGGGATTGGAAGGGAGGAGGGAGAGTGAAGGTGTTAGATGTTTTCATAGTGATACATTTGTTTTCTAGCTTCATTTGCTTGGAATAAATTTTTTGACCTTTCACTCCAATGTAGCATCTATCTTTGACTGTGAGGTGCATTTTTTGGAAGTAACAAATGAGTGGATTCAGTTTCCAGTCTACTAGTCTTTATGTTTTGGTGGGAGCTCTGAGACCATATTATTGGAAGGTGTGTGCTAATGCCTGTAACTTTACTGATTCTCTAGGACTTGGTGTTTGTTTACTCCATTTGTTTAATTCCTGTTCTATCACCATCTCTTCTGTCTTCTACCATTTAGATATATTTATCTTTTCCTTCAGTCTAAAGATTTCTTCCAGCATCATTGGAAGAGTTTAAGCCAACTCTTCATGGCCATGAATTCTATTAGCTTCTCTCTCTCTCTCTCTCTCTCTCTCTCTCTCTCTCTCTCTCTCTCTCTCATTCTCATTCTCTCCCTCTCTTACCTTTTGTCCCTTTTGCTGATTAGTGATATTCTGAGCACTTATTGTCTTTCAGGACTTGGAACATGTTATTCCAACCCCTCTGGGCTTTTAACTTTTCTGTCACTATCTGCCGTTATTCTGCTTCTAATGTGACTTGGTGTTTTCTCTTGAAGCCTTAATATGCTTCCTTTGTTTTATTAATCATAATACAATGTGGATTTTTTTCTAGTATTGAGTATTCAGTATTCTAAATGCCTCTTGTATCACAATGGGCCTATCTTTTCCTAGACTGAGGAAATTTCCATGATTTAATTGAAAGTATTTTTATGCCTTAACATGACGTTCTTTTCCCTCACCTTTGCCCATGATTCATGGATTCGGTCGTTTCATGTACTCCAACAGGTTCTGTTGGTACATTTTCATTAATTTATCCTTGTCATTGCAGAATGTTCAAATCTCTCTACCAAACTCTGATACCCTGTAATCTCCATGATCTCTTCTATTGTTGAAGCTTTGCACTAAGATTTTTTTGACTTCTTACTTTTTTCCCACTATTTCTGTTTGATTTTTCATCAGTATTTCCATCTCTTCATTGCAGCCCATTTTCATCTGTATTGACTTCCTTATTCCATTTGGATGTCAATTCGTATCCCTTTGCAATTCACTCAGTTTGTGACCTGTTTGTTCCTTTGGACATTTTTATAATCAGGAAACAAAATTCTTTGGAATTTCATCTAATTCACTAACTCCCATTAGGGATCATTAATATATGAGTAATAACTTTTGAAGGAAATATATTGTCCCCCCTTTCATGTTTCTTATACCTTTGTTTCAGGATTTGTGCATCTGGAGTTGGGTTATTGATTTAACTTTTTAAAGCTTATGTTACCTTTATGGTGGTTAGAATAAAAATAGCCTCCATAGGCCCATAGAAAGTGGCAGTTTTAGGAGGTGTGGCCTTGTTGAAGTAGGTGCGGCCTTATTGGAGTAGGTGTGGCCTCTTTGGAGGAAGTATGTCACTAGGGGTTGGGCTTTGAGGTCTCAGAAGTTCAAGCTTTGCCAGTGTATTATTGTCACTTCCTGCTACCTGTGGATCTAGATGTAGAAGAAACTCTCAGCTACCTCTGCAGCCCTATGTCTGCCTGCGCGCCGCCATGCTTCCCACTGTGAAGATAATGAACTCTAAACTCTAAAACTGTATGCCAGGCTGAATTAAATGTTTTCCTTTATAAGAGCTGCCATGGTCGTGGTGTCTCTCCACAGCAATAAAACCCTAGCTAAGACACTTTTATTCTTTCAGAGGAAGTGATTACAATGTTTAAGAGTGACTAATTGTAGTAAGGCTTAGGTGGTGTTTCCCTCTGTTATAGGGTGTTCAGGGCACCAGACTCTGTTCTCTCTGTATTCTAGAGAATAGAATACTGCCTGCAACTGTTATTTCCACCAAGGGCACACCCACAGTGAAAAATACAGTAGTTATCAAATAAGAAACAGTCATACTGTGTGTTAAGAAGAAGAGAGATAGTCACAGCATTATTAATTACTGTTGGTGTGAGTAGAGAAGAAAGGGATAGCAGAATAAGGGTAATGATTGTTAGTGGACTGGTAGATAGTGGTGGGGGCACTCAAGGTAGACTGGAGAGAGAGAGAAGGAGAGGAAGGGGGTTGGAGAGGGAGAGGTTGAGAGGAAGAGGGAGAGGAGGGGGAGGGGGAGGAAGGGGTCGGAGAGGGAGGAGGAGAGAGAGAGAGGATTAGATAACAGAACAGCCTCAGGCCTCTGGAGGTTGACATGAGATTCCATTCCAGTCTATGGTTTTCTTTTGGAAAGGAAGATGAAAATAGAAGCAGAGTAAGGAGAGAGAAAAGAGGTGTATAGAATCAAGAAGAGAAAAAGAAAAAGAATCAAGAAGAGAGCAGGGCAGAGCTGCCCTGCTAAACTGCCATAGGGTATTAAGAACACAAAAGGTACTCTTGAGCAGAAGAAAGCCCGATAGCAGTAAGGTGTTTGGTGCTGTCTGGCCTGATTGCTGGAGTCATTGTTTTCTCAGTGTTCTGATCTCACCTCTGGTCTTCCTTGGAGAGATATGGTTACAGATGCTTGCCCAATCTGTAGATGCTTCACAGTGGAATCTTAGATGCTGGGTCACACCTCTGGGGAGTCCTCAAGACTCCGGTTTCAAATGCTGGCTCCGCTCCCCAATCCTTCCTACTGTACAGAGTGCTTTTTGGAACTCTTCAGCACCTTTTAAAAGTGTTTCTTGTTGAGGGTGGTGGGATGGAAGAAACACTTGGTTTTCCTTTTGGGGAGCAGAGGAAAATCCCCTTTTTCTGTTGCTCTCCTAGTGGCTTAAATTTTGACTTAGTGGTTCCAAGGTGCAGAGCTGTAGTGGAGCCCAAAATGCCTGCCCGATTTCAGAGATCGAGTCAGTCACCACAAAGCAAGAGTTGGGAGTTCCCTGCCTAAACCTTGGGACAAAGGGCAGGGGCAGGACTCCTGGGGGAGGCGGCAGCAAGAGCTGTTTTTGTTAGGATTTCTTTTGTTAGCTCCAAAATCACTGTGAGAGGACCAGGGAGGGGCAGTGGTTATCACTGATTCACACTGGGGACTTCCACAGGCCCTGAAATTGTTTTCAGGGAATCCCGTGTTGAATGGACTGTTCACTGCTGTCTAGGGTTTGGCCTGCTAGGAGTGGGGCAAGTTACAATGGGTAAGCCCTTTAGGGTTCATTTGCCAAGCTAAGGAGGTTTGTGGAGGCTCCCCTGTCAGGTTGGCTAACTCCCTCTGAACTGCACTCCCCCATGCCCCCATCCTGGCCTATCTCAGGAAGGCCTGGGCATCGCCTGTCCTTGTTCT
This sequence comes from Rattus rattus, assembly GCF_011064425.1. NCBI lineage: Eukaryota > Metazoa > Chordata > Mammalia > Rodentia > Muridae > Rattus > Rattus rattus. Next base: position 66,310,505 of record NC_046156.1, on the reverse strand, counting down.
CCGAGTCCACTACACTCAGGCTCTAGTCGGTCTTGTTGCAGGCCCATGTTTTGGAAGCAGGGCACTGGGTCCCTTCTTTGGAGTGCAGCTAGGAGAGTGCAGAGGTGTTGAGTGTTGGAAGCTGGGAGCTGGGGAATGGCCCTTGCTGCCCGAGGCACCTGGTAGACCCTTCTTAACCTCTCCCCCACTTCCCTTCCCTGGGACGGCTTTTTCCTCCTCTGGCACCTCGGAGCACAGAGCTCTTCTGGCTTCTGTGGGTACTAGGCACACAAATGGGGCACAGACATTCATACACACAAAATAAGTAGGGTTTTTTTTTTTTTAAGATTTATTTATTTTATATATGTGAGTGTACTTCAGACACTAGAAGAGAACATCAGATCCCATTACAGATGGTTGTGAACCACACATACGGTTGCTGGGAATTGAACTCAGGACCTCTGGAAGAGCAGTCAGTGCTCTTAACCACTGAGCCATCTCTCCAGCCCCCAACTAGTATTTAAAAGTAAAGACAAAGTAGTCGAGTGGGGAAACACAATCAGAATCATCTCACATGTTCTTGAGCAGGAGGCGTTTGTCTTTACTGTACAAGCCGCTGTAGACAGCTCTTTGTTTCAGCCTCTGCTTCACTAGCAAAAAAAACAAAAAAACAAAAAAACAAAAAACAAAACAAAACAAAAAACCAAAAAACAAAAAACAAAAAAAACAAAAACAAAAAAACCCAAAAACACTCACTCACCTTCCTTTCTTGTTTTTCACAAGCTCCCCAACCTCCTAAAACACTGGGCTCTCCTGTTCTTGCAATGTCTTCTTTCTCCTGTAGGAGTTCCTTACTGACCCACCACACCAACACATGATTTTAATTTTTGGTTTTGTTTGTTTGTGTTTGCATGTTTGTTTCTTTAAGATAGGGTTACTCTATGTCGTCTTGGCTGTCCTGGAATTTGTTCTGTAGACCAGGCTGGCCTCAAACTCTGAGATCCACCTGTCTCTGCCTTCCAAGTGCTGGGATCGAAGGCCTGTGCCTCCACTTGCTGGCTGAACACATGGATTTTTACAGATCTATGATATTGTTATTTGCGGGGCTTTGTTTGTTGCTAGACAGAGCCTAGCCTCTCTTCACACACACTCTTCCTGCTTTCCCCACAGCCATCAGCACACTGGTAATTCCAGAGAATAAGGTTTTCTACTGCTTTCCCAAGGAAGTATGACTAGAACAGCAACAGTCATAATGGATTCTCATTTCATACATGTCTTATCTCATTCAGCACACATTCCTCTGTATCCTGATGTGGGAAAAAAATGACAAACAAACGAACAAACGAAAAAACAAAAAACCAGAAACTCTTTGAGGCAATGACTTGAACATTGGAGCTATGACTGCTATATGCTTGGTGGCATTCCTTAAGAGTCTCCTACTACTCTAGTCTTAGGTCTGAATGTTAATTTGTTTTTAGACAGTCTCTTATGTATCCCAGCTGGTCTCAAACTCTTTTAATTTTTTTTTCCAAACTCTTGACTTCCCTGCATGGGCTGTGTGCCAGTAGACCCATTTAGCTTCTGGGTTTAAGTCCTGTGTTGATCTACAGAATTCACATTTTAGTTCAGCACTACCTTTCCCCAGATAACAGCTCATTCTTGTAGACTCAGATTAGGTGCTGTCTATTCTAGGAATCATATTTTGGATATCCAGGTGTGTAAATGACCCATCTGAGGGCCTTCAGAGACAGCGGTCCCTACCTGTACCATAGCATGGAGTGTTAGGGTAAGGTGCAGAATTGCTCTGGGACGTACACATGAAGCAAGTTCTAGAAGACTTCATTCTAGGACAAGCAAAGTTCTCAGGAACAGACCCCTAGCTTTGTCCTCAGGTGGCTCAGAGGGTGAAGCGTTGAAGGCATTGCTTTTCGCCCTCTGCCCTTTTTATTTCTTATCTCTCATGACAATATTTAAGAAGCAAAGCTTCCTTTTTATAAATAGAAAAATAATCAGCATTAATTACAGAGCTTTAAAGAATATTGAAAATTAGGGGGAAATAGCAGAGTAGTCTCTGAGAAGTAAGCAAAATGAGTCCTGTAATACTCTCTACCACTCTGTGGTGCTGAATGCGAGTGGTCAGCGTGGCAGTCGAATCACTTGGGAGACAGGTCTGTGAAGTGGGAAGACTTGCCCACTCGGGGTAGTGCCATTTTGTGGCTGGGATCCCAGGGTGTTAGTGATGAAAGGGAGTGGGACCACAGGATGCTCTCTGCTCTCTGCTCTCTGCTCTCTGCTCTAAGTTCCTGGCTTAGCTTCCCTGCTGTGATGGAATATTTCTGGAACTGTGAGGCAGAATAAACATTTTCTCCCTCAGCTTAGTTTTGTTCAAGATATTTTATCACAGTGACAGTCTATTCATTGTACAAATTTTAATTTAATTCGGTTGTGATCAAGTGATAAACACAAAATTATACACATTTTGCACACATGGGTAAACTAGTCAGCACATTATAGAAAGGACTTGCAGACGTGGGACGGGGTAAAGAAGGGCCAAGTAATTTCTGGAATCCAAAATTAAGAGTACTTTAGTTTATATTTTAGTATATATTCACAAAATCATATTTACACACACACATGCACACACACACACACACACACACACACACACACACACACACACACACACACACACAAAATCTCCTCCCATGTGTCTTCAGAGTCCAGAGTTATACAATGGAACCATCTATACCATTTGTCTTAAATTTAATCATAATTAAATAAGAAACATTATAATTTAGTTGATAAAATATATTTTATTTTTTAACTTCTCATTGGTTCTTTGTAAATCTCATATCCTGCACCCCAATCCCACTCATCTCCCCTTCCCATGTGCCCACCCTCTACCCTTGCAATATCCCCCCAACTGAAAAAAATTCTAATTGCAGAAGTTGGAGTGTGTTACTGTGTGCCCCACAGTATACCCTTTTGTCTACATTTCTTTGCTTGCAAATATTTGTTGCAATGACTTGTTGGTCTGGTATAAGGTCTCTGGCTTTGGCTACTCTATCAACAATGGAACCTCACTGGGTTGCCTCTTGGATAGCCTTTTGTTGCCCTGTGTCATGGAAATCCTGTGGTTTTGGATCTATAAGATTGGCCCCTTGGTGCATTCTAGCAGTTCATCTCTGGGGAAAATGCTGGGTGGGTCAATTCAAAGACCTGGATCTGGGCTCGAGAGGGTATCTAAACTGGTTATCCTGCCATCTCTCCCATTCTCATGCCCTCAGACTGACTCACCGGCAACCCCCAAAACAAGCTGATGCCCAGGTGAGGTGCAGGGTCCCTTCCTCCAAATGCTGCAGCCGGTGAAGGACATGGCCAGTTCTCCAATTCTCATGACCCCAGGACCAGCTCTCCTACTTGCCATAGGCGACAAGGGACAAGCATGGGGAGAACTGCATCCCTCCCCTGTCCTCGCCATTGTAGGGCAGGCAAGACCTACACTCGCACCCTTGGGGCTGGTTCACCCACACCCCCCCACTACAGGTCAGCTCTATCCGGCTGCACGGATGAAGTGCAGGGCTTCTTCTCAAGAGTGTTACAGCAGCTGAGGGGCAGGACCAGCTCTCCTGCTGACACAGTGAGAACCACGGAGGGGAGGGGATCTCTCTTGCCAATGCAGTCACACAGGAGAGGAGAGACTGTTTCTCAGACCTCAAGGCCAGCTCACCTGCAACCCTCACATCTGCAACACTGCCCAGGCAAGGTGCAGCAGGTGAGGGGCAGAGCCAGCTCTCCTGCCTGCCTTAGATGGCAAGGGGTAGGGGCATCTCTCTCTTGCCCATGTCACTGCATAGCAGCTCTCCCACAATCACACCTTTGGGACTGGCTTGCCTCTGCCTCTGCCATGAGGGTCAGCCCTACTGTACTGCCTCAGTAAAGTGCAGGGCCTGCTTTCCCAAGTTCTGCAGCTGATGAGGGGCAGGGATAGCTCTCTTCTGCCCTCATGATCCCAGGACCAGGTCTCCAATGATGTCTAAGTGAAGGGTGAGGCCAGTTCAGCACAACCCTTAGACATTAACATGTCCCTGGGCAGGGGCCCAGACCGGGGACATCTCCCTAGCCTTTAGTGGCAGCAGACCTCTGCTGCTGCAAGCCACAGACCCAGACATAGTCTCTGATGGCAACATAGGCCAGGACCCCACCATGGTCCCAGGTGGCATCACTGGCCATTCACATCAGTCTGTTCCTCACTACCCTCGAGTATCCAGTTCTGCCTCTCTTCATTGTGCCCACATCCTTCTGTTTTTCTTTCTCTTCCATTTCTCCACCACTTACTTGATTTTAGTGACACCCAGGATCTCTAAGTGTCAGGGGTTGTCTCGTGAGCAGTCTCAGGAGTGCTATGCCCTGCTAGTGCACTTTGGCACCAGGCAGAAGTCATCTTGAGCAGTCTACTCCCCCCACCCCAGGTCTGTGAAGTACCTGAATGGTGGTCCTCTCAGGCTAGCTCCTTGGTGGACCCTTGGCACCAGTCTGGTGGTTGTGTCAAGCTGCCTGAGTGGTCCCATGTGAGAACCGTCTGTCTCTGGCTTACTTATACCTAGAGTTCAAGGTCCCAGGCGGGGTTCTAGTCTCTGGTAGCTTCCTGCTCTTGGAGCTGGTTTGGACCCGCGTGTACCAAACTGGTGGTAGTCTCAGGCTAGGTCCTGTCTGGGGCCTCTGGCGCTGGACTGGTGGTTGTCTCGGGCTCACTTTTTTCAGGAGCTGTTAGGCTACTACTAGCCATTCAGATGTTCACAGGTCAGAACACTGAGCATAGACATGGCCTCTCTCCTCTCTGCCACCTACTGACGCACATGTGACACAGCAGCCACACCTGCAAGCCTTTGGGGGCAGGATGCATTTTATTTTTAAGAGAAAGTGTGTGTGTGTGTGTGTGTGTGTGTGTGTGTGTGTGTGTGTGTGTATAAAACTGTGCACTAACACCCCTTGGAAGTGAGAGGAAGGAGTTGCATTCCCCTGGAGCTGGAGTTATAAGTGGTCATTAGCAGCCTGGCTTGGGTTGTAGGTTTTAAGTAAAGAGTTTTGATGTTATGGGTTTTCCTCCTGATGGTTTATGTGTCTCATTTGTTTTTGTTTTTAAAAAAATGATTGGGATGCTGAGAAAGGAAAGAATGAGTCCAGCCTGGGTTACAGTGAGTTCAAATAAACAAAAGCAACAACACAAACAGGCAAACAAGAAAGACTTAGGCTGTATGGATTGGCTTTTACTAATCCTTAGCCATCACCACGCTCCTTAGATAACAAGGAGAGACAGTCGAGAGTAGCTATCCTTAGATAAACAATTGTTGCAGTACCTTGGCCGGACTTGCTCTTGTCTTCAGAAGTGGAGTAGGTCATGTTTTATCTAGGTTTTCACCAACTTGGAAAAACGTTGTAAACCTTGTTTCTTGGTCTTTGAAGGGTGGTGGAAGGGGGAGGGGGACAGAAAACAAAAGAAATATGAAATAAGACAGTCTTGAGAAATACCAGGTAGGTTTTTGACCTCGGGCTGGCCAGGCTATTTAATAGCACAGTGTTCAATTGCCTCTTCTGGTTTTGAGTACAGTTTAAGGAAAGAAAGATTTTTAATTTTGTCTTTTCTCTTTATTGGCTGGAAAATAACTAGAATTAATCTGATCCAAGATGAGGGCATGCGCTCGATCCCTTTCATTTCTGATACTTGATTACACATAGGAACAGACGAACAGCACACAGTCTTGGGGAAAAGTGCCTGTACCCCTTACTTTTCTTACTACTGAGACAAAACACCTGGCTTACAGATTTATTTTGACTTACAGTCTGAGGGGACACAGTCCATCACGGCAGTCAGGTGAGAGGCTGAGTGATCACATTACATCATGACAAATGCTCATGTTTGCTTAGCATTCTTTATGCTTCCTGGCTTCCCAACATTAAGACTGGTATCACCCACATTTAGGGTGGGTCTTCACATTACAATGAACTAAGTCCTTTACAGACGTGCCCGGACTCTTGTTTCTAGATCTTGTCAAATTGATAGTCAAGAGCAACCATCAGGATGACATCAACTCTTACACTACTCTTGATTTATCATTGGAAACGCAGGGCGGAGAGATTGGAGGTCAGCCTTCGGGCTGATGCTTTCAACTGTGGGAGGATGCCATTTTCATTTCTTCAAGGTTTCTGCTCCGGTTTTTCTGACAGCCAAATGTTCTCTTGTTCTTTTCTTTCTCTTTTTTTTTTAAAATTTTTTATTTTATTTTTATTTTTTAATTTTTTAAAAGATTTATTTATTATATATAAGTACACTGTAGCTGTCTTAGTTCACACCAGAAGAGGGCATCAGATCTCATTACAGATGGTTGTGAGCCACCATGTGGTTGCTGGGATTTGAACTCAGGACCTCTGGAAGAACAGTCAGTGCTCTTTTTTTTTCTTTTCTTTTTTCCCGGAGCTGGGGACTGAACCCAGGGCCTTGCGCTTGCTAGGCAAGCGCTCTACCACTGAGCTAAATCCCCAACCCCCAGTCAGTGCTCTTAACCACTGAGTCATCTCTCCAGCCCCTCTTTTCTTTCTCTTAAGTTCAATTTTAAGGGCCTTGAAATGTAAGGAGATTCAGCTTACCCTCCACATTAGTTACCTTTGCATCACGGTGACCAACTCACTTGCCAGAAACCATGGAGGAAGGGTTTGTCTACGCTCATGGTCTCAGAAGGTTACAGTTCACCCTCGTCAGGAGGACTTGGCAGAGCTGCTCAGTGGGTTGGTGACCAGTGCATTCTTATAGCAGTGTGGAGCAGAGTGGGGATAAGAACCTCAGGCTTGGCTGCAATGAACCCAGGCCGAGTGAAGGACGTCCACCAGACACCTCACGCTGAAAGGTTCCACAGCCTCTCCAGACAGTGCCACGAGCCAAAGAGCCATGCAAGGCACCTCAGATTCAAGCACATCTCCTGGCAGCAGGTTTCTGTGTCTTCAATCTTAGTGTTCAGTATCATGATTAGATTTATCTTTTCCAGGGATTTTTATAGGTATTTGTTACAAAACTATAGGACACCAGGTTAGAAGAAGCTTGTCAGGTATTTATTGACTCTCTGTATAAAGTCTGAGTATGAAATCCAGAAGGCTTAATCCATCATAAAGTTATCATTTGCTTTTATAGGGAAGGTGGCTTACAGTTTTTGAACCATTCAGGAGTGGGAAGAAGCATAGAGAAGGGTCGCTAGTTCAAAACACACATACTCACTCTCTCCCAGGTTGTCCACATAGTTCCTGCACCATGGAGCCAGTGTAGACAGTCAGGACTATGTCAGAGACCACACTATGCATTCTTTTCAGGGGTTTGCAGTCTAGTCTGCCTCCCCTGCTCATGCCTACAGGTAAAGGAGCAGGCAGGCTATATCTGGACCATGGCTGTTGGAGAGGTGCTTGCCCATCTTTTTTTTTTTTTTTTTTTTCGGAGCTGGGGACCGAACCCAGGGCCTTGCGCTTCCTAGGCAAGTGCTCTACCACTGAGCTAAATCCCCAACCCCGCTTGCCCATCTTTATCAGTCTTTCCCCCATTCCTGCTTCCCATGTGGTATCAGCAGCACCTCTGGTCGGGAGATTTACATGGGGAATCCTGGGAAGTGATTCAGGCGGAGCAGATCCCTGTGACAGAACTGAAACCATGGCATTTATGGAGAGCGTAAACAAGAGCAGAGAGGAGCTAGGTATGAAAGCAGGTTGAGAGAAAGAAGGTCAGAGAAGCCAACTGTCAGGAAATAAAGGTCCTTCAGGATGATGGGGAAATCGTTATATGGTTTTCTCCACATGGGTTCTGGGCCAAAGGATTCCAGGGAGGATAAAGCAGAAGATGGTTGAGAGGACCCTTGAGCAGAGGAATGATCAGAGATAAAGATGTTATACTCCTAACCACTGAACATCTGTTTTGGCCTCAAATTTAGATGTGACAAAAGCAGAGAAGTACCTCAGACAGTGACTCTCAACCTTCCCTTCCTGGTGCTGTGCCCTTTAATACAGTTCCTTGTATGGTGGCCCCAACCATAAAATTGTTTCTGTCGCTACTTCATAACTGTAACTTTGCTACTGCTATGAATCATATTGTAAAATCTGGTATGGTATGCAACCCCCATAAAAAAAGTTGTTTGAAACCCAAAAAGGATTGTGACCCCCAGAACCGCTGATCTAACGGCTGGTGCCAGAGCTGGACAACCCCTTTGCAGCCCACGCTGCAGTTCCTGAGGTTTCTAAGGGACTAAGAGGGTTTGAGACTGCAGAACCACGTCTGTGCCAGAAGAGGGCACTCTTTCCTAACAGACTGCTCCTACCAACCTTTTAAAAGCAAGCCACACTGACTCTTCTCTCAGCTACAAGAGACACACTGGGCGCTTTATTCAGAGTTGGGGCACTGCTGCCTATGCAACACAGCCAACAGAACTCCCTGATTTAGACCAAAGGGATAGACTTGGGATTTTATGTGGCTACACACCCTTGACTCCACAAATGCACAATGAGAGCTGCACACATCAGCCTTTTCCAGGAGAGGCAGATGAAGACGCGGCGCTCTGTGGCGATCAATAAATGTGTATGTGCTAAGGATCATTTTAACCATGGTAATAAAACCTTTAACATTGAAGAACTACCCGGCACTGCTAAGAGGGTCATGATCTGAGACCGATAGGTCATGGGACTAGGGAGAAATCCTAATACTTACTCTGCGAAGGGAACATAGCCACAGAGTGACTTCTAATGACACACTGCCTTGCTATACAGTAGACGGGAACTGACTCAGAGAGTCCCGAATGGACAGTGAGTACAGTGAGAGACTTAGGAGCACCCTGACATAAGTGTGATGTCTTCATAAAACCCTTCCCTCAGGGACTCAGAAAAGGACGTCGTATATTTGCAAGAGCCGGAGGCGATGGTTGACTGCAAGGAAATAGTGTCTTCCAGAAACAACTGGACTGGGAGGGAGAAGTAGATATGGGTTCTTAGCCTTAAGAAAGAAACTATCTGCTATTGATCCCTGCTCAAAAAGGGAAAAATTAGACTGCGATGGAGTCTCACTGGGTACTGACCACCCGCCAGGGTAGGCCCCACACCGGGGAGTAGCTGACTGACACAAAATGAACTTAATGGTGTTTTATAGATTTTTTTCTTTCTCATTTGATTTGTTTGGATTTAAAAAAAAAATTATTTTAATGTATGAGTGCTCTATCTGCATGTACACCAGCATGCCAGCAGAGGGCACCAGATCACATTACAGATGGTCATGAGGTACCTTGTGGTTGCTGGGAATTGAAGTCAGGATCTCTGGAAGAGGAGCCAACCCTCTTAGCTGCTGAGCCATCTCTCCAACTCCTGTTTGGGTATATATATTTGTCACATCAGTCTTTTGCTTGTTTAGTTTGATTTCAATTTTTTGTGTGTGTCTGTGCGTGCGTTTTTCAGGGTTTGTGTGTGTGTCTTTTTTTTTTTTCTTTCTTTTTTTTTCTTTTTTTTCCGGAGCTGGGGACTGAACCCAGGGCTAGGCAAGCGCTCTACCACTGAGCTAAATCCCCAACCCCCCTTTTTTTTAGAGAGAGAGAGAGAGAGAGAGAGAGAGAGAGAGAGAGAGAGAGAGAGAACAAAACTGGGGAGTAGGTGGGTATAAGATCTGGGAGGAATTGGGAGAGGAAAACATGCTCAAAATACATTGTGTGAAAAAGAAAAGATGTGATGTGAAGTACCTTGAATTAGAGTTGTTGGTCTGTGTGTTCCTACATAATTTACTTAATCTCCCTAGGCTGCATTGTTTTTATCTGAAAGAAGTAAAAAAATTGGCACTGACTTGGGATTATTCTAAAAGCTGAACAAAAAGTTCACTTCAGTTAAGGCATTCTCATTAAAAGATGGCTGTCACTCTTGTTCTTCTTATGAAGCTTGTGCCCCAGGAGGCCTGCCAACAGATGTTTGTCAACCATTGTGTGTGTGTGTGTGTGTGTGTGTGTGTGTGTGTGTGTGTGTGTGTGTAGGTGTAAGTGTATGTCTCTATTCCAGGGTCTCTCTCTCTCAGATGCCGGGGAGTAGGTGGGAAAGACAGATGGACAGCACCTGTACAGAGAACTTGCAAGTTATACAGTAAGAGCATATATGTGGGTATGTATATACCCATGTATACATCTACACATCTACATGTATACATTTCACTGTTCTCAAGGAAGCATGGGCTTTACAGAGCAAAGCTGGCTTTATTCTCATTTGACCTGGGACGGTCGCTTCACCTCTCTGGCCCTTGGTTTCTGCATCTGCTGAGGAAGATCAGCCTCCCTCTGGTGTTGATGGTGGTAGTGTAGCCATGGTGATGCTAACACCCTCAGATCTGCCTGGTGACTCAGAAGCCCATCACAGGGAGTTCCACAGACTTCCAACTCCACCAGCAACCCTGTGGCTTCTCATGATGCCCTCTGGAGACATCTTTGTCTTTTATCCACAAAGAAGGAGGCTTGGGGTCACGGTAACCTCTTAAAATCCTTCCAAGGCTAGTATTCAGGTTTCCTGCCGGAAGTCTCAATCTTTTTGTTACTTCGTGTGTCTGTAAAGACACAGATGTTATTTGAACAGATTATATTGTTTGAGTTCAGTTTTAATCGATCAAGTGTGAATTGTCAAGTCCTGTGACTAGAGAACTGCTGGCAGTCACTGCTGATGGACCCCTGGGTGCCAAAGGGTGGCAGTGGCAAGTCCTTTCTAAATAACACGTGAACTTTCAGTCATTTGCCAAACACTTTGAGCTGGCGATGGCAGCCCTGAATGCTGTTTTCGGAATTTCTGGTTGACATGGCCCTTGCGTGACTTGAAAACCACCCTTGCTCAGACCAACATTAGAAAACACAGAAAGCTCAGGGAGACACCATGTTGGGTATCAACGTTAAAGAAAAGGCAGCACGCACTTCTCCTTCACCTTGAAGGATGTGTTGGAATTCGTTGGAAGGGTTAGCTCTTCCCAAGATTCCCCATCCCTGATGGTTCAGTTAGTTTCATTCAGAACATATTGTCTGAGAAACATGTAGAGCTCTTCCTTGATACACAAAGTAAACCATGGTACTGACATGTCCAGAAGGTACACTGATGCTGATGCTGATGCTGATGCTGATGCTGATGCTGATGCTGATGCTGATGCTGGTGCTGATGCTGATGCTGATGCTGATGCCGATGCTGATGCTGATGCTGACACACAGGTAATGCCTGCTGTCAATCAATTCTTCATGAGCTTTGCTGGTGAAAAAGGGTTTGGTCAAAGTGTATGAATTCTATAGCTCTTGGGAAAGCAGAGTTTGGGAGATGTGTCTTCCTGCCTTGCTTTCTTCATGGGCCATTGTTCTTCAGCTTTTCTGTCTCCAGAAAAACCATGGACTGTATTTTTTTAATCCTCCCAGCAACCTTCAATGCATCTTGTTCACTCCTGCTTTCCAGGGCCTCCACACCAGCACACCACTGTGTCTAAACAGTGTCTCCCTCATGTCCTCTGCAATCCGAAGCAGTGATGTCTTACTTCTCTCTATCTGCCGAACTGTTGCCTGTTCTGCTCAGTTTGAATTCACTCTCGGGGAAGAGCAGAGACAGAAGTGGGTTATCAATATAGAAAAAAGCTCTGACTGTGAACGGCAGCTGCCACTAGCAGTGAGGCGCTTGAGGGAATTACCCACTTCTCTTCTTATAAAATGCAGAGAGCATTATCTCCCCGTGGGGTTCTGAGCACTCAGGGTGATCGCGCAGATGAAGCTGTGCAGTGTAGAGTGGGAAATGATCCAATCAGTAAAAAGCAAGTTCCAGAAATCCTTCTCATGGAGGACTGTGTCAAGCTCATTTCTATCTCATTATGCCATGTGTCGTGCCTAGTACACAATAGGGTCTTAATAACGACTCTGAGTATTTTTTATTAAGAATAATTTTTCATACGATATATTCCTGTTACACTTTTCTCCTCCCTGATCCTCCTCATCCATCCCACACAATCCCTCCCTCTTCCTCTCTCTTCTTCTCCTGCCCTCTTCCCCTCTCCTTCTCTTTCCCTCTCCCTCTCTCCCTCTCTTCCCCTCTCCCTCTCTTCCTCTTTCCTTCTCTCCTCTCTCCTTCTCCTTTCCTCTCTTCCCCTCTCCTTCTCTCCATCTCTCCATCTCTCCTTCTCTCCCTCTCTCCCTCCCTCTCTTCCCCTTTCCCTCTCTTCCCCTTTCCTTCTCTCCCTCTCTCCCTCTCCCCCCTCTCAAAAACAATGTGTTTGAAGAGAAGTCAATTTAAATTTAGCACAGTCTCGTTGGCACTAGAACTATTCCTTGGCCTTTGGATGTCCAATCAGCTGTAGCTTGTTTACAGAATTATAAAAAACAAGAATCTGGCAAGGAATGCCATTTTCCCCTCCAACCCCATTTATTAAGGGCAGCCCAAGCATCTAAGCACAGCAGCCACAGGTGATCACAGCCCGGCTGGGACACAGGGGCAGCCTTTATAAGCAGAGAAGACAGACAGATGCCTTTGCAATACGAAATCCGTTCAATGCTTTGCTGCTTATTTTTAGAACTCAGTGTTTTGAAATGGGAGCAGGAGGAGAGGCCTCTCTCTCTGTACCCCACCCTGTGAGTGTCAGTTCTCAGTCTGCGATCTCGAGGAGACTGAGAGGGGTGGATGACACATATGTACACTTGCAGGCAGAGTGAAAATGCTTGCTATGTCTAGCTTTGAGCCAGCATGGAAGCTTCTGCTCAAGTAGCTGGAGACTGTGCTCTGTAGGCCCAGGGCCTCAGCAGTCCAGTCCCGCAGCCTGCACAGGGCTCAGATCCTGTGAACCTTAGGAAGAGCTCTGATCCTCTAACACAGAACATCAGGGTCGCTGCTTATGGAAACACTGTTCTGAAGTGGCAACGATATAAGAAATCTGGGGGAAGCACGGTCTTAAAAAATAGTTCAGAATAAGGGACTAATGATTAAGTGCTGTCTTTGTGGATTGATAACGAATAAGAGAAACGATAGAACACAGCAGTCCAAGGCAGAACACGGGTAAGGAGAATTGGTTATTGGGAGAAGAGACTTTTGTTTAAGATAGGTTTAGTTAAAGTATTATTGGCCTAGCAGAAATAAAGTATTCTAAAGAGACAACATGTGTGTCTCAATCTGACTATCAGACTATAAAAACATCAAATCCTAAGGGAATGAGAATTTCCCCAGGAATCTCATGCTGGGAGAAGCAATATGGGATAGCCTGAGGGGGGGGCATGCCTCCTGGAAAGAGATTTCACACTGTCCTAACAACTTGTTAGAGCACCTTGCAGGGTGAGCCCTGAAGTCCAGGCAAGGCTGGGTCAGTGGAGGGCGGGACCACGCCCTGACCAGCCCTGCTTAGCCATGCTATATTTGGCTCCTATTTACTTTAAACTCACTGCAGGACCCCGAGGGCTGATTTGGAGAATTCACAAGATCTACTGTTCTTGCTTCCCACTGTAGCCAGGTTGAATAAATCTCCTTTTTTAAAGAAAAGAAAGTTGGATTTTTTTATTGGACTGTAGAGGACAGGTAGTCAGACCTGATGTGGAATGTGGGCCATGACTCTCAAGTTTGATGGGGAAAGTCAGTATGGATTGACCATGCAGAAAGTTCTAGTGGTGAAAATGTCTTCTAAAGGTTTATTTTATTTTTATTTGTGTATCTGCCACATATATATGGCCAAAGCTTGAGAACTGACTGGGATGAAGATGGTTGTAGATTGGATTATAAAGATATTACTCTTTTCTGAACCTTAGAAAGGTTAATAATTCATGGAAAGATACTCTGAAGTAATGTTTATCAAGAGACGTTTGTTTCTTTACATTTAAGTTCAATTCCCATTCAAGAAAATAAGATTGACATGTGTGACATGAAAATAAGATTGACATGTACATGTTTGTCCCAGGGAGTGGCACTATTAGGAGGTGTGGCTTTGTTGGAGTAGATGTGTCTCTGTGGGCGTGGGCTTTAAGACTGGAGTCCTAGCTTCCTGGAAGCCAGTCTTCTGCTAGCAGCCTTCAGATGAAGATGTAGAACTCTCAGCTTCTCCTGCACCATGCCTGCCTGGATGCTGCCATGTTCTTATCTTGGTGATAATGGACTGAACCTCTGACCTATAAGCCAGCCCCAATTAAATGTTGTCCTTATATGAGTTGCCTTGGTCATGGTGTCTGCTCACAGCAGTAAAACCCTAACTAAGACAACATGCTTATACCAAGAAAATACAAAGGTACCACAAGATTAGAGGAAATTCTCAGGGAGGGTCAAAGTAGGGAGCATAATGGAATGATGTGGTAAAAAAGCAGACAAAGAGAGCACATGGGGTTGGAAAAGAACCATCTAGAAGGAGACAGCATAGGGAAGGCCAGTGGGGGAGGGCAATGACTGACAACAAAGTATAATGACACATACAGATCAAAGTGCCACAAGGGAACCTGTTACTTTGTTTGCTAACCTAGAAAGGTTTGTTTTTAAAGTACTGTTATAAAAATGCTTTTCGAAGAGGAAAATCTATGAGTAGATTCATGGAATCATATACCTGGTAGGGTGTCACACTGACTAAGACATTTATGGTGCTGCCATTTTGTCACATGTTCCTGGGCTTGGCAGTCAGGTGTGTGGGTGGGACGCTAAGGGAGCTCACTCACTGCTTCCACTACTTAAAGGAGGACCCTGCTCTCAGAATTCTCGGCCTGGTATCGTTCTTGGTTAGCACGATCCACAGGAGATATCTTGTGCCGTATTTGTAAACTAGCTGCTATCCTCTTGATTTGCTTGAAGGGTTGTGAGTGCTCAGGCCCTGCTGCAGCTCGCTTCCGTGGCTTCGTCACTAGTTTTGCTGGTATGGAGAGGTAACCAGTAGGGATTCCAGTTCTCTGGATGACTTCTCAGCTTCTCAGCCTCCAGGCCTCCTTTCTGCTTAAATTAGTGAAAGAAGCCTCCTTCTCTCCCAGAACTTTCGGAGGAGTTCCTGTTGGTCCTGGTTCTTCTCCTGACTCAGCAGAGGCCTGACTGTCTCTGCTAGGTCGTGCTGCTGCTGCTGATTCGTGTTTGCTAGCCTGACTCTACCGAACTGGACTGCTGGTGCATCCGTGAAGTGTTTGTGAGTGGATTGAGCTGCTGCTGCTGACCTGTGAACTGCAACGGCTGATTTCCTGACAACGAGATGGGATTTGTTCCAAAGAACAATTTCTAAACAGGTCCACTTCCCCTGCATCCTTTCTTTTCTACTACCTCTGGTGGGTGGTGGGCTAGAAGGAAGGTTGAAACGTTTAAGAACCATCATTAAAAGTATGCTTTGAAAAATTAAAGTTACAGAGCACCACACAAAACCAGACGCAATAGCACATACCTGTAACCCAAGCATTCAGAAAATGGAGGCAAGGGGAACTTGAATTTCTGTTCAAGGTTATGCTTGGCTATATCACAAGTTTGAGGGTCATCCTAGGCTACAGTGATAGCCCATCTGAGAACAAACAAACAAACAAACAAACAAACAAAACTAACAAAATGAAAAGGAATACAATTTTAGAATAAGAAACACCAGTGTAAAAGTGTTAACGATAATTTCAAGAATGCATATACACATCTATGTGTGAGTTCTGTTCATGTATATCCATAGAAAGTCCTTAAAATTAAGTTGTTGAGCCTGATGTAGTGGCACATGCACTTGGGAAACAGAAGAAGACAGATTTCTGAGTTTGAGGCCAACCTGACCTATAGAGCGAGTTCCAGGATGTCCAGGGCCTTACACAGAGAAAACCTGTCTCAAAAAGAAAAACCCTAAATAAATAAGTAAACAACACACAAACAAATAAATAAATCATTGAATTTAGATCCTAAAATAACGTGCAGTTTATAAAGCAATCGATTTAATTGTTTAATCATCCATCTATACAAATTCATTATTCATAATCCCTTTGATTAGAAACAGCTACTTCTGACTGTGTGACTTTTGGCTGATTTTTCTTTTCTATATATCACTGGTTTTTTTTCCAATTTGCTTTATATCTATAACTTAAGCAAATGGTTTAAAAAGATTAAAAAAAAAAAAGCTGGTTTCTTCCCACGTCAAGAAATGAACATAGACACTCAGAGTTTCTTTTGCTGTATGTGCTTCATTAGACCACATTCTATTGGATGGAAACTCAGGCACATGTGATCCTCACTTGTGCCACCTCTACATCTGCCCGAGGAGGCAGCTAGAAGGAACTAGAAAGGCAGGGAACCTGGACAAAGGAACAATTTTTTCCAAGCTTGGCTTCTGGGGACAAGGGACAAGAGCTTTCTTTGTAGCTGTTAGGACATTATCTCAGAGCAGATTGTTTCGAGTCCTCGTGAAGGATAAGCCACAGATGAAGTCCGGAAGTCCACTGGGAGCTACAGACTATTAGGCCTTTGAGGCCAGAGTGCAGAAAGTAGGAGGTCTGATGGTCTCTGGTCTCTATATCTTCAGAAAGTTCTGGGTATGACTGTGGGTAGAGAGAATGAGAAGAGGTTAGGATGCAGAGACCCAGTGAAGGACTGTGCAGAGACAGATTTTCTAAGGAGATGTGCAAAACAGAGTGAAGACAGGAGGCGGCCTGAACCACAGAAACCCATTTCCCATCAAACTATCCCGAATCAGCCCAGGGGACTTCTTCCTACACATGGCCTTTCACCAAAGGTCCTGGATATGCACAGCCCTTATTTTATCTTGACTCAGTGAGGTCTAGACACCACACTTCTCTGACAGAGATAATCAGTCACAGAGGTTTGTTACTTCTGGGGCTGGTATATGGGGGAAGCCAACCTCAAAGGCTCTGTAGACCCCCATGGGCTCTACAGAGCCTAGTCCTGGTTCCACTACCTTGAACAAACTACCTACCACCTTCCAAATGTCTTGCAATGGGCATGGTACCAGTAGTTCTAATTCTCGTTTTACCAAAGTCCATCCATGCATTCAGTGGGCTGAGGCCAGGGAGGACAAGTGTCCCTGGCTTCCTCTCTAGTCACAGGCTCTGTGGAGATGTGGGAACTTGCAGCAGTCCTCAGAGTTCTTTCTTTTGCTTTGACTCTCTGAAATCTGCCTTTTATAGCCTGATTCCTGGGCCTGACTTTTGGGACCACCAATGTCTTTCCAACACTACCATTAGAATCTAGGGCTTCATTCCAACTGATGAAGTTGCAAAGGAAAAAGCTCAAGAGAGTTTAAGGGACTTCACAATAATGTTAGCATCATCATCCTGACTGAAAACCACCCAAACTGTATAAAGTGATGGCTTCGTAATGATTTTCTTCACATCGTGCTCCAACAACACAACCATAAAAATACTAATGTTTTGTCTTTTGAGATGGCCAATAAGGACTGGTAACACTCGCTCACAGACAGTTTTCTGTAACTCTGGGCCAATCTAATGTGATCTAAAGTGTTGCCCTAAGTGCATTCTACTGTAGAATAGGTCCAGGAAGGAAAGCTAAAGGTGGCAGCCTAGGGAGGGGCTGAGTCACATGTCAGCTCTGTCTTTGCTCACCTTCACACACAGCTCCAGCATCCTCGTCATGCCCACAATCAAAGGCCTCAACCTGGTCACATTCAGCCAGGGTCTGTTCTGTGCCGTTGCACAAGGCTACCTGAATGAGCACAGGCAGAGCTTCGTCAACTACTGGAGGATACAGTGCGGCGATCGGTGTGTGCCGGGCTGCTCCACAGCCCAACTCTTGGCACACCACAGCCACATCCTTCATGTCCCAGCCATCGTCACAAACAGTGCCCCAGTGACCGTCCTGTTCCACTTCTACGCGTCCTTCACAGTGGTGGGGACCATTCACTAAACGCACTTTGGGTGGGGGCTCTGCAAACAGAGTAGGTGAAAGTATATTTAAAAAATGTGCCTACCGTGAAGCAGCTCCCACATACACAGGTCTTTAGATACAGTTCACGTTAAGGGTTGGTTGACAGTATCTGGAATCGCCTAAAAGAAAAGTCTGTAGGCACCACCTATCAGGGGTTATCTAGGTCAGGTAGGCTGGTGGCCATACCTATAGGGAACCATTGATTAGGTTAATCAAACTAAGACTTGTCCACTGTGGGTGCTAGTATTCCCTAGGCTGGGATCCCTGACTGCATTAAAAGGAGAAAGATTGCTGTGCACAAGTGTTGATAGCTCTGATGATTGTAGATGTGATGTGACAGATGCTTCAAGCACCTGCTGCCTTGACTTCCCTACCATGACCCTTGAACTCTCATCTTTACCACCATCTCAGGTCACATCACCAATGTTAAGTGAGCCCTATAAAAGCTTCTGCTTACACTGGGAAACACAGAGATTTAGGGTTTGTTTTTTATAAGCTTAAAAAAAAATCTAGAAAACACAGAAGGATATAATTAAATCTTCCCTAATGATAGAGACTGAGATATAGAATGGAGAAAGGCCTGTTTCGATTGTTCTGCCTCCTTTTTTTAATACCTGTTTAATCTCCAATTTCTGCATACTTTGTTATTTGTTTTTACTTAGTTTATTAAGATGGGGATGTCACTGTGTTTCCCAGACTAATCTTGAACTTCAAGCAATCCTCCTGCCTTTGTTACTCACTATGCCCAAGTTTCCTTAAAACATAAAGTTAGAGTTATTAGAAATTAGAAAGGGATTCTTCAACCCTCTCTGTCTGTCTGTCTGTCTGTCTGTCTGTCTTTCCTTTGAAGCCCATTTTTGCCTTTAACTCACAATGATCCTCCTGCCTTAGCTTCTTATACGTGTGGGGTTGGCGGCCATGCATCATTATATTCTTTTGATACAGAATCTTTTACATAGTCCCGAGAGGCCTTAAACTCGGATCATTGTTCTTTCTCTGAGATCTCTCAGATAAAACATAGCTACAAGATTAACGTTGGTGGCCAATGTTGCTTGTCTGAGAAAGAAGATGGCGGAATGAAGATGAGAGCTTGCAGATCCCAACCCACAGGGAACTACATCTACTACTGAGTTTCTGTTAGCATTGCTTATGGGAAGAGGCAGGTCAACTCGGACAAAATTTCTACCATCAGCAGCGAGCATACCATCTTAAAACTACTCGGATCTTGGCAAGATCCCCGAAGAAGGCAGATAGCAACATAGGTAATAGTAATGCAGACAAACCAGAAAAGTCACAGGTAATAACAATGATTTTCTAAGGTAGGCTCGGTGGTACCCACCTTCTATCAACCCAGCACTGAGGAGATGGAGACAGGAGGATCGCTGTGAGTTTGGGTTCAGTCTATAGCGAGTTCCAGGACAGCCAGGGCTGAATAGTGAGAGCCTGTCTCAACAAAAGCAAAGCAAGACAAAGCAACAAAACCTTGGTAGATTATAGTTCCCAAAACTTGGTAGATTAATGAGACCAAACACATATAAATTACATTATAGAGACTGAAGTATAAGACTAAATAAGAAAGTAGTTTAAAGAAAAACAATCTAGACTCCATAAATACTCCATTCACAAACAAAAACAATTTTCCACAAGAAAATTGATAGCATGCAAAGCCATTAACAAAGTTTCAATTATTTCTTTGAAGTAAAAATTCTACAGGCCACATTTTAATAAATGTTAAATACAAGAGCAAAGGGATACCTAAGAAATTAATAATAAAAGATTGATGCAAAATTAATTATAAGAAATTATGAGTTCCTTTTAAAAAAGAATTGAGGGGGTTGGGGATTTAGCTCAGTGGTAGAGCACTTGCCTAGCAAGTGCAAGGCCCTGGGTTCAGTCCCCAGCTCCAAAAAAAAGAAAAAAAAAACAAAAAAAAGAATTGAGAACCCATGTTACACATATTGTAGACAATAAGCAAGTAAAGATATTATATATCAAAACTTTTAAATAAAAGAGAAAAGCAGTACATGAAGGAAAACAGTTTTAAATATATTTCTTCGAAAACAAAAAAGATGAAAAAGTATTTATGAAATTAAAGAAAAATGTGAAGTATAAGAAAGAAAATATATAACAGATAAGTAAATGAATTAGAAAAATACTTTGAAATAGTAAGCTAATATGAACTTGAAGAGTCAAAAAAAACCAAAAAGTACAAACAAATGAAATAGCAAATTAATATGGACTTGAAAAATAAAAAACAAGCAAAACCAACGCAACCCCAGAATTTTTTTAAGATTTATTTCATGTATATGAGTACACTGTAGCTGTCTTCAGACACACCAGAAGAGGGCATCAGACCCCATTACAGATGGTTGTGAGCCACTATGTGGTTGCTGGGAATTGAACTCAGGACCTCTGGGAGAGCAGTCACTGCTCTTAACCGCTGAGCCATCTCTCTGGCCACAACCCCAGAATTTTTAAAGAGAAAATATAGCTGAAAGATCTCTGGTAAATCTGGTGGGGAAAGGGGGACATCCGGGTACTTTAGACATAGGAAGAGAGCATAGTCACACACTGGAAACTAAACACGGATATAGCGCTCAAGAGTCTATGATAACTTGGAAAATCTAGACTTCCATATGCTGTTCATTTTTGAGGAGAAGGCAGAGAAACAGTTGTGGAGGGAGCTGAATGAGGCATGTGTGGGCTTCCTCCAGCGCTCTCTGCCTTATTCTTGGAGACAGGCTCTTTTGCACAGAACCTGGACCTCAGCAGTTCTCAACTGCTAGTCAGCAAAACCCTGCAGTCCTCCTGTCCCCACTTCCCCAAACAACCATGTTGAGGTGGGCTCTGAGGATCCAACCACAGGTCCTCATACCCGTGAAGTCAGTGATCTTACCTACCCAGCCATCTCCAAGCCTGATCAGAGTAGCCATATAACAAACGATTGTCTTAAGATAATTTTTAAAATTGAAAAGGCCGATTAACAAAAAAAGATTTGACAGTAGAGGTTAACAGTCTACTGGTCTCAAAGAATCTTTGGCTAGCTGCAAAGACTTCAAGTAGTAGGTAATCTAAATGTTTTAACTCTCTGAACACAGTATTCTCGGCTGCTCCCTGACACCTTTCCGGTGAAGCTAAGCTATCCCTGGCAAAGACAAACAAACACTCATGTGTTAATAGGATGCCGGGAGTCACAGAGCACATGCTTAGCACACTTGAAATCCTGAGTGTGATACCTAGCACTAAATAAACAGACAGATGCAAACGCCTGAAATAAGACATTAGCAAGTCATATAAAACTACTGAGATGATTAAGATGAGCTTAGAAGGGAAGCTCAGTAACTGCTCCATATTACAAAAATCATGAAAAATTTTCTCTCCAATAATGGATTAGAGAAAAACAAACAAAAGATCACGCTGCCATCGGGATGTATTCACACAGTGGCTCTGGCTGCCTTCAGTTCCATCCTTGTACCTGTTCACCCTAGGCCTATTAAATAACCTTGGACAAGCTGCTTAAGTTAAATCTTATTTCTTTGTTTGTGTAACAAGTATGTTGCCATGGAAACTAAGTGATGCCATCTAAATAAGCATTTGAATCCCAGACTCTGTTTTGTTTTGTGGCTTTATTTTTTTCTTTTGTTCTTAACTACAAGGGCTAGTGGGAGCTCCCTAGTCGCTCTGAGTGAGCCTCAGTGAACTCTGAGGACATCTGCCTTCTCTCTCCATGCTTTAACTAGGCCACCGCCACACCGCCCAGATCCCCGGTGTTACACATATGTGATTCAACGGAAAAGCAGACAGGAAGAACAAGCAGTGCGGAGATGCTACTGTTAAGACTGAAGAGCACACCTTGGGGTAAGGATGGTCCTCAAGCGGAGCTCCAATTTCCGGAAGGGTGCGAGAGTACAAGGAGAGGAAGAAAGCATGGCTCGGCACAATGCAAGCTGCACCCTGGAATGGGACATTAAATTGTCCTACCTGTGACATTTAGCGTTACCATCTCACTGCGCTTGGTCCCCCAGCCATTGTCAGCCTCACAGGAGTAGTTCCCAGAATGCCCTGCAGTCAGAGAGAGCTTAAAGGATGCTTTTCCTCCAAAAGGTGCCGAGGTGTTTGCCAGAGTGATATTTTCGTGATAAAACCGGTACAGAACGGGAGGAGACGCTCTCTTGTCTTCACAGTGAAGCTCCGCCACATCGCCGATGAAGGGTAGGACCCCAGGAACGCTGATGGAGAGGAGAGGCTGCAACACTGGAACTGAGAGCACAGCAGAGATTCGGAGGGAAAGGCTGGGACTCGTAGCCTACCTTGTTTTCTCCCAAACTCTCCCACTCCAGCCCCGTGGTGCATTCGTTCCTAAGGTCTCCCTGCTTTATCTAACTGAAGGAATTAAAATAAAAACTTCATTAAAAACTACAAAAGAACAGTAGACAAAGGGACAGGACAAAACGGGCCTGAGATATGCCCGGACAAGCCTAAAAACAAGGTCATGGGATTGTTCCAAGAACTAGCTAGCCACTACCAAACTCCCTGCTCTACAAATAGAGATAAGACGCTCTCCTACATTATGAACATTCCAGCCCGCACGTACTGCTTGCTGATATGACCTTGTACCCATTTCCCTTGCTGATATATAAATTAACCAATCAAGTATAACCACGCCAAATCCCCTTGCCTTCCCCTATAAAAATCCTTAAATTTCGAGTCTTGGGGTCGACTCCTCTGTCTCCTGTGTGAGATACGAGCCGTCCCAGAGCTCTGATAATAAACTGCCTCGTGTGCTTTACATCAAGAGCCGGTCTCTCGCGTTTCTTGGGGGAGTACAATCCCGCGACTGGAGTGGGGTCTCCCGAGGGGGGTCCTTCATAACCATCTACGGAGGTTCCAGCAGAGCGGTTATGCACTGAGGAAGATTTCTGGGGAGCACGCTTCTGGTTACCCCATACCATCTGCCTTTTGTTCCATCTCCGTGCCCTCTTTCAGCTCCTGTGCACCACTTTGACATCCACCACCCAAACAAGAACTCTGCTGTGTTCAAACATCTTCCCAGCCTCTTCCTGCCTTCCTTGTACCTTGTCATCTCTTGGAACACTTTCCCCAGCTAGGAGTCGTTGGGGGATGCCACTCACCTTTCACGGTGATGTTCACTACTGCGCTCTGGACAAGGCCGTAGTTGTTGTCTGCAGTGCAGTAGTATCCTCCAGCATGGCTTTCCCTGATAACAGGGATCTCCAGCTCCACTCTCTGGGAGCGCTGACTTTTACTTCCCACACTTTCCTTCGTGTCCTGCCTGTGCCAGGAGAACGTGATTAGCCCCGTGCCTTTAGTCACAGAACAAACAAGGACCAGTGGCTCCCCTTCAAGGCCCAGTGGCTCCCCTTCAACTCCCCAGCCCCTTGAAGGCTGGATCTCCATGGAGACTTGAGATACAGGGATCCCTGTGTGAACAGAAGATAATTGTTAGAGACCAAATAGGGAACTTCACGACAGGTAGAGTCCAGTGTCACTTTCTAGGAATTTTAGCTCATAGATATTTGGAGTTGAGAGTTCACCCTGCTTGCCTGAGTGTTTTTTCATGGGAATGGTGCATACTTAGGGGCATTACCCGGGACCGCTCTGCAATCCCATCGATACTCAGTAGCAATCCTATTCTCAGCTTCCTGCACTTTTCCCTACCCACACTCATGACCACATACCTCCGGGTTCTGCCCTCTCTTGCCTTCCTTGTGAACCTGAGGCATTAGGAGAGGGGCTGGAATCTCATCTAAAAGGGGGATTTTCTGACCACAGTAACGATTACGTTCTGCCATTTAATAGTTGCAGAATCTGAATAAGTCAGTATCTCTAATCCTCTGTTTTCCTCAGTAGCATTTGGATAATCATAGTAACCTCGCAGAGTTCTTTTGAAGATTGGTGGAGACAGTTACACAAAGCAGTCTCGACCAGCACCGTTCAGTAATGTCAGCTAGTGGTGCTGATATCCTCTGACAGGGCTGGCTAGGGAGTGCTAGTAAATGTTTAAAGTATAGTCACGGTTTAAATTCTGGGACTCCGTGCTGGGTTTCCTCAGTCAAGTCTCTAACAGCTCTCTTCAGAGACAGAGGCTGGGCTTCATTGACCTTTTGTTTTTCTGAGTAAAGTTATTATTATTGTCTCTTTTCTGAAAGGCAGGGCAAAGTCATTGGAAATTATGCCCCTACAGAAATTAGTGTTCAAGAATCTCGGTGAGCTATGGTGTCTTTTACCCTCAGGGATAAGGAGGAGCCTACAATCTGGCTGGTGCTCCCGCTGTCCCTGCGGTACTCAGCCCCATCAGCCCAACCCACAGATGCTCACTCTCCACATCTATATAGGACCGGTAACTCTGCTTTGAGACACTGCGAGAGGCAGTCATTGCTTCACACCAGTAATTTCCTGAGTCTTCCTTCGATATTGCTGAGATTGTAAATTTCGGTGAGGTCCAGCCCGATTGCAAAGTGTGGCCGTCTTTGAAGAAGGAGTAGCGTAACTGGGTCGTTGCCCTGTCTGAAGGGAGCCTGGTGTTGCAGGACAGGGTCACTGAACTCCCCTCTATGGGCTGCAGGAGGCTGGCAGTCAGCCCAGGTGTTGGAAACAGCTCTGGAGGAAAGGTAGAAAGGACCGCCTGTTAGTAAAGAAGACCATACAGTTCTCCAGAAGTGCCGTAAGAGCAAGACACACGTATCCGTACTCCAGGACAGATTGTCCACTATCATTTATCCACCCCCGGTTAGTGTCATAGGCACTGTAGCCTGGCTCTCCTACCCGGACACTCTAGACACAGTCACTTGAAGAATGACCCCCCTACCTTGGACATTAAGCCGCTTAGATCCTGTTTCTTCTGTTGTGTCTATAAATAGAAACAATTTCCTATCTGCCTTACAGAAATAGTAGCCACTGTCACCAAGTCCTGCATTGTCAATGGTGTAGCTCGAAGAACCGCTGTAAGTTGCTATGTGATGGCTATTCTTGAAGTACTTCACTCTCTTTATGTCACCATTGTTTTGCCCCGTGCACCTTATAACTACTTGGTCTCCTTCATAAGCATGGTGTGGAACGCTGATGCTCAACCAGTCTGAAAAGGAAGCAGAGGTGCAGACAGTGACAACCTGGACTCCACCTTGATGCCCCTGAGAGGCTGATGACCCACAGCTGCCTGGGCACCCACTAGCTTTGCGAATTTTCTGCCTCAGCGGAGTGAGCTCTACTTCACTGGGTGGTTTTTTTTCAGACATGCATTTCGTATGCATGTTAATAGATTTTATATTATATTTCCCAGCTTCCAACAGCTGTACTAACCATGGATTTAAAAGGAGCCCACCGGCTAATGGAGATAGCACAGGTGTGGGATCACAGCTATTCATGAAATTGGAGCAGGTGGGTCACAGATGCAAAGCTACAGATTAAGTTTGGAGCCAGCTTGGGTGACTTAGACTCCGACTCACAGTCAGCAATAACCAACGGGGCTGGGCATAGACAGCTTAGTGATGGGGGACTTACCGAACACATGCAAGACCCTGGCTTGAGCCTCAGCACTTCTCTTCTCTGTACTAGAAGATTCCACTCATGTCTACTTACACCTATTGATGTGGTCTCACATCCCCCATGGCAGCCATGATTAACCCCTCTGCTTGTCTCGTGCCTTGGAAACCTTGCTGAGTAACATGATAAACTCAGAGTCCTTCCCATGCACACCAGTCTCCTTTGATAAAATTGGTGGGGCTACTGAGGCACGAGCTCCGGAATCTACGTTTCCAGTCTCTGGAGTCCACTAAAAACTCTTTCGGAAGTGTTTGCAAATTATTGTCATGCTTGGCCCTGTAGCATCCCCACAAGGAAGAAGTGGGGACTCTACTTAGTCATGCCATTGCTTCCCCTGGCGGGCAGTGGTCACCTGGGAGCTAATGAATAGCTCAGGTGTCTTGGATCTGCCACAGCACTCTAGCACTGAACTAAATCCTCAGTTTACCTTCTCATCCTTCAGGATGTTCGGTTTATGTATGTATTTTTCATTGTTCACATATATCAATGTACACCTCTCTACATATCTATATCATGTTTAAGCTGCTCATGCAGATGGTTTCAATAGGACAAAGTGGCCAGCCAAGCTCAAAGGTACCTTCTGTGCAGTTTTTACTGGCTTCGAAAGATAACGGAAGTAGAGGTAGACGCCAGGGCACAAAGGTTGATAAAGAAGTGGTGAAGGCCAGTTTTCTTTTTCCTACATGGTGAGGCTGGCTAATATTTTCCTGTGGGTATTTTAGAAATAAACTCAGCTTGATTAAAGAAATATTTGAGAAGTTTATGAGGCCAAACTGAGAAGGTGGAAGGGCTAGGAGACAGAGAAACATTGTAACATTTTTCCCTGAGACTGAAATAAGGATTTAACTGCAAAACACTTGGGTTAGTGGTCTTAATTTCTGAGATTTTACTTAGAGCTGTGTTTCCTCAATGTGGCCACGATTATGCATCTGCACACATTTTCTCATAATTTCTGAGAGTTCACTGGATCCCATGAGGTTGCTCTAGAGACCTCCCCTACTAAGTAATTTAAAAAACCTTCTTGTTTAAAATTACAACCTAGGTACAGAAGTATCATCTCCTCTCCATATTGTAGAAGGAATGTGTTCTCAAAGGCTTAAGCAGGGAAGAAAGTATAATTTCCCAGGCTGCCGTGAAAGTGTTTTCTTAATTTCATTATATTAAAATTCCAGTAAGAAAGGAAAAGCACATTAGGCATTGGATGGCTTCTGTCCCAGTAGGGACCTAAGGGTGTCCTTGCCTTCCGCAGAGCACCAACTTTGCCCCTGCTGCCTCTCTGCTATAAATATATTCTCAATCACTGCTTGCGGTGGCCATGAGGATCTCTTCCCCAGTGGCTACACGATGGCTTTCCCTTTGCAGCTATTCCCTTTCCTGTCTGCCAGGTCAGCAGCAAAGGAGAAGTAATTCATTGCCTTGAGGGAGTCAGGACTCTGTCTTCTTCCCATCCAGCAGTAGCTGACAAAACAGAGATGGTATACTCTGCCTTGGCTGACCAAGGGTGAGGAGAGTGCGGTGCCCCAATCCCCTCTCTCTTCACCCTAACTCTGCTTCCTTCTACTAAAACACTTTACTAGGCAGAGCCTCCCATGCCCAAGTGAGTGAGGTCCCGGAGATCTAAAGGAACAAAGAGAAGACTTGCTTACCCGACTGGACTCCCACAGGAGCTGCAAGGGAACAGAGTCAGAGAGATTACACAGGACCAAGGTCTTCTTAAAAGGTTCTAATCCTCTGAGGACTCCCAAGAACTTCCTTCTCTTTGTTTTTTTGCTTCTTCCTCCCCCTTTCCCTCCTTCATTTCCTCTATCGTTTCCCTCCATCTTTCCTTCATCCTTCCTTCTCTCTCTTGAACAACATTCCTATGGAACCCCGGGTTCATTTTTATAATTTCCAAGCATGATATAACCGGTTCTTGTCCGTTTCCAGAAGTCTGTCTTTTGCAAGCAAAATTTCAAGAGCTTCAAGTCTCCTCTTCTACCTTTTTAATTTAAATGTATTGAAATTAAAGTTTAATTATATCATTTCCATCATTTTCTCCCTTCTCTTCTCTCTCCCCAACTCTTTCTCAAATTAATGGCTTCTAATTCAGTCTCTCTCTCCCTCCCTCTCTCCCTCCCTCTCTCCCTCCCCCCTTTCTCTCTCTCTCCGTGTATATATACATATTGTGTGTATGTGTGAATATGTATATGATGTATATGTATATACATACATCACACACATCTATATATAATACAATCCAGTCAATCCATGTTACTTGTATATATATATATGATTTCAGGGCTGACCACTTGGTATTGGATAGCCAATCTGGGGGCTCCACCTCGAAATTGTCCAGACTATTTTGCTTAAGGGAAATTACCTACACAGGGGCAACCTAGGTGCCAGGAATATCCACAAAAGAAACAGAGGGTCTGCTCATATTTCAATGGGATTAGTTCCCCTCCTTTCTGTATTCTAGACCTACTATTGTGTATGGGGC
The DNA here is from genome assembly GCF_011064425.1 of Rattus rattus. NCBI lineage: Eukaryota > Metazoa > Chordata > Mammalia > Rodentia > Muridae > Rattus > Rattus rattus. The sequence goes on along the minus strand of NC_046156.1, from coordinate 66,282,604 downwards.
AGTGTAAGAGAGTCATGCTTATAGGCACGGCCTACAATATCAACTATGGTCAGTCAGGCTTGAAGTCTATGTAGTGTCTAAATGTATGGAGATATGAGTTCAGTTAAAAATGATGAAACCTGAAGTCGAGTCTGAATCTTGGGGTGTGATATTTATGTGGGCTGTGCATGTGTTCACTCTAACGGAAACCACCTTTGAAGCCCTTTTAATGAAAATGCACTGTTTTCCTAAAGATCAAACAGAAATAATAGATAAAAATCACCAGCCTTTAGTAAAGGGACACGCACACACACACACACACACATAATCACACACACAATCACACACACACACAATCACACACACACACACACACAAACACACACACACACACACACACATACACACACACACACACATCACACACACAACACACACACAAACACACACACAATCACACACACACAATCACACACACAAACACACACACAAACACACACACAACACACACACACACAACACACACACAAACACACACACAAACACACACACACACACACACACACACACACACACACACACACACACACACACACACACACACACAGAGTCTTCTTTTCCTGGGAACCTTGCTTTGCCCAGTTCCCATTTGCATTATACCTGTTAGCACTGGATCAGAGAAGAAACCCAGTGCTGCACACCCCAGCAGAGAGACATAGCTCGAGTGTCCAGAGCTGCCCAAGCAGAGGTAGTCCTGCCCTGGAACCACCCCAGGCCTTCTCAGCATCCTACCTACCAAAGACCAGAAGCAGCGAGTACAGCAACATGAGACTGGAGGCCAGCGGCTCCCTTCTAGGCAGGTGCAGCTCAAGTCCTTTGGACAGATGGACCAAGGATCTGGGATAGAACACTGTGGTTCAGCAGGGATCTTAACTGAAATAGAAAAAGAAGGAAGTGGCAAAGCTGTCTGTCAATCAGTCCATACCCCAACTCAGTGGGTGCTGCAAACGCAGTCGTCCTTCCTCTTTACCGACGTGCTTCGATACTTGCGCTGGTGGGATGTGATGCCTCCTGCGTAGGGTGCCTTCCTTTTATAGACATGCTTTCCGTTGCATTTGACCTGCAGAGAATCCTGAGTTTGGGGCCCACTGAAATTCAAATCAGGCTCTTGGTAGTTTTTAACATTTAAATCTCCTCTTAGCACTCAAGAGACCGTCCCTACTAAGCGTCACCATTGCCAGAGATGGATTGACTCCTCTCCAGAGGTCAGTTCAGACCAGGTGATAGAAAAATGGGAACTTGTAAGAAATGATGACAGGTTTAACATGTTATCATTGCTATGTTAACATGTTATGCATGTTCCAGGCACCTAGAAGGTGCATTTTTCTGCTCAAGACTTCCTGTTCATTCAGGAGATGTTTTAGTCAGATACAAGTAGGAATGAAGAATGAAGAAGCAGTATGGACACTGGAAGGTTTATCTCTGAACTGCAAGAGAATCTGAAGGGTTTTGACTCACATAGGAAAAATTCTTCTTCCTCTCTAAATAATGTGGAAGGACAAAGTACAGGGAGGCAGGGGTTGCATAGCTGGCTGTGCCGGTTGGTTTGTGTCTGACACAAACAACAGTTTTCTGGGAAGCAGGACTCTTGACTGAGAAAATGCTTCTATAAGAGTCGCCTGTAGGCAAGGCAGTAGTGCATCTTCTTGATGTGGGTGGGCTGAGATCTCGGGGAGTTGTACCACTCCCGGCCAAGAGTACTGGACCATATAAGGAAACAGGTTGAATAATGGGGAACAAGCTACTAAGCACGATTCCACCATGGCTTCTGCTTTAGTTCCTGACCCCAGGTTCCTGCCCTGACTTCCCTTCATGATGGACTTACCTGGAACTGTAAGCTGAAATAAACTCTTTCCTTCCCAGAATGCTTTTGGTCATGGAGTTTTTCAATAGTATTACAAACTCTGATTAAGACACTAGATATATATACAACTGGTTGCAGGGATTTCGAGACTAGCTTAGAGTGGGGGTTCCCCAATGGTACCCTACAACTCTCTCCACAATTTGAGTAAAGCTCACGTGTATTGCTTCACTGTCTTGGTGTGGAGAAGACTGCTGGGAGAATGGGAAGCATCATTTGAAGTAAAAACTTGAGGGCTTTTTGAAAAGCCAGCTGTGTTAGATGGTGTTTGTTGAGACAGACACATACTGGAGTGTTTTTCTAAAACAGACACAGGTGAAAAGATGTTTCGTTAAGGCGGACTCCTGAAAAGAAGTTTCACTAAAGCAGACACAGGTAAAAAGATGTTCTGTTAAAGTAAACACATAAAAAGACATGTAATAAAGGATTTCTTGCTAACAACACACATATATTGGTTTGCCTTACACTGTGTAGTTGAGCTCCATTTGTTGGGACTCCACAGGAAAAAAAACACACCAAAATATCCTTTTGATATGTGGTGGCTTCTTGCCATTTTTTCGGACTGAGGCCGACTGACAAAATGATGTCAACCGATGCAGACTCACATAAAGTTTTGTTAAGACAGACTCGCATATTAAGAAAAGACATGTAGTGAGACAAGACCCATGGAGGACACGCGATGTTCAGAGAGATTATAAGTAAGACTCAACTGACTGAGAGCGGCTTACTTATAGAAGTAACTGCACAGCACCGTTTGGTCTCATGTCTTTGCTGATCTTTGCTGAGAGACGCATAGCAAAAAAGTTCTCCTGGCGTCCCTGTTGGTCCTGATCCTGCTGACTTGTGCCTGTTTGGCTGAGGCCTGGTGATCTGATGGGTCTTAGCATTGCTGTTGAGTCCTGTTTGCTATCCTGACTATAAAGCTGGACTGCTGGTGCATTAGTGAAATATTTGTGAACAGATCAATCTGCTGCTGACCTATAAACTAAACTACGGATTTCCTAACAACACAGATGAGATTTAAAAACAAACAAACAAACAAACAAACAAACAGACAGACAAACAAACAAACCAGGTCCACTTCCTCCATATCCTTTCTTTTCCACTATCTGTGATAGGTGGTGGACTAAAAGAGAGGTTAAAATGTTTAAAACCCATCATTAAAAAATAGACTTTAAAAAATTACAAGTTACAATCATTACAGTAATGGTAATTTTCTCTGTGTTGAATGATATTTAGAGCTTCAGGGAGCAGATCCAATGAATTTAGAAATGGTCCCTCTCAGGACACCAGAACCCATGATTGGAAAAGAAGTTTCTCTGGCAGTGTTCTAGGGGGCAGATTTATTTCTGTGCTCATCTCCCAATGGTGCATCCTTTATGCTGGACTCCTATACCCTACCAAACCTAATCGACTGACACTGTCATACAAAGATTTAAAAGACCAGATTGGAGTGGTTTTCCTTAGTCTAGCACAGGCTCTGAGGGCAAGCCTGGAACACGTGACATGCCTGGACAGTAGGTGATAGCCACGGGAACAACTTTTGGTCCGGCCAATGGCTTAAGTGCATGTAGAGAGACCCAGGTTCAGTTATAGACACAAAAGGATCCTGCTTGTAATAATAATCCATACTCTCACCGTTCCAATGCACTCTTGTGTAGGTAGGAGCTTCTGTCTTTCTCTGGGACTAAAGATGGCCAGGAAAACACAAAAGTGCAAGCACAAGGCTCTGCTTTCAACTCTGGAGATCGATGGCATGTAGAGAGTATCGAGAAAGTTGAAGTCACTTTGAAAGAGTAGGTGTCCAAGCACCGTTCCCAAGAATAGAGAGACTCGAGGCTCTACACTGACATTTGTTTGACATTTGGGTGTCTTTCTGCTCTCAGGGAGGGAAAATGGAAATGTCAGCAAGTTGTTCCTGCCTGGGAAAAACCCCCAAGGTCTAAACAGGAAAAGAACAATTCTGTCTGTCTCTCCATCTCTCTGTCTCTCACTGTCTCTGTCTCTCTCCCTCACTCTTCTCTCCTTCTTCCCTGAGCCCCACCCCTCAGATAAAACCCAGGACCTTGAAGACATAATCAGTTCTACACGCAGTCCCAATGATGTAGTACTCCAGCCTGCCAAAATAAAAATAAAACCCAGTCAGCTCAGCAGGACAGAAGCTTTTCTCTACCAGGTTTGTCAGGACCACAGGCAGACCGAGACACTAAGATTCCAGGAAAGGAACTTAGGAAATACATAGGTAAAGTGCTAGTTGCACAAGCATGAGATCAGAACTCTAGCAGCCACCTAAAATGCTGGGTGTGTTGGGTAGAACAGATCTCCAGAGTTTTCTGGCCAGCTAGCGAGAACTCCAATAATAATAATAATAATAATAATAATAATAATAATAATAATAATAATAACAACAACAACAACAACAGCAGTAAGTTAAGAGTAAGAAAGATATCTGATTTCAAGCTGTGACTTCCAAACACACAAACACACACACACACACACACACACACACACACACACACGAGCGTGCACTCCAGGAAGAATATGCATTGCAAAAAGTTACAATAACTTGACATGTCCTTTGTCATTAGAGTCTGACAGGGCTCTACAATAAGGCCTAACTTTGGGGCTTTATGAATTAAGTAATAAGATTCTCTTAGCCTCAAGCTTCATTTCTGAGTCTGGAGTCCAGTGAGAGATTTCCAAAGTAAAGAAAGTGGACAACTTGTAAAGAACAGACTCTGAACCCCAAATGAGAGTCAACTGCAGTGCTCTGGGTATCTGGGCAGATATAATTTTGTGTGTGTGTGTGTGTGTGTGTGTGTGTGTGTGTGTGTGTGTGTGTGTGTTGATCAAATCCAAGCTTCCCCTTTTCTGCACTCCAGTTCCTCCCCTATGCTCTATACCCTACCATTTATTCCCTCAAAACTTGATGTATTCCCTTCTTTTTTAACACACAGAGTCCACTCAGTGCTGTGCATGTGTATAGGTGTAGGATGTTGGGGCCACACCCTTGAAGAAAACAGACTCTCCCTCTCCTGATGGCCACTAATCGCCAATAGCTCATCAGCTACAGGGGGAACCTCTTGACCTCCTCCATGTATGCTGTACATATGCTTTATCTGGCACGATTTGTGCATGCTGTCACAGCTACTGTGAGTTCACACGTGCAACTGCCCTATTGTGTCCAGAAAGCACTGCTCTTGCAGTCTTCCCACCTCTTCTGAGATGATTCCTGAGCCGCGGGAGGACGATGTGTGGTACAGATGTTATAGACTTAGGGCTGAGCGCCCCACAGTCTCTTGTTTTCTGCATCCTGAGTTGTAGGCTAATGCTGGGTTGATTGTCATCTACGACTGAAAGACATTTCTCTGATAAGGCTGAAGAGATGTGCTGATCAGGTAGAACGATAAGTCATTGAGAGTTGGTTTAGTACTATTTCATTCATGAAATAATATTTACAGATTCTCCTTTAGGCTCCATGATTTATCTAACCACATACATGGATAACATTTTTTCCTTTGGGATTCACAAATGTTCACACTGAGTGTATCAAGTACAGTATTTCATGGTTCTAAGGGACTCGTCTCACTAACAGGAAGAAAAGATGGGCAGACTAGTCACCTCAGTTGTCTGGAACTAATACAGAGTTTTGTGAACTCTTTTGGACTCAGGTATCCTAGACTTGGACCTGAAGCCGAGAACCTTTAAGGCTGACGTACTGGGAGACAGCCCTGAGAAAGGCTGGCACTCTCTTCACCAGAGAGCATGGGTATGTGCAGTGCAGGAAGAGAGACACATGTTTTGAAACAATAACCACGTTGCTTTAGCCAACACCACAAGAAAAATGGGAGCCTATGCCCACAGAGAAGTAGAGAGGGAAGCCTAGATCTCTGAATGATGGGTCCACGGCTGCCCACTCTGTCTTAGAGTGCTGCGGTCAGAGAAGCTTGCTGGCTGGTTAAGTAAAGGCTGTGTGAGGTGCCTGGGGTTCTACCCTGCCCAGTAGTAATGAAGTGGCCTCTCTTCCCCTTCTGCTTTTTCTATTGCACAGTGACTTAATTCAGTGGCCATTTATATTGTAATAAAAACTCGTAATACAAAATTACAGTTTTAACCAGTTTTAGTGGGTGGCTCTACAGCACTGAGCACACTGGTGCAGACGTCACCATTATTCATCCAGAGCTTTCCTCTTCCCTAAATCAAGCACTACCCCTTAACATTAGCTCTCCACGCCTCCTCCTACCCCACAAACCAGCACGAATAGAGACTGTCACACCCGTGGAATCACACAGTGTTTGGTTTGTGTGTGTGGCTGGTTTATTTCACTTACCGAAATACCCTGAGAATTTATCTGTATTGGAGGAAGTGTCACGATTCTCCTTCTTAAGACTGAATAATGTTCTGATGCGTGAACATATACATGTATATGCCATGTTTTATCCATTCATGTGTTGCTGTACACCTCAGTTGCCTTTTCTTCCTCTAACATTAACATAAATAGTTCTATTGAATCCTGAGAGCAGCAAATACCAAGAACAATTGAGTAACCAAGAACAATGGCAATGGCCTACAAGGCTGGGGGTGTCTGTGAGGCCCCAGCGGCTAACAGCTCCAAAAGACACAGCTCATTCCTAGCACGTGGCTTTTCGTAGGGATAGTGCATTCCTACATAAACTCCTCTGATGGAGTTATAAGGTAACTCCATTTAAAGTACTTTTGCATGTATATATGTTGGAAAGCTTCTAAGAACCTATCTCAAAGACCCTAGGGAAGAACTTACTATTATTTCGCTAAGTATATATAATATCAAACTGATTTCTAATGACTTATCGTTATGCCCATAGGCCAGTACATCTCTTACCCCTCATCTGAGAAGTTCTTTTAACAACAGTACGTGGTGATCAACACAGACACGACTGCTTAATGTACAGGCTACAAGAGGTCGTGAAGTGTTTAGCTCTAATGTGGCATATCTCTATCATCTGTCTATATCACACCCCCTCCTTCTGAGGGTTCGGGGTCATTGTGGTAGAGGGGACAGAAAGAATATGAAAGCCAGAGGCGGTGGATGACGAAGGTGAAACGGTGTTTTCTGGGCACAGCAGGACAGCTACACCTGTGCGCTCACAGTGGTTGGAATGGAATGTGCCAGAACTGTGCAAGCTCAATCAGACATGGACAGGGCAGATGGGCAAACGGTCCCATCCCTAGCTGAGGGTATTGGCGATTGATAGCCTCTGTGGGAGGAAGAGCTAATGTCATTTAAAGGTGCGACTACTGACTACTGGTAGGTTATCCATGCTCCAGGAGATGGCCACATACCCAAGAGTATCTGACTTAAAAAGGAGGAGGAGGAGGAGGAGGAGGAGGAGGAGGAGGAGGAGGAGGAGGAGGAGGAGGAGGAGGAGGAGGGGAAGACAAGGAGGAAGAACAGGAGCAGGGGGAGGAGGAGGAGGAGGACATGAACTGGGTGGGTAGGGAGATGAGAGAGGATGTGAGAGAATGAGTGGGATGGTCAAAGCAGAGTATACAAGATTCTTAAGGAATTCATAAAATTATTTTTATAGTTAGGTTCTCTTTTGTCCTTACACAATTGAGCTCTCTATATTTTGAATATCAGCATTTTACCATAATGTACTTGGCAAGTACTTTCCCTGTCCTTTGAATCTTCTTTCGCTTGGCGAATTTCACATTTGATACACAGAACTTGTTTTATACAATTTATATAATGTTTTATACAGCTAAATTTATTTTTTCTTTTATTGCCTATGCTTTTGGTGTCAGAGGCAAGAAACTGTTGTAAAACAGAACGTCATTAGCATTTTCTTATTTTTTTTTAAAATGTAATAGTTCTGGAACTTTTACTTAAGTCTTTAAACTATTTTGAGTTAATATTTGTATGAGATATAAGACATGTTCTTTGTTCATGTGTATATCCAGTTTTCCAGCACCATTTAAAATACTTTAATTGAAATAATATTATATTACTCCTTCCTTTTTCTTCTTCCAGTTCCTCCCAGCTACCCTCCCTCAAAATCCTCCTGTGCCCCCTCAGATTGATAGCCGCTTTTCTTCAACTATATGTGTTACATACACATGTGAGTATGTGTGCATGCACTCATATATGTATATATGCATCCGTTGAAGCTCTTTTTGTTGTTTGCATGTGTACAGTTTCAAGGATCACCGCTCTGCATCGGAAGACCAGTAAGGGGGACCATCCCTTGGAGAAGCTAACTCTCTCTCCCAAGTCAACAGTAGCCTGTAACTCTTTCTTTAAGGATGGAACCCCATGATATTTCCCCCTTCCGTGCTAGACAGCAAGCTCCTTACTAAAAAAATAAAATAAAACCGTGCCATTGGTTGGTTGAAATGACTTCTTTTATATATATATATATGATCTTGTTTGGGTCTTTCCCTCTGCATCTAGCTAAAGAAGTAATTTACGTTTTCAAAGTGTCAACTCTTTTTTTCCTTGGTCACAGGCTGCTTACTGCTGCTCTGTTCCTCACTGTCCATTCTTCTCCGTGAACTTTACATTTTGTACTTTTTCCTCTCAATATTCAACTTCCTTGATGCCCAGTTTTTGGCTATTCGTTTGTGATCTTTTGCCTCTTCTCCTTTTTCTCTCCTCTCCTCTCCCCTTTCCTCCCACTCCTTTCTTCCTCTTCTTCCTGTTTCTCCCCACCCCCAGACAAGATTTTACTATGCACTCTAGGCTGTCTTCAAACTCAGTCTCCTGCCTCATATTCCTTCCTTTTCCGATGCAGGGGTAAACCGGCACAAGCTTCCCTCTGAGAACTTCTTTCCTGTTGTTTTGAGACAGTGCCTCTCTATGTGCTCCAGGCTTGATTCAGAATTGTCATATTTTGCCTTAGCCTGCCAAGGGCTGAGGTGATAGACATGTGGCACCGCATCCAGTTTAGAACTTTTTGGTGTTGTTTCCTACAAGATTTGATGTGTTCATTTCTATTCAACTTATCTCTTAAGTTTTAAATGCCATTGGCCACCCAGGAGCATATCGCTTGATTTCTGCACATTCTGAAAGTTCTCTTAGTTCTTCTAACAATTCTCCTCCAGTTTTATTCCATTGTTCTCAAAAGAAATACTTGAAATGACTTAGAGCTCCTTAAATTTGTCCACTGGTTGGTGGCCTTACATTGGTCCAGTCTGGAGAATGTTTCATGTGCACTCGGGAAGAACCTGTGTTCTGCTGGTTTTGGTGGAGTATTCTGTAAATGCCTGCTACCTACTGTTATAGTAGACCTTATATACGATATGTCTTTGTTGGTTTGAATGTCTGGATACTATTTCAATCTTGATAGTAGGATGTCGAAGTCTCCTGCTATCTTAGTTAGATTTCTGTTGCTGTAATAAAACACCACTCACTACCGAAAGCAACTTGAGGAGGAAAGGTTTATTTTACATTATAACATACAGCATTCTCGAACAAAGGTCAGAGCATGAGCTCAGGACAGAAACCTAGGACCAGGATCCTGAGTAGAGGGCATAGAAGAATGCTACTTACTACCGTGCTCCCCGTGACTTGCTCAGTTTGCTTTCTTAGACACTCCAGGAGCACCCGCCCAGCAACAGCATTTCCCACTGTGGACTGGGCTCTTCTACATCAGTCACTAATGAAAGAAACACCTCCATAGTCATGCCTGACGGGACATTTTCTCATTTGAGGTTTCCTCTTCTCAGATGACACAAGATTGTGTCAAGCTTGGAAAACAGTAACAACAACAAAAGGAACCACTACATGCACTGTTTGTATTAAAACCCATGTCTTCTTTAGATTTAACATTTCTTGTGCATACTTGGATTCTCTGACATTGAGTGAATATGTATTTATCATTGTTACATTCATTTATCATTGTTACATTTATTTATCACTGTTATATCCTCTAGTCTTAATGAGTTGACCCCTTTACAGGTGTCTGGTCACAGCTTACCTTCCCCCTCCGACCCCCAGCTCCGTTAATAAAGCATGTGTAAAATGCAAAGTCTGGCTCATCAGATATAAGTCTCCAAAATCCCATCTGGTTCTCATTTGCATATGTTTTTCTATGCCTTCCCCTTTAACTTATGTGTCTTTTCAGGCAAAATTCATGTCTTCAGACAATATAGAGTTGGTCTTGCAGTGGGTCCATTACCTGATTTTGTTTCTTTCAGGTAGAGTTACTGGACTCTTGGACTTACTCCTGCCATTTTTGTGCAGTTTTCTAATAGCTTTGTGCAGCCTTTCTTCTTGTCTTCCTCTTTTGCCACTCGGGCCTGTGGTTTTGTGGCCTGGGGAAATGCTAAGCTGTTTCCTCTCTCATTTGTTTATCTGCAGTAATCACTTTATTGTTTCTGTGTAACTCCCACTCGAGGATCTGGTAGTTGCTGTATATGTTTAATCCAGTCACAGCTTACATTTGGCTTCATGCAAATATTCAAGATTTTTCCACATACAAATCATTTTATATGAAGTTTGCATTTTTAACATGTGTATTACTGAACAACTTGTGTCTATAATTAACTATTGGGCATTTTATTCTTTGTAGTAGAGATTTAAAAAGATTTGCATACTGCTACTAGGCTAATGTGATAGGTGAGTGAATTTGGCTGTGAATTTATTCCATTGTCTCTATGAAACCAAGACATTTTTCATCCTTGATACTAAGGAATTCTACAATTCCTATTTAATATTATTGTTACCAGTCTTCTCTTGTTTCTCAGTGTAGCAGCCCTTTTGATTGCCACACATTTAGTTTTACTTTTAAAAATTTATAATATATATAAATTATATATATATAATTTATAATTATAAATTTGAGGGAATTATAAAAAAAAAGCATAAAGAAGTTCCACGTACCTTCTTTCAAACCTCCTGCATGCCAATAGTATTTTATATAACTATAGTACACATCAAATCCAGAATACTGCTATAGATGGAGCTTAGATCTGAGGCCTTCTGCCTTCCATCCAGAGGGCCCTAGGGATCTGGGAACACTCTGTGTGGCCTCCTTTCCCTCCAGGCAATGTTAGGGATGACTGCCGGTCATTCACTGCTCTAGGAAAGAGCTGCATTCTCCCCCTTCGCCCACCATCTGGGAATCAGATGCAGGCAATGACTGCAAGCACTTGGCACAGATCACAGACTAAGCAGGCCTGCTGCTCTGTGATGGAGAACTTCCTCCATACTCTGGAAACTCTTAAGAGTGGGTACATTCTTTGCTGAGACTGAAACCTCTTCCTTCAGCCCTGCACTGTATTCTTCATGCATGAAGAAGATTCCTTTCAGATCTTTTCTAACTTCCCCTTTTCCCTCTCTGAGAATCTAACAGTCACCCACTGTGCTTAGTTAACACTTCACCAATCTATACTTGCATTTATTTTTGTGATTTGTGCATTCATCTGTATGAAAGTATCAAGTGCAGTTTTGTAGTTTTTGCAGTCACCACAATGGGATATTTAATTACATTGTTACACTAAAGGTCCCTAGGGTTTACTCTGTCCTAATCACACCATTTGCTAGCCCCTAGCAGCTACTAAGTTGTTTTTTATTTGTGAGTGTTTGCCTTTTCACAAATGCTGTATAAATAGAATCATGTGCCAGACATTTCTCCTTGTGTATTTTCTTATTTTCTTTTACTGTTTGCTTTTGGTTTTGTTTCCCTGTGTAGCCCCAACTCTCCAAGAACTCACTCTGTAGACTAGTCTAGTCTTGAACCCAGAGATCTGCCTGCTTGTGCCTCCTAAATTCTGGGATTAAACATATGGCATGCTCCCCCTTCCCCTACCCCCTCCACTCACTTAGTATACTTTTCTTAAAGTTTGTCCATGTTTTTGTCCATATCTATAGTTTGTTTTCGCCTTGGAACACACCACTTGCTTAACCCATTAAAAAGAATCTAAGTCGTTCTTGGGTTGTCAGCTGTTATGAATAAAGCTGATGTAAACATTTGTATAAAAGCAGCTGTCTAATGATAAATTTCCATTTCTGTTTCCGGTTTGGGTGGTAGGTGGTAGGGTAAGTCCCCTTTGCCTTTGTTTACTTTTCTTTGGCTTTTTTTGCGATAAATATCCCAGCGAAGCTCAGGCCTTAATCTCTTCACCCAGCTGCTTCTGTCTTTGGCACTGCACAGCTGGCCCCACCCTTTTGAAGATGGCCGCAGTGTTTTCCTGACTGTCCCAGCTTAGGTTACCACCACCTTTACACAGGGTCATGATTCTCCTCTTTCTCACTGGTGTGTAGTGTATAACTATGTTTAAAGTTTAACTCTTCTACTGGAGAGGTAGGTAGTATTTTCCTGGAGTTTTAATTGGCATTTCTCTTGTAGCAAATAACCTTGCACCTTTCCCATGCATTTATTTGCCATTTGTCTCCTTTGTCCATTTAAGATTGGAGTTGTATTTTTCCAATATTTCCTTTTAAAGTTTGAAAAATATATTACCCAGTCTTACTGGGTCCGTGACGCAAATACTTCCCCAGTTTGTAGCTTATAAAATGTTTTTGAATTATTAGAAAGTCAATGTTTTCAATTTTAACCCTTGTGGATTTCGTTTTTATATCCAAATCCAAGAATTATTTGCATAGTTGTAGATCCTGAAGATGCTACTCTTTTGATTACCTCTAAAACTTTTATAACCTTGTCTTTCATATTTAAGCCCATGCTCCATTGAAGTTAGCTTTGTATAAGATATGTAATTCATTCATTCATTTCTTTCTTCCTTCCTTCAGTGAGAAAGCAATGCTATACTATATGAATTATGTAGTCAAGTTTCCCACAGTAGGAGAATCACAGGAGTAGGCATACCCAGCATGCAATGGACAAGCCTTGCCTTGAGAGAACCATGTCAGTCCTATTTAGCCAGACAGATTGTGTTTTGATTTGTTCTGTTTTTGTTGTCTGTAGATGTTTGATTACTTCAACATACTTGTTAAAGACTATGACCAATGATTGGACCAGTTATACTTACTTATAGAATATTAATTGAGGACTAGATACATAGATCAGCCCATTAAGGCCTCAAAACCTGACTGTTTGAGATCAGTTGCTAGGAGCTACAAAGTAGGAGAGAAAAATCACCTGCAGATTGCCCTCTGATCTTCATTCAGGCACCCACACCTACCCAATATACAATAAACAAACAAACAAACAAGTGAAGTTAATTGGACAGTTTCGTGCTGTTCCATTTCTGGGTTCTTTGCTTTGTTCCACTAACTTGTGTCTCACCGTCTTTCTGTGAGTACTGTCTTTTACTGGAACTACATCACAACACTTAACACCAAGAACAGTAATTTCTTCTGTTTTATTCTCTTTAAAGCCTGGCTCTAAGGATTGGAGAGGATGGCTCAGTTATTCAGAGCGACTGGTTGTTCTCTCAGAGGACCATGCTTGATTCCCAGCACCCACATGGCAATGCACAACTCTCCAGCCTCAGGGGAGAAAGCGCCACAAGATTGATCTACCATTTTTTTTTGCAGACCAAGTTATTTTAGGGCTTGGTTTTAGCCATAATATTGAGTGTATATTGTAATGTATAATAAGACAATGAATAGTTATTGGATGACGTAATGTACCATACACTTCATAGATATGGAAGAATGAAGGGCTTTAGAAAGTTTCCATCAACAAAGAAATGATAAATATTTGAGACAAAAGGCATCTTTTAAACACTACACAATGCATGTGTGCCTTGAAATGTCAAAATAATATATACAATTTTCATAATTTTATGCTGCAGTTAAAAAGTAACAACTCTTACTAAATTTTGATAGTAGTTTATTAAGGAAGAATTAAAAATTTTCTGGTGTTGAGTGTCTAGTCAATAAGCATGTTATATTTTTCTAAAAATTTATGTATTTGTGTTGATTTGATTGTAAAATGTTTCCCATAGGCTCGTGTGTTTGAACAGTTACTCCCCAGCTGGTAGAGCTCTTCGGAAAGTAATGGAACCTTTAGGTAGTAGATCATCAATGGAAGAAGTGGGTCATGACGGACAGACCTTAACCTTCTGTTCTCAGATTCTTGACTGGATATAATGTGACCAACTGCCTCATCCCCCTTCCTAAACAACTTCCTTGATGGGATATTGCTTTTTAAATAGTAAACCAGAATAACACTTTCTTCCCTTAAGTTGCTTCACATAACATATTTGATCACAACAATAAGAAAAGTAACCAATACAGGCAATTGGTACAGGGAGTGGGGTTATTGCTGTCTTAACTCTGACCATGCTATTTGTAGGCCTTTGGAATTGGTTTGCAGGAGGAATGTGGAAGAGTCTGTACTGTTAGCCTAGAAAAAGCACTAGAATGTTTGTTAGCCATAGTCAATTTTGTAAAGCTCCTTTGTTAAATAATGACCAGTCTTAAATTAAAATAACATTGTTCCCTAAGATAAAGCCACTTAATATCTTTTAGATCTTTGCCCTCCATGCCCTCTCTAGCTTCAGTAAAAGCTGAACACGGGCATTCTGTAGCTCATCACTTACTGTACTTCCTTAGCAACTATCAACCACAAGCTGAAAAAAAAAGCTTTCAATCTCCTTCCCTATTTCCTCTTTGCACTGTAGAGTTATCCCAGCCTAGAAGTGAACAGAAGCCTTTCTTGCTTTTACACTAAGGCTCCACAACTCCAGTCTTTTCCTGAATAAAACCACTGCTGTTGGATTGTGCATTCCCTTGTCTGTCTGTCTTTCTCACTGGGTGTGAACAGGACTTAATGGGCCATTTTGGTGTCAGTTTGAGGACCAGTGTCTTAGTGTTTTATTGCTGTGAAGAGACACTAATCACAATCATGGATACTCTCTTTTTTTAATGATTTATTTTTACTTTTATGTGCACTTGGTGTTTTCCCTGCATGTGTGTCTGTGTGAGGGTGTTGGATCTCCTGGAACTGGAGTTATAGACAGTTGTGAGCTGCTCAGTGTGGGTGCTGGGAATTGAACCTAGGTCCTCTGGAAGAATAGCCAGTGCTTTTAACCACTAAGCCATCTTTCCAGCCCCGACCATGATAACTCTTATAAAGAAAAGCATTTAATTGGGGTTGGCTTAAATATAGTTCAGAGATAATTAGTCCATTATCAACATGGTGGGAAACATGCAGTACAGAGGCAGACATAGTGCTGAGAGGTAGCTAAGAATTCTACATCTGGATCTGCAGACAGCAGAAAGATTGAGTAAGCCACTAGGCCTACCCTGAGCTTCTGAAGCCTCAAAGCCCACCCCTTAGTGATGCACTTCCTCCAACAAGGCCAATCCTGCTCCAATAAGTTCATACTTCCAATAATTCCATTCCCGATGAGTCTATGAGGTCATTTTTCATTCAAGCCACCATAACCAGTATGATTAAAAAAAATAATATAGCTGAGTTCTGGCACTTGAGAGTTGAGAAAGGAACTAGAGGGGCTAGAGAGATGGTTCTACTGTTAAGAGCACCTGCTGCTCTTAAAAACACTGGCAGCTCACAACTGCTTGTAACTCCAGTTCCTAGAGACCCAGTACCCTTTTATGGCCTCTGAGCGCACAGGCATACATGTGTTACACACATATGCATGCAGGCAAAATGTTAGTCACATAAAGTAAAAAGAAATCCTAAAAATAAAAGAAGGTAATAAGAACTCTTTTGAGAACTGGGCATGAGGCCATTTGTAATCTCGCTGCATTCTGTACTTGTCCTGAGAACTGAGTGATGCTGAATTACAAAGCAATGGGCTAGCTTTTTTGGCAAAAGGAATTGCAAGACAGTACAGCACTCTAGCTTGTCATAGTATTAACACTGTGTTCTTATCCAGAGCCACGGTGAGAGAGAGCAAGCATAGCCCAAGGATGTGAAAAGTGTGGAGTTTGGTGAGGAAAGGACAGTGAATAAATAAGCTTATAAGATCGTCTCCATAGGACAAACCTTGTGCTATGAATTGTGACTACAGCAAATTTGGTCTCACATATTCCAAGTTTTAAAAATGCATATTTATTTGAAAGGAGGGTACCTAAATGGAGGGTGATCCAGAAAGGGTTCCCGACTCAAAACAACTGCTGTAGAAAATGTCCTCTCAGATTGAGTTGCCACGTATATAGAGAACAATATGTCTTTAGATTTTCTTTTTGTTTTTTTTTTTTTTTTGGTTCTTTTTTTGGAGCTGGGGACCGAACCCAGGGCCTTGCGCTTCCTAGGCAAGCGCTCTACCACTGAGCTAAATCCCCAACCATATGTCTTTAGTTTAAGGGAGCAGATAAACTGTCATTTGGAAACAGAACTTTCCACAGGCACTTGTTTTATGGGCACAAAACAGGCAAGGTGGGTGGTGGGTCATAGAGGCAGATACCAAGGCTTCAGACTGAGGCTGATCAGTATATGCCAGAGTTGTATTTTCTACAAGAGGGTTGTCTTAGTTAGGGTTTTACTGCTGTGAACAGACGCCATGACCAAGGCAACTCTCATAGGAACGACATTTAATTTGGGCCGTCTTACAGGTTCAGAGGTTCAGTTCATTATCATCAAGGTGGGTGCATGGCACTGTCTAGGCAGGCACGGTGCAGGAGTGGCTGAGAGTTCTACATCTTCATCTGAAGGCTACTAGTGGAAGACTGGCTTCTAAGAAGATAGGACAGGGGTCTTAAAGCCCACAGTGACACACCTACTCCAACAAGGCCACACCTCCAAATAGCGCCAATCCCTGGGCTAAGCATATACAAACCATCATAAGGGTCACGGGATGCCATAGAATGAAACTGTGAAGGTGAAACCTAAGTTTCAAAAGATCCCCAGGGCTGGAGAGATGGCTCAGCGGTTAAGAGCACCCGACTACTCTTCCAGAGGTCCTGAGTTCAATTCCCAGCAACCACATGGTGGCTCACAACCATCTGTAAAGAGATCCGATGCCCTCTTCTGGTGTGTCTGAAGACAGCTACAGTGTACTTATGTATAATAAATGAATAAATAAAAAAATAAAAAAAAAAGATTCCCGGGTTATAGGATGTCAGTAGAGGAAAACTGTAGACATGGTGAGGAGCTGGCTCAAGAGAGAGGCTATATATTACCTAGGGGAGCTGAGGGGTTCCCTTGGAACCCAGATGTTGGATATGACACTGCAAAGCTTAATGTTTTGGTATGATCCTTCCATACTATGATCTTCTGTAACAGGCTTGGTTACTCTTGTGTCATAGGATGCAGGAAGGATCTAAACATGTAACTTACGTTTAGATTTTACAAGGGCTCATAATGAAAAGATTGGCTTACATTCACAAGAGACTTGGACTTTCATTTTGAATGTTGTTGGCATGGAAACCTTTAAAATTAGAATGAATACAGCTTGTATTGTGGGATGGCCATGAACCTGTGGAGGCCAGAGGTAGAGTGTTGTAACTTGAATATGAAATGTCCTCTATAAAGATTGTGTTTAGAACCCTTGGTCCCCAGCTAGTCAAACTAATGCACAGTTGTAATATTAAAATACGTACTCTCCCATGCCTCTGACTCAAGGTGATGCATGCGTACCATCAAAAAGAGAGGTTGGAAGCAATCTTATAAAACGAGTGTCTAAAGATCTGTTGTACATAACACTTGGGTAATGCTTGATAAACAGTGATGTTCGTAGTGTGGTTTCTTATCTGGGTCAGTTGGAGTCTATGGCTTAATCCCTTGGGAAACTCTGTTAAAGGTTTCTGTAAAGTATCCCATTCCTTCCCCCATGTGATGCTTTCTGTGCAATTCAATAAAGACAGAGCAAAGCCCTTTGCCAGGGACAGATTCACAAGACAGCCGCAGAGTCAGACTCACACAACAGACAGACAAGAGGACAGTAGACAAAGGAAGAATAAACTACAGAGTTCAAATCTGGGCTCACTCTTGTTAAATGACACTAAAGAAAAGAGCTTTGATTTGCTTCCTTAATGGAACACTGTACCTTCTTACTCAAGTTCATTATTAATGTGCTCGAAGTGATGGCAGTTTATTTTCTCATGTAAGCTTAACAGAACTTGTTTAGTAAAAGAGATCATTTAAATTATTTATGGGGATTACATGATACCAATGTGTATATTGACTATAAACTATATGAATACATGAAAATTATAAATATTTTGTAATATTGGTGCTCTGAGATTAGGATTTAGACTGCTCTATGTCTCATGCTATCTTTTCATTAAAATTTGAATTTTTAAATAAGTTGTATATTTCTGGCTCATTACAAACTATTATTAATTTTTCTATTTGCAAATACAACGCTTACTCTATTATTACCAGCTGGCATTAAAAGGCTAGATCCATATTTACAAATTATTTAACAAGATGGTTATATAACTACAAGTTGACATCCAAACAGTCGAGTTATTATTCTTCCTTTGCCTTCTGTCCTCCTGTCTGTCTGTTGTGTTAGTCTGACTCTGTGGCTATCTTGTGAGTCTGTCCCTATGAAGAGAGAAAAATTACACTAACCCTTCTAACTCCTACACTAATGCTTCGCTTCATATTAAAGATCCAAAGGCTATCATAGTAATCTACGAGGTCCTGCCTATATTCTGGCTTCCTGGAGAAACTCAGCGTAGAGGCTTGAAATCTTATGGCCACTTTCTTTACTTTTCCCTAACATTGCATTGAACAATATATGGCATATGTTCTAGATATATTTGCTTTTCCTCTCCTCACTACAATGTAGTTCCAGCAAAGCCCTTCTCTTTGTTTATTGTTCTGTCATCTACATTTCAGTGTTCAAGACTGGAAACAGTAAGTCTTGGCAGTGCCATTGTATTGCACCTAACCTCATGGATTTGCAAAGGAATCACACTTCAGCCTTGGTCAGTTCCTTTTGTTGTTCAGGATCCACCTGGAAAGCTGTGATGGTTTGAATGAGAATGGGTCCCTGCTTGTATATTCAAACACTTGGTCCCCAGTTGGTGGACCTGTTTGGGAAGAATTAGGAGGTATGGCCTTATTGGGGGAGATGAGTCACCAGGAGGAGGCTTTGAAGTTTCAAAAAGGTCATATATTCCCAGTTAGCTCTGTTTGCTTCATGCTTGTTGATCCAGATGTGAGCTCTCATCTACTGCTCCAGCGCCACGCCTGCCTGCTGCCCTGCTAACCTACATGATGGTCATGCACTCTAGCCCCCAGGAAGCGTAAGGCTTTCTCTTATAAGTTGCCTTGGTCATGGTGTTTTGTCTTAGCAGTGGAAAAGTAACTGAGGCAGAGGTGCTTCTGTGCCCAGAAAGATGAGAACACCGTAGAATTACCCAGCAAAGACAGGGTCACATGTACAGAGTGCCTGTCTATATTCACAGATGTCAGAGGATTCTGCTGAAATCATTTCCTTTTCTGTCTCCCACAGGAAGTAAATGTCTGGAAACAGGACCTGTTTAAAACATTGTTTCTGAAATAAAACTGGTGAGGCGTCTTAGAAGGGAGAAAGCCGGTTCTAATTGTGAGAGGTTTCCATCCATTCTACTTACTTCCTCCTTACTGGAAAAGAAAGCGGTCATGATGAACTTGGAGAAGCGGTGACTCACTTCCTTTTAGACTGCCTTCCATATATATGTGAGAATGGGTCCCTAGGCTCATATGCTCATACACTAAACACTTGGTCCCCAGTTGGTAGAACTGTTTGGGAAAATTAGCAAATATATATGGAACAATATATATATTATATATACATACATATACATATATACACATTATACACACATACACATACATGTACATATATACATACATATACATTACACTATGCATATACATATATACATACACACATATACATATGTATATATGTGGATATATATGTGTATATATATATATATATATATATATATATATATTAGGACAGGCCTCAGTAACTGGATGGATAAGATGTCTAAATATAAGCTTCCTAGAAAGATACTCAGGTATTTATTATTGCTTTCACTTCGAGAAAATATTGAGTGAATTTTGGATCCCACATTCAGACTCTGTGTGTAAAAATTCATAATTTAAGTCTTAAGTCATGTTTGAAATTTAACCTCAAATTGAATTTTTCAAAATTTACTATGTAAAGTTATTAGCAAAAGAATGCTCATTGTGAAGTATTGTGTTGAAAATAATGAAATTATTAATGTTAAGGAAATGGTCACATTACTACTATAAATTCACAAAATGGGATGTTATATAGTTACATATAAAGTAAATTTTGAAAAATAATATTTGTATTAATTAATTTTGTGATGGGACCCAGGCATCTGAAATTAGTTTATTGGTAATGTTTCTTGGTATGGATTTTTGCTCTAACCTTTGACGACTTTTGGATCCTTCTTTGCTCTGACCCAACTTGTTAGGTTGGGGATCAGCAGAATTATATTTGGTATTCGGTCATGGGGCCACTCTGTGTTTGTTTGTGAGTGGAGTGTCAGAGGGGTCTCAGCTCAGGTAGACATAGGGCAACTCTTAAGTCGTAGAGCTAAGCCTCTGTAAGCTTAAAGGATTTTCTCTGTGCACCTTCAGAATTTTGTAGTTGGCCCACTGTGCTCTGGTCCTTGGATAGCAGAGACAGCTCTGGGTTGGATTCCATGCTGGTGCTGGGTGGTGGGAGGATGGGCTAACTGACAGGCAAGGGAAAACAGGTCCGAGTTTTAATTGGTCTTCACCTGGGGTCTGCAGCAGGAGAGGTGGTTGATGAGGTGTCTGACAGGCAGGAGATGTGGGAATGGGTATGGGCAACCTACCCAGAATTCTGGTTGGACTCCATGAGGTGCCTTGCCAGGCAGAGGGAGATGGGGTGTCTGACAGGCAGGCAGGTAGGGAAGCAGTCTAGGTGACCCACACATATGTAGTGAAGTTATAAAGTGCCACTGTCATAAGATCTATCACAAAAATGTCTCAAATTTTTCCATTTAAAACCAATATCAACTTGTGAGAATTAATTCAGTGGTAACAAACAAAATTTATTATAGGGAGAAAACCAATTTCTTCTTAAAGGAAAGAGCATGACGTAGTCCCTGGTCAGATTAAGAAGTGCTCCTACTTCCACCCTCACTGTCACCATGCCTAGGCGGTAATGGGAAGACGAAGAATGAAAGCTCTTCTAATAAAGATCCTGAAGAGCATGGGAAATGCCTTCAAGGCTATAACACAGGTTCTTCTCTCATTGCTAGATACTTACTCTCAGCTGGAGCAGCCTTGTCCGCGCTGCCCCTCAAGACTTCTCTGACAACACCGGCCCCTTACCTGCCCCTTGCCGGGATAATGAGCACTGTATCATTTGCTGAGCAAGTCATTCATCAAAAAAACCTGATGTCTAAGTAGAAGGAGTTGATGGAAGGTGCTTAGCATTGGCTCTGGGTTCTGGCACCTAAATAAGTAAGACACAGGGAGACACCCTTATCATAACAGATAATAGACCTGCATTAGCATATCCCCAACCTTAGAACAAGTAGTTACTAAAGACTATTAGTCTATATTTTAGACTTAGCAACTCAGTTTCATAGCATCAGGGCTAAACGCACATTACTGAGCCAATTAACTCTTCAGATGTACTAAAGTCTCATTTATAAACTCAGAGATCAACATTTTTTTAAATTTTACAATTTTATTCACTATATATATGTTTTTTAGGGCTCAAAACACTTGGTAGCTATAGACAATTCCCTCTTATTATTACTATGACAATTGAAAAAAGTTATTCATTCAAACATTTATTTATTTATTTATGTTTTGCTGAATCCAGTGATAGAGGCTGGTTTTTTAATGACATACAGAATACAAGTAATCCTTATTCCTAGAGTTAAGTGTGATAGTGTAAGGCAAAAGATAGCTATTGGGTGGTGGTGGGTCATGCCTTTAGTCCCAGCATTGGGATTAATTGGGAGGTAGAGGGAGGTGGATCTCTAAGTTTGAGGCCAGTCTGGCCTACAGAGTGTATTCCAAGGCTACACAGGGGAACCCCATCTCAAAGAATACAAAACAAACAAAAAGAAGACAGCTATTTAGGGTTTTAGTTAGGGTTTTATTGCTGTGAACGTCCATCATGACCAAGGCAAAAGGCAACTCATAAAGAAAAACATTTGATCGGGGCTGGTTTATAGTTTCATTACATTATAGTTATAGTTATAGTTTTAGTACATTATCGTGGTGGGAAACATGGCAGCATGCAGGCAGACATGGTGCTAGGGAAGAAGCTGAGAGTTCTACATTTGACCTGTAGGCAGGAAGGAGGAGATGGTATAACTGCTCACCTATGCCTAGTACTGGATGCTTCTAGCCTCTGCGCTGTCTTACTTGGGGCTAGGATGTTTTCAGCCTCTGAGGCTCGCTGCTGAATAAGCTCACCCTCTCTAGTTCTTTCTGAGCTCTGCCTGGCTGATTCAACTCAGCTGTTCTGGCTCAAATCCTTCTCCAAGCTGACAGATTCAACCTGCCTTCCTCTGTCTTCTGTCTTCTCCTGAATTGCTCTGCCTGGCCTTGTACTAACTTTGGCAATCTGTTCTATCTTTTGGCTCCTTCTCATTCTCTGGCTTGTTTTGTGTTTGCCTGTGTCTAGCTTGTTCTCTCTCTGCAACCTGTCTCTGTGTAACTGTCCAGTAAAACTCCCTCTCTCCTCCGCACTCTTCTCTGTCAAGTCACCCCTCTTTCACCTCTGTTTTCATGAGAGTTGAGCATATCCTATTCCAAAAAATCTTTCTCTGATTCGTTCCTTGTCTGCCACTCAATTAGACATCATTTTCAAATGTGGCTGCTTCTGTCTACAAACTAACTTTACCTTCATTGTTTGAGATTAAAGGTGTGTACTAAGGATGTGTCTGTATTCCAGCCAGAGGGATTAAAAATATGTGCTAAGGCTGGGCCACACCACAACTAGAAACAGTTTTTTTGTTTTGTTTTTTGTTTTTTTTTTGTTTTTTTTTGGAAACAACACAAATCTTGGGGTTCACAGTGTGATTGACTACCTTGCAGGAGTTTAGGGGTTTGTACTTATTCAAACCACCACAGCTATTAAGAATTGCAATATGTGCCATGGAGAAAAATTATAAAATGCAATGTACAGAGGAAGAGACATCTATATTTGGAGTTAATAAGTTATAATTCTTGTGGGTGACAGAAATCCAAATTTAGGTTTAAATAAGAGAATACAAGAGGGACCACAATAGGTAGAATCCTCTGGGTTTTCTAAAACTCAGAGCCTGGAATAGGAGGTGAATTGTTGACAGTTTTGGGGGGAAAGCATATGCCCAACAAAGGTGAGGGGGAAGGAAGTTAGGGGAGCACAGTTAGGAGGGACTGTGACGTGGAGCACTGTCCCGCTAGCCTTGAGCACATCAAGCCTGCGGAAAAACAATGTCATAAAATAGATGAGTTAAGAAGACTTCTCTTGAGAGGTTGCAATGGTTCCTCAGAAGGAATGGAGAGCCTGTGATTCTCCGCGTCCTGAGTAGTGAGTGATGCTACTCAAAGGTTCTAACTTATAGGTTGTGACCTTCAAGGATCCATTCACAGGGGTCACCTAAGACCATCAGAAAACACAGATACCATGATTCAAGACAGTAGCAAAATTACAGTTCTTAGTTAAGAAGTAGCAATGGAAATAGTTTTGTGGTTTGGGGTCACCACAACATGAGGAACTGTATTAAAGGATCACAGTATTAGGGTGGTTGAGAGTCACTGCCCTAGAGAGTTTTAAGTGCCCATAGTGGAGTAAGAACTTGTTATGCAAACTGTGGTAGAGCTAGATTCCCCTTAAAGAGAGCAACTGTGCATTGATGGCACGTGTCTTAAATCCCAGCACTCAAGAGGCAGAGATGTGTGTTCGAGGCCAGACAGAGTGAGTCCCAGGACAGCCAGGGCCACACACAGAAACCCTGTCTTAAAAAGCAAAAAATAGAGATAGAAATAGATTGATAGATAGATAGATAGATACATAGATAGATAGATAGATAGATAGATAGATAGATAGATAGACGAACGGATGGATGGATGCTAGAGCATTTCAACTCCTGCTGCACTGAGGCACACTGGTTGGGATGGTGTCTGATGGTGATGGCTGAGGCTGCTGGTATCCTTATCATTTATTTCCCACTATCATAGCCTCCCCTGTGTCTTCAGATATCTTCACTTTACATTAGTTTGCTTTAAAAGTATTGCCTGATATAAGGAAGTACAATGCCTGTGGGAAAAGAAGGGTACTCCTTGTTGCATTTGTATGGGGATGGGGACTGGCTTCTGATCGCAATGGATGCTCAGACACACGTACCCCTGGCTTGCTTTCTATCCTAGAACAGGGAAGCCACTACCTGAGGCTGGCAGTGAAGTCATCGTAAGGCGTGCAGCAGTAACTGCTCATCACAATGTATGAAGACATAGAAGTTTGCAGGATGCAGTTCTTGGAGACATAGGAAAATTAATCTCTCTCTTCTGGCTTTTGTTTGCTTTGTTTTAAAATATCCTATTCACTCATGACACGGTCATCTAATGGCCACAAAGTTCTCTGTGCTCAGTGAGCTTCCATAGATGACCTCGGCAAAGGATTCCCATCAGAGGTCAAGGGGAGAAAGCTGAGAGCCATTAACTATGTTTTTAAACACAGCCACTGATGGTCACATTGCTAAATTCTCAGCTCCCTGCCTGGAAGGGAAGGAGGTTATGCAAAATTGAACCTAGAATGCTATCTGACAGCAGTCTCCGCTCACTGGACATTGGAAACCAGGTCTGTTCCTGCCTTCCAGAGGGTTAATTTAGTGGTCACAAAGATGTTAGGGTGTGTACAGGAAGGCAATAAATGGCTATCGATGGGGGTGGGGTAAAGAGGCCCCAAGATAATTTGGCTCTGTGCTTGCACTGTCCGACCTCTCAACACCATTAAACCTTGCGGAAGGTTCCGTGGAAGGTACAGACCCTTTCGAGCACATTGCTTCATATTACAGTGGCTACAGAGACGATGTGCATAGTTTTGAGGTTACTGTTTTAAAATGGTTGCTAAGATACCTAAATGAGATGACACCTGAGTGGCACCTGACAGGATTGCACTCAATAAGGTGAAGTGTAAAGTCACCCAGGCTGGACACACAGGCTGGGGAAAGGAAGGAGGTCCCAGCCAACACACACAGGCACTAGGAAAGGCTACAATGGGGCTGAGAGATGGTCCCAGACTACTCTTCCAGAGGTCCTGAGTTCAATTCCCAGCAACCACATGGTGGCTCAATCATCTAGATTGAGTGCCTTTCTGCTGTATTGAAGACTACAGTGCTTTATATATAATAAATGAATAAAAAAAAAAAAAGAGAGAGAGAAAAAAAAGCTACAATAAAAATATATAGAATAAAATATTTAAAAAATGAAAGGAATATATTTTCTGCATCAGCAACCATTAGAGAAAATGTTTATTGTGCTGGCATTCTTGAGTCTCTGGCTGGTGAGAGGCTCTTACCAGACTCCAGGCTGAGACCCTTCCCCCTCCTGTGTGCCCACTAGGCCCCTCTTTCCAGCTTGCAGCACTTAGAAATAGAAGAGATTATGCAATGGAAGCTCCAGGAAAGCAGAGAGTTCTAGAAAGGGTTGGAAGTAACAGCTCTGGTGCTG